>NC_089017.1:30957081-31316948 GCF_963932015.1 Anas acuta
TCTCCTCTCCCTCTCCTCTCCTCTCCTCTCTCCTCTCCTCTCCTCCTCCCTCTCCTCTCCTCTCCTCTCCTCTCCTCTCCTCTCCTCTCCTCTCCTCTCCTCTCCTCTCCTCTCCTCTCCTCTCCTCTCCTCCTTCCTCTCCTCTCCTCTCCCAGCATTGTTCACTGGCTCAGCTCTGGCCAGCAGTGGGTCCAAAAAAGTTTTAGAGTAATCTTTAAAAAAAAAAAAAAAAAAGAGAAAATGATGTGTTTTTTGTTGTTTTTTTGTTTGTTTTTCAAAGTTTCTGAACTGTATCACAAGTCCATTTAACACTAAATTTCTTTTGCAAAGGTCATGTGATACTACTTTTTTTTAAACTGTCATTTTATTATCTGTGTTTTTTTTTTTTTTTTTTTTTTTTTAAAATACAAAAAACACACGCATTTGCAAAGTCTGTCTGTGCAAATAAGTCAGACTTCCAGGTACTGATTGCTGTCTTCTTGTTGCTGTTACATATTCATTAAGGGTTACGGGTGAAAATCTTACTCAGGAATCTTTTCTTTGTTTTTCTCTCAAAGAAACTCAATGTCATAACAGACTGTGTGAAATGATATATGGTGTGAGTTGCCCTCTGTGCTGCAGAGAGCTGAGTGCTTTACAGATATATAACTTAGTAATAATGGAGATTAATGAAGATAGATACAGTAAAATATACTGCTGTTTAAAAAAATATTTAAAAAATATGTCATCAAGCTGAGAAATGAGGAGTCATAATGTCAAAAAGAAGAAAAAAAGGGGGGGAACTGAGCGATTCTGAGAAACAGCTGTCATAAAGTGAGATTTTTTTTAATCTAAGTGATAACTAGTGATTGAGCAACTATGAATATTGGACAGGGAGATGCTGCATTAGATTATCTTATCACTTTCAGTTGCACAGCAAGAAATTAAATTCTTTGTGCTTTATTCAGTATACTGTCAAATGTTTGACTGAACCTAGTTTTAAATTAGTTAATTAAATATAGGGAAATTCCTTGATACTTTCTGGAGAATTTATGCAAATCTAACATACAAATGACGAATTCCTAAAGGTGGTCAATATCCTGGGGAATACCTAGGTAAAGAACAATGAATATTGTGTAAATGTGCCTAATGATTAGGCTGGTTGTAAAGGAGTGTGAACATGATAATTGATGAAATCAGACCCCTTGGTATTGATTTTAAAAAATCAGCAGAGAATGTTATTGTATTTGCAATCTGCAGCTCAGAAGACAGCCCAGATAAACGAATCCTGATGGAACTTGAATTTGCAGTTTGAAGAACATGCACGTGCTTGTGCAATTGTGTCTTCACCATATAGTAATAAGAATCACTCCTTGAATGTGCCTTTTTGTGAAGACATTGCAGATGGAGTGCAGATGGAGAACTCTCCACCTGCTCTAGAGACTAGCGTAATTGCAGAGTGAGTGAAGGAAAGGGTGGCATGACTTCTAAATTACCCAATACGCAGCTTTATATGGAAAGAACATCGAAACTCTAGCAGCTTTGTTCTTTGTGCCGTTGTGGTGGTTTTACCTTGCTAGGCAGCTGAACTCCACTACAACTGCTCTCTCACTCCCCCTCCTCAGAAGAGAAGAGAAAGAAGAAAAGGAAAGAAAAACTTATTGGTTGTGATAAGGATAATTTAATCAAAGGAAAAATAATTTTAAGGGAAAATTATTATTAATAAATAATTTAACAAAAGGAAAAATGGAAAGGGGAAAAGGAGAAAACAAAACAAACAAAACAAAACAAGCACACACACACACAAAACAAAAACAAACAAACAAAACACTGTGTGGAAGTGCTGTGCACTTACATTCAAAAAGAACCTTCCTTCCCTCTCATTACACTCTTCAATTTAAGAATCCTTAACAAAGAAAAAATTCCTGTGAATTCATCAAGTTGTATCTTTTTCATGGACATCCCATTTCTCTCTCTTTTATCAGATTGGGTGCAAGTTGAATCACCAAACCAAACACCACAAAATGTGACTCTTACAATGTGAAACTGAAAAGTTGTTTTTTATGTGCAGAGACAGGATTTTTTTAAAAGTCCTTCCACAGGTGAAAATAAAACAAAGTTTCTTTAAAGCACACTCCTTTCTTGATGGTCCAAGTTCCTTCTTTCCTCAAGGTGTGTTAAGGCAGGCTCTTAATATTGTTTCCCCACATCTCCCAGTCATTAATATTAAGAGAATGTTTAGCACTGACAGTTGTTTAGTTTTGGTCAGTTTCTCCTCTCCTCTCCTCTCCTCTCCTCTCCTCTCCTCTCCTCTCCTCTCCTCTCCTCTCTCTCCTCTCCTCTCCTCTCCTCTCCTCTCCTCTCCTCTCCTCTCCTCTCCTCTCCTCTCCTCTCCTCTCCTCTCCTCTCCTCTCCTCTCCTCTCCTCTCCTCTCCTCTCCTCTCCTCTCCTCTCCTCTCCTCTCCTCTCCTCTCCTCTCCTCTCCTCTCCTCTCCTCTCCTCTCCTCTCCTCTCCTTCCCTCTCTCCTCTCCTCTCCTCTCCTTTCATCTAAGCACACTATATAACATTTCTGATCCTCCAAATCATTTTACAATGTGGATTATAATTGACTTTACCTGTCTCTCCTGTTGAATACACACCTCTAAAAATGAAATCTTATTTAAAAAGTCACATAGCATACAACTGTACATGAGACCTTTTGCTTTTTACAAGCACTTGGATCCAAGGAAAAAAAATAGTGTAGAAGCAAGATCTGGCTTTCCAAAATCCATAAAACAAACTGCAATGCATATAAATAGAAATATCTCCTACATTTTTTGGATAACAAAAGCGGTAAAATATGGATTAAACTAAGAGCTGTGCTGGCAAATATTCACCCTCAAATGGCACTAATAAATATATTAGAGTAAGAACTTGGCAAGATATTTCTGGTAGACAGGCACAGTAACTATATTACTGTCCCCTTTCCTCCCAGTTAATATCTCGCTCCAAGAAAAGCTGCAGTAGCTGTGAAATCATGTTGTAAATTATTGTCCTTGATGATACATGTACATCTAACAGTTTGGAAATTTCACATGCATATATAAAAAAGGTCATTCTTATTTACAACAAAGTTACAGAAAATTCTCAAATATTCTGAATGACATTAATCTGCTCTTATTGGCAAATGAATATCTACACATTATCTAAACTTGAGAGACTTATGTGGCTTCTGAATGGCAAGTAAGCGTAGACCTTGTTCTCTTCAGTGGTCTGAGTTTTGCTTTATTTATGTTTTTATCCTGATCTGGCCCAAAATATTTTTGTTAAAATGCAGAACTCATTTTCAAATTATGGTGCCAAATTTGCTCTTTCTTTATACTCCTGTAGAGCTAAAACAGCTCCACTGCCTTCAGCTGAAACGCTCCACTTTGACACTGCATGAGAGTGGAATTTGGCTCAAAAAATGGAATGGCCCTGCACTCTCCAGAACAGAGAAACTCTTTATGTTGTGTGCATATCCTGGAGGGGAGAAAAAGCAGCTCCACTGTTTTCCATCAGAAATGACAGAAAAAGTATCAAGCTTGTTTTTTAAACCCACATAGCTGATGAACTGATAAAGTTGAAAAGTATAGCTTGACCATTTTATTACAGTTTCTCTGGGTTTTGTGGTATCACTCATCAAATCAGGATTTTCTTCCTTTTTGTAATCTATCAGAAATAAGATTAATGTGTCTTCTGAAGTTCTAAATTCAAGAGTGAGCACAAGGATTTTATACATTTTGCCTTCACAGCTTTCAGTGGAGAGTCATTACACTTGCAAGTCTGATTCCAAAAAAATACTTTTAAATGTGCCTAGTTTGTAGCCCAGTTGCATGTTCTGAAATGTGACTTAATTCACCTTAGAACGCCACAGAGTTTTTAGCTGCAATAATAAACTATCTGGTCATATAACTAATCTCATGAGCTTTATAATCCAGGTCCATAATAAGAAATATATCCATAATAAGAAATATATTATAATCCAGCTCCATAATAAGAAATCCATAATTCTGTCACTTGTCCCCTTTCTCTTGTGCTCAGCCTCCACGTGAATGAAGGCATACATGAGGCTTGGTGAGAGAGGAGAGGCAGGCACACATAGGAGCATTGCTGCATGGTTTCTGTTTTGATGTGCTTGTGTTTGTTCTGTAGAGAAACTTCCTGTGGAAGCAAAGTTGCCATGGTACAAACAGGCTCAAGAGCTGGAAGAAGGAGCAGTGGTGTCTGAAGAACCATCGTAAGTCTTAAAAATTTGTTCACAACAGTTCCTTGTGAGATGAGGATTTGGAGCTTATACTGAACTGATGTGGTGGAAATTAGTACACTTAAGGTTGTGTCACCTTTGTGTATACATTGAGGCCCTATGTATACATAGGACCCTTGCATGCCCTAGGCTGCCTGAAATAGTGGAAACTACATTTCTTTTCTTGGATATATAGAATTAATTCATTCTGTCCCTATTTTTTTTTTTTTTTTTATTCATTTGTCTTCTGTTTTGTGTATTTTAAGCCAGAACACATGGAGGGCATAAAATAGTAACAGTTAGTGCTGAAGAAAAAATGAAGCCTACAATAAAAAAAAAATGGAATAGAATATTTCCACATAGAGGTAATAGCTGTCTTTTTAACATATCAGTAAAAAAAAAATCTAATTGTAGGAATCTGAACTGGTGTACCAAATTCACAACATGGTGCTGTTGAAAATAGGATCTAGTAGTTTCCACATACATTCCACTTCATTAACAGCAGAAGCGCAGGAGAATTTAGAAAAATGAAGTGACCTAAAAAACTCTCAGAAATTCCTTTAGGATTGTGTTTTATTGCACTTTATGAATAATTAATCATCCTTAGCCTAATAAAATAGCAATGAAAAGAACACTGCAGTAAGAATGGCATATCATATAAGACATTACCAACAAGATAATAAGCCATTACCAATAAGACTGAGAAATTACAAATACTATTATGATTATGTTTCATATTTTTTATCCTGGAACTATGAAAAATGAGTGCTATAACCGGAACTTGTGTTCATAGTTTAATCAGTATCAGTTCCTCATGGCTGAGTACATGGTATTTTAGTTGCAACTGCAGCTGTGTATTGGACAAATAAATATTATTCATTAAGCAATTGAATTGCAATTTTGGCACAAATTGAATTTTTCTGAATTGAATTTGTGTGCAATTGGAACGTTGAAACAGAGTAAGAGATATACATAAAGCACCCTCCAAATAATAAATATAGTAATCCATCTCTCGTGTACATAAATGCATACATGTATACACACATGCATTTATATACACACATTTATACAACTGCACATATTCATATTTGTGTATATATATATATTAGTAGCAGCTATAGCATATAATATAATAAGACGTTATACTGTTTCCAGAATAAACTTTGTAAGTTGATTAATTCACTAACAAAGTCTAGAAAATTCTGTATTTCTAAATGTGTGCTTATGGCTTGCGGCACTATAGTAAACCACATAACTAAAAGTGCATTTAGCAAACTGCAATTAATTTCTGAAGGCGTAAATAAAAATATGTATTGCCAGGAGTTTTACCAAATGGAATCATGCTGATAACTGGTCATATCTGGAAAAATTTGCAGCAATTTCATACAGTGGCAAAGTTTTAGATAAATTTTTTGAAGACTGTTGTCAGTACTGTAGAAAAAGAGTGCAGTAGTGTTTTATGAGACTGTATGTAGCTTTAAATATATCAAGAAGGGTTTTGTATAGAATAAACATATGCATTTTAACACAATACTCTAGAAAAACTTATGTGTGTATTACTTGTGGTGCTCTAATGAGGAAAGAAGGAGTTCAATAATTTTAAATAGTTATAATAGTATCTATGACATCTCCTTACTTTACAATTTTACTGTTGCAATAAAGGCCCTGACCTGCAAAGGTCTCGTTATCTTTTTACCCCATCTCACGCAACAGTTCAATGATACAGTGGGATATCAATAATACAGTGGAGCACTGTCTAGTCTAAGTTCATTCTGCCATGGGGCAACATTTTGTACATTTCTTTCTCCTTACAAAGCACGACTCTGCAAGCATGAATAGTCTTTATTTTAGGCTGATGAGAAATCGATATGACATTAAATTTAATTCAACTATAGATTTTTATACGTGTTGACTAATAGCTAAAATAGAGGGTGAAAAGTCAGACTTTTTGTACAAACTTTCCCAAAGCTTGGAGATATCAATGTCTTGTGTTTAGCTTGGAATGATTTCTAGTGATAAGGCATGAGCCAGAAAGGCCAAATAAAAAATTAAAAAGCTTGTGCTGAAAGGCACATCCATGCAATCCCTGTCTGTAAACCTTAACAGCCATATGCACATTGTTTCAGACTATCTAATCTCTTGACAGTGACCTTGAGTGGTGAACTTCCCCAGAAAATAGGTTTCAGTGCTTCACTATTAATAGTGTTTTTATTTAATGTCTAGATTTAAAGGCATATTCAATTTAAATCCTGTTTAATAGATTTTTTAAAGGTATATAGTGACATTAATATATATATATATATCTCATATATATATATATTAAATTTTTTTCAGAGCTCACCAAGACACAGTTAGCAATCAGCTTTGTTGCCAAGTTTTATAGCATCACTTGACTACATAGCAATTGCAAATACACCAATATGTTGAAAAGTAAGGTGAATTACATGATAATGCATCTTTTGGCCTCTACTTCTGTAGCTAGAGAGACACAAGGTAGTATCCCTTGGCTCCCCATGCTGACTATCACCCACATTGGACTATCACCCATGCATATTGACTGATAAATGGTCAGCGTGGAGTGTAGTTGCATGCTAATCTAAGTGTCAGAAATTGTGAGATTTTTTAGATACAGGATCAAATGCCAGCTGGTGTGAGACTGTGTAACTTTGCCAGCTCTTTTTCTAATTGTGTATTTGAGTAATTAGAACATGACCACCTATTTGTTAGTGTTTATCTACCTAAGCATTCCATTTCTTTGTAGTGTCTTACTTTGCTGCAAATATTTTCAGAAGACACATCAGGGCTTGTAAAAGCTAATTTTAATTGTGTGTTTCTCCTTCTCTGAGCAGGTCTTCCCCTTGCCCTAATTCAGTAGAGTGGACCTGGTTTGAGCTGAGGACAGACTTTCTCTGAGACCTTACTCCTCACTTTGTCAGGGAAAGAATGATGGGAAGAGAAGAGACAGCATAGAGGGGAGTGGGAAAAGTTGTAAAGAGGAGACCTCCAGAGAAAGCCAAGATAAGCCAAGTGCTAAGAAGGCAGTTCTGAGTGTATCTGCTAGAGGCTGAAGTCCTGGAAGTCTCTTCAGACAAGATATATTTACGTGATATTTGCATCTGTTCTGATGCAATAGTAGATGATTTCATGACTGAACATAGGTAGATGTCAGTAAGGACTCATCCTTCTACACAGCATCCAATGTTCTTCCTGAGCTTTCTTATGCCATCAAGTCACTGCTCCCCTTCTCCTCTACAGACAGGGTAATTCTCTGTAGCCAGCAGGCCACTCTTTGCCGCTAACACAGTCATCTCTTCTTCATTATCATTCTTCAGGCAAAGAAAGCAATTCCCATCTATAAGCAACTGTTTTGTCCTCCTCAAAGTTTGCTTTTGATTGGAAATTTAAAAATAAAAGCAGAAAATTTCCACAAAATTTCTTGTATATTTTGAGGTCTCATGCTGTCTTGTGATTATAATTACTTTCTATTGAATAGTGTTTTGTTAGGAAACTATGAGTCATAAAGCTACATACATTTTTTGCACTGTCCTTCCACCTGTAAATTGTGATCATTCTCTAAACTGTGCTGCTAGGACAGCAGATGCCGCATTTTTATTCCGTCTGCGTCTAACGACTTCCATTTTTTATTTCTTCAGGATTTTCCAAAGGAAGCAAGTCTTACAGTTTAATTTTGTCTGTATATGTCTGTCTGTCATTTGCCTTCCTCTTCCCTCAGTTATGTCTGAATTTACTGCTATTAACAGAATTTGACAGAGATATAAATTTATCACAAAGTACTTTACCCCTCTGTCAAATTTGGTTAATATTCACCAGGAAATTCAGCAGTAGTGCTTCCCATGTGTTTCACTCAAATAGATGGTTAGGCAGAAAACTGTCAGCCTGCTAATTCCCCAGGTGAAGGAACACTTTCTAACAGAGTTTGGTCCACAAGATAAATCAGAGAATCCACTTAGACATTCAACCTTAAATCCAAGTCCATGTTAAATTGGTCTTCATTGGTTCTGCTGCTCAAAGAATTACAACCAGTTCAGCCACTTGGAGGCTAGAGGAGATGATTACATTTGTGTTGTTTGACCTGCTGCATCCCTACACAGAGTCAGTTAAATCTTAATTTTTGACAGAACTAATAGGAAATAGACCAGTAATCAAGTATTGTAATCTTAGCTAAGACAAAGGTGCAAGGTGAGAAGTCCTTAGTGTCTTTTGGCATTGTATGTATTGTTCTCCTATTGCTGTCCATCTCTGAAGCAACCATTCAGTAAGCCTTAGAAATACAAAGAGAGAAATCTCAAAGAGAGAAGTCACAGTATCTTTTTCTGTCTGACCTCTTGCAGTGTAGCTGATTACACCAGCACAGCAGTACAGCGCAGTCAGAAAGAACAGCGGTCATGACTTAAAAAGCATGGGTTTTTCTGTGTGTAATGAGATTGGTTTTATGGGTGGTGGAGGGGTTGTTTAAAAGATTTCTGTCGCTAACTCTTGAGAAATGTTTTTGTATGTTAACACCATACCCAGCTTCTAACATATTGCCATAAATAACCCTCATACTAGCTGTAAAAAGAAGAGGAAAAAAAGAGGGCAAACAATAATATCTGGATGCCAGATGGCACCATCGTAGTGATGGGGCCACTTCAGTATGAAACAAAAGGAAATTCCTGACATGCATCAGTGGGGGGGCAGAGCCCTCCGGGAACTGGATTTGGACAGAGAGGCCAGTGTGGCAGAGTTACCCAATATCTCTTTCTAACTTTTCAGAACGTATATACATTTCCAGAGACATGGAATCTGTGCCATTCTGGTTTTCATTGTTAAATAGTTTCCACAGTTATGTTTATACCAAATTCACAGGTTAATATGTAAATTCAAAACCGCCTCCAAATGCTTTACTTCAAGAATTAGGTACATTATTACTATTGCATTGCCAAAATAGTAGTGTTGTCACACAGATGCTATAAAATGTTATGCTGGTTTTTGTCCTCCGTATCAGTGTTATATGACAAAGACAAAGAAGCAAGTTTAGGGAAACTTCTCCATATTATGATCTAATTACATACAATTAAACTATCCACATGATCATTGACAGAGATGAGCAGTGCAACAACCTAATATTAGTTAATGAGTTTTTACTATTTATTCAAGACACCCCTGTAGAGAATAAACACTGCTTAGAATAATTGGTTGATATCTGTAAATGACAGACTCGGCTATCTTTTCCTGGGTATTAAGACAGTGGTGAACTTATGGAGATCACCAATGATACAGAGTGATTTGACACAAAGTGGAAAGAAAAGACCATATTCAAACTAAACTGAAGAGAAACTATAGAGGGATAGATTGTAATCATTCCAATTGTAATTGAACCTATACAAGTGCCTCTGGTGCCATTACTCTTACAGATGGAGCCCTGAAATTTTATTGACAGGTGGTCATGACCTCTGTTACACTTCTTGGAACAGCCTCAATGGTGTGTGTGAGTGTCCTGTGGTATTACCTACATGTTAAATCCCATAGAAAGGTGGCCTCTCCTGAAGAAGGACAGACTTGCATTTCAGTGCAAGACAAGGAGTCTGAAAGTCTGAGTTCAGTTACTAGTTCTGGCACAGAAGACTACTAAGCCTTTAAACAAGCCAATGATAACTTTATTTCACCAGTAGTATCTGGTTTTAGGAGATTTAAGAGATGGGTTTCAGTGTTTTTTAACACCCTGACTTATTTGTATGTACAGTTCTCAGAATCTCAGCCTTTGCCTAAATAATAGATTTACCCAATGATGTATTTTTAAAAATGACATTAAGTAATAAAAGCTGAGGGCAATAGGTCATTTAAGTAGCAGAGGGAAAAAAAAATCTAAATAGCATAAATGATATCAGTCTCTATACCATCTTTCTTCCTCATGTGTCTTGAACTGAACCCACTGTGAAGTGTGTGGAAGATCTCCCGTTATTGAGCATTGAATCCATTTTTGTGATTCACTTCTGATTTCCTCAGTTACCTATATGTTGCTTCATGGAGGGGAATATACAACAATCCTTAGCCATGCCTCAGTTAGTCTACAGAAGCTGGTTTTTTTTTTGGTGCATTCCTCCTATATAATTTTAAAAGTTCTTTTAAATGTAAATGTTAATACTTAATACTGACAAATGCAAACGGTCCTTTCAAAACTGAACTGGGCAACTGGTACTTACCCAGTATTCACACATGCCTGCAATTCTGTGAACAGCTGAAATTCATTTGTGCTTGCAGGTAAATTGTATGTGTACAGCCTGAATGCTGGACTGCACTGTTTCAAAAGTTGATCAATGCATTTGTATTAAGTGGTGTATGTACAAACACCCATACATTAGTTTTGCTGTCACATTAAAATGTATTTATAAATCTCATCCTACAAAAGCAATGAACTTAAACTTGCACTGTACCACACCTGAGTGAATCCTGTAGAAGTCCATTAATGTCAGTGGCACTACATTTCTTTTCCTTTGTTCATAGAGCACTGTGTGGCCCATTGTAGGCTTTTGTGCGCATGGTAAATCATGCAACAATCCATTTCTTTCAGCTAACATCAATTTTGCTCACATTGTGAAACATTAATAGCTATCAAACAAAAAAGAACATCCAAAAATGCAATTCATTGTTTAAACCCAGACCTTGCTATTTTGCCAGCATGTTTCTGTAATGGGAAATGGTTGTTGGTCCATCACCGTAAGTGTCTCCATGTCAAGGAAACAAGCATAGGCATTTGTTTACAAGAGACATCAATTTTAAAATCTTTTTTTTTTTTTTTATTTCTCCTGTAATAGTTTTCCACCTTTCATTCTAATCTGTTTGCTTTCAAGCTTGAGAAAACTGCTGCCTACACAGATGCCCAGATGGGTGGCAGGCAGAGGTGCCCTTCTGCCATAGCACAGCTTGGTGCAACAACGTAGGCAGCACTCACGCAGTTGGGTAGCAGCAGGCATGGTTAGGTCAATAATAACAGAACAAGGTCATGATGTTCCCTCCTACCATCTTTCACTTCACCAAGTACTGCTCTCTCTAAAGTGGGAGCAAAAGACTTCTCTTTAAAATATTCAACAGAGCACTCAGAATACACTCAATGCTGCATTTTTCTGTGATGGAAGAAGTGTTATTTCTGCTGTGCAGAGGAATAAAAGATGATTTTTGATGTAATAGTAACATGCGTAACACTGGGAAGTTTGCTATGAGCCATAAAATATTCAAAGTAATCTGTTTGAGGCAAGAGTCATCTTTTTGTTTTTATTTGTACAGCAATTAGCCCAGTTGGGCTTTGGCTGACACTACTACTGTAACATTACAGCAACTAGTCATTATGTTTGTCTTATTCATTATGGCTGTTATTACAGAGACTGGTATTAAAGTAGGATTTAATTAAACAATGTACAATGACATCTGAAGCACCCCCATCATTTCCTGTTTTTAAAATATCCACTTCTCAATAAACCTCCACCACTTTAGTTTTCAAAGACACAGTTTTCAGCATACAGTAAAGCACAATAGTGCACAGTGGAAGATATGTTATATGCAGAACAAATAACTTTAAACCCATGGAATTGACTGCTTATTATTCAAATACTTTTTATGTTCTGTGCTCACCATTTGGCAACATTTATCATTAATGACCACACAAAGATATCTCAAAGCCTTTGTAATTTCCTTTGTAATTAAAATAAGGATAATGGAAAATTCAGAACCAGTGTATACTGGTTCTGTATACTATACATTCACATCACATAAATGTTCAGTATCTAATGACAATTCCTGTTTGGAGATTTTATATGTTTGTTTTTCTGTTTTTTGTTTTGTTTTGTTTTGTTCCCTCCCTCCCTCCCCCCCCCCCCCTTTTTTTTTTCCTGCTTTCACTTCTTGGTTCTACCAATTCACTCTGTACTTCAGCAGCTAGCAGGTATATTTGAAAAAAGTTGCCTTTCAAATGTATTACTTAAAATGTAGAAACTGGGCCTGGAAAGATGAATAAAATACAATTTCCTAAAGGTATTCCAGTATTTGCATTATGAGTTGCTGACAAGGGCAAAATAATGTAATATGTGGCATTTGTAGGTCAAGTATCATTTCAAAAAGAATCCAGTATGCTTTATTAATGTTCTTACTTCTGTTTCCTTTCTCTTTTGTTCTTGTGTTTGTATGGCTGATATACATCATGTGTAAATATTCTGAGTGTGTAAAGTATCTCTGTTTTTCTAAATGAGTAATTTTAATGTCTGGCAAAATATAATCCCTTTTGGTTTGGAGTACAGCAGCCCTTGCAGAAAGCAAAGTTACACAACAATTCTGAATGTTAAAAAATACAGGGAATACGGCTTTTGATGAAGGCATCCACAATGACTTTTTGTGTAACCTAAGATTTTTACATCTTAGTTTGTCATGCCGAGAAGTTTTATGTTCAAATTTATCAAAGTATCTAAATCACAGTGGCTGACATAGACTGTTTACTCTGTGACAGATTTTCTGCTTCAAAATAGTATTATAATAATAGCAGAGAGAAAATAAGATGAGTGTCCCACCTGTACTGTTAAAAACTATAATCCCTTCAAAATGAAAAATCACCAAGATCACCAATTATAGGGGTTGGAAGGGACCTTGAGAGATCATCAGGTCCTGCCAAAGCAGGTTCCCTACAGCAGGCTGCCCAGGTAGGCGTCCAGACAGGCTTTGAATATCTCCAGATAAGAAGACTCCACAACCTCCCTGGGCAGCCTGTTCCAGTGCTCCATCACCCTCACCATGAAGTTCTTTTGCACGTTAGCGTGGAACTTCCTGTGATTCATTTTGTGGCCGTTGTCCCTTGTCATGTTCCCACAAACCACTGAAAAGAGGTTGGCCAAATTCCTCTGTCTCCCATGCTTCAGGCATTTGTAAACATTCATAAGATCCCTTAGTCTTCTCAAGACTGAACAGACCTAAGTTTCCCAGCCTTTTCTCATAGGCTCCAGGCCCCATAACATCTTTGTGGCCCTCCGCTGGACCCTAACAGTCTTTGATAAAAAAACAATCTTTGTCATTTACAAGATAGAATGTCTTAGGATAGAGAAATTGAATCATTTTTCTTTGTTAGTTTCTCAAAGGTTTTCCTTCAGAATGAAATCTTGCAGTTTTGAGAGTAGTATAAAGGACAGTTCCAAATGTTCCAATAATATATACAATCCATTTATTTCCATTGTATTATTTCCCATGTATAGTGCTAGCAATGGATACAAGGGTTATAACATGTTATAAGCACCCACAAAAAAGTGGGTAGAGAAATGCACAGTATCTGCTTTAAGAGACCAAGTTATTCCAGTGAGGGGTTCTGGTACATACAGGCTGTGGGGGCACCAACTTCCTCTCTTGGTTTTGGATTCAGGTTTTTCCTTAGTGAAGGGAAGGTCCTTTCGTCAACTAGAGAAAGGAAGTAGATTTAAAGATAATAATAATAATAAATAAATAAATAAAAATTACACTAAAAAGTACGTACAAAAACTGTAAAGGATGATAATCACAAAACTAAATTTCCTTTTTCTCTCTATCAGGCTGCTCATAGGATTCTCAAGGTAAGAAATGAATTTCCAGTAGGTTTAGGTAGACCTATTCTGTGGAACAAACAGATGTATGTATTGTCTTCTGCCCTGGAAGGCAATGCAATTCTTGAGGAAAATGGCACCAAAAGTATAGAATTCAGTCCGTTTTGCTTATTGTAAGGATAGCTGCAAGGTGTTTTGATTAAAGTATATATAGGCTTTCAGAGGCAAAACTCTGGGGTATGTAATCAGAGAGACAAGAGTAACAGTCAGAAAAAATCCAGAATAGAAATGGAACACCTTTTTAATAATGAGAAGGGAAATGCAATGCACTAGGAATAATAATAATAATAGTAAAAAGCTAAAGAGGTAGTGGGCTTTTATCTTTTCATGGCTTTGAATTACGTCTTAAAGGCAGTTTCTGCAGCACATGTTCAATGGTTGACATTATTTTCCTCGGAACACTGTACCTAGTATATAACAGCCTATTTAGTAAGTTTTAATGACAGAGCTGTGTTATCACCTAAGGCAAAGGTGCGTTAGGTTAAATCCTAGAAAAAAAAAAAATAGTTAGTGGGATTGTGATGCATATCAGGAGTTCCCAGGATTCCTTACCTTGCCAGCTTTTAGGATAAGCATAGGTATTCTCAGCATTTGTCTTCCTTTCTGGAGATGAGATATTCCAAAAGTTCTTGAGAGCCTTTCTACTGTTGCTGGTGAGTTGCCAGCTCAACTCCTACATCATGGTTTTTATGTGTATTTCCTAATAGCATGATAAGTTGAAGCATTTATTTTTCATTAAACAGACTTTGGCTTGGACAGGCCTATGCTACTTTTGCTTGCCTGGTTGTTTATGGACATTGCTCACCTTATGCTCACTCTTTCCCTCACAGGTTTATTCCTGAGGCTTGGTCTTCCTGTAGTGTCACCTGTGGAGTGGGCAGCCAGGTGCGACTTGTGAAATGTCAAGTGCTCCTGTCTTTCTCTCAGTCTGTTGCTGACTTGCCCATTGATGAATGTGAAGGTCCAAAACCTGTGTCTCAGAGAGCCTGTTACAGTGGCCCTTGCAGTGGAGAGGCAACTGAATATACTCCAGAGGAAACCGACCTGCTCTATGGCAGCTTACAGGAATTTGACGAACTCTATGACTGGGAATACGAGGGTTTTACTGAGTGCTCAGAGTCCTGTGGAGGAGGTAAGTGCAAAATGTTTCTGTGTTGCACGTGCTTTCTCTCCTTAAGTGCATGCTTTTCAGTGAGAACACCCATGGGCTTGTTCCTTTGATATATCTATTTGAAAAGACTTGGATGAAAACTGTAAAACTCCCAAGTGCATGACATGTTTTACACAGGACTTTGAGGTTCCATGCTCTGGCTGTCACCAAGAATGATCAATGTATCATGTATTACTGTTTTCATGTATCTGCAGATCATTCAGAGTGCACTAACACAAAAGTTACTGAAGTGATCTTTTGATACAGGCAATAATCATGTGTCCTTTTAGTTTTTATCTCTTGACTTGTGCAGTTTCCACATAGACATGTGGAAACAAATGGTCCTCCCATAGCAGATGCATTTGATTATTGATATTCTAAGGGCTCAGCTGGTTCCGTAACTCCTACCACTAAGTGCCACTAGCACTGATCTCACTGCTAAGAAAACATATGGTAAAAAAGTACTAATGGTGTAATTGCCTGAAGCTAGCAGACTTGACACTTGAAGCTTCTCAGAGTTAATCAAGGTCACAGGATCCACGTTAGGGAATACTAACATACAGTTCCCTGATATTCATTTTTCCCATCATTTTGTCTTGCTAGTTCTAAAAATTTAGCTTTCTCCATTATTTTAAAATTAAATCTAGATTTTTTTTAACTGCCCCCTTTTTACGTGAGAAGTTTCAGGCTACTTATATACCTAAATACAGAATGAATACTGTAGAACTGGAAACCACTCAATGGCTCATGAATGCTTAATAGTTTGATCTGCACAGATTTACCAGTCATCAGTTACAAGCTTAAAAATTAATGAAAAATAATGCAAGGGATTCCTACACTTACTTTTATCTTGCTGCTGGTAGTCAGTGTTTAGAGCAGTTCACAAAGAGTTGTTGTATCATTGTCCCTATTGCTCTGATTCCTACATAAAAAATCCGACACAAACGTATACTAAGTGATGATGAACACTGACTTTACAGGAGTATCTGCCACATATTGAGTCTACTAGTGAGCACTAATGATTTGTCGCATTTGCGCTGTGAATACTGAAACCTGAATATCTTCGAGAAATGTCCTGTTGAAGTCATTTCTCTAAATACAGTGATTATGTGCATATTTTTCCAACATAGACTGAAATGACAAAGACATTTTGCTTTATAATCTTTCAATTGTCAGCAAAATCCTTTAGCCAAGATTTCTTTTTGTCTGATGTCAGCTCTAAATTTTGCAGATTAGCAGATGCTAAGTCAGATACTTTTGCAGCCATACGCGCAAGACAGGTCAAACTAATTTCATTGGTTTTGGAATCTCAAGAGAAGAAATTGGATAGATGCAGAAGTAACCTTTCACCTCCTAGAAGTAGCAACCAGAAGGAATTAGTTAGTCATTTAGTCTGCTGTTAGTGGCTGCATTTCCCAGAGCTGTCATCAAATATCATGTAACAATTATTCTATTCTGGTAGATATAAACATAGAAAATCTCATTTGATGGAATTTTGAAAGTTAACTTAAACTGCTTAGATTCATGTCCCACCCTTATACCCTTTTGTATTGCAATTTCCCATTCAAAAATGATTTTTTTTTTTTTTTTTTTTTTTTTTTTAGAGAAAGCAATTTTAAAGAGAACAGCTTTTGTTCTGGTAATATTGTCCATAGTAGTGCTTAGAATTCACTTACTTGACAAGCATATTTCTTGAAGTTCATACACTTTTTTTTTTTTAATGATCTCCATACTGTGGAGCTTCTGACAGATAGGGATCACCGTACCTTTTGAGAATATAAAGAGTTACTATGTTTATTTATAGCTTTTAACCAATCGCCTCATTGACCTATCGAAAACAAAGGATAGATGCTATCAATATGCTTATGAATTCCATGCAAGATTCAAGGAGAATCTGAAAAAAAGTGGTTTTGAGCACATTTGTTTGCTGCTAGAGCAATCTAGATTTTTATTTTTTTATTTTATTTTTTTATTTTATTTTATTTTTTTTTAATCATTGGCACATACTGTTATAGCCAGCAATCTCTGTCATTACCTGATCTAGGCACAACAGACTAGCTAAATTCAGGAGGAGCCTTTTTCTTCAATACCCAGGTCATCAGACAGGATTAATGGTCGTGTTAGAATCTTTATAAGGTAAAAAGTTGCAAGAATTTCTGAATTTCTGAATAGTACTGACAATGAGCAGAGTAGAATGCTGGTATAATAGACTAAAATTGTTGGAAATACAGTCAGAGATAATTTAGGTGACAGGAGGAAGCATGGGTAATAGAATCATAGAATCAAAGTTCTAAGGGATCCACAAGGGTGAAGTTCAACTCCTGATGTGGTCCTAATGAGCACACCGTGGGATTTGGGGACAGTTGTATAGCTGAAGAGCAGTAGTTTCAGAGCTTGACTCCATGACCCTGATAAAGCTAAATTATATGGGTTGGGATGGAGAAAAGGAGGAGAGGCCAAATTCAAGAGCTTACAGTCAATCAGTATTGGATAGTCAGCTCCAAACCAGGCAATGCAAAAGCACTGTGGTAATTGATAATCATTGGTCAACAGCTTATTAGTGACACACTTCAGAGAGGAGAAATAATTGAAGCTGTGGAAATAGACCTAGTTTACAAAATAATTCTGATCTGAAAAGAAAAATATCTAACACATAACAGATGTGCTTAGCCTTATCCCTATCAAAGAGAATGAAATCGTCCATGTGCAGAACTCTGTGGTTTCTTTCCACACAGTTAAGAGAAGTACTTTCCAACACTTCCCTTCCTCTGAACTAGTGTTCCTTTTCCCCTGAGTTCATCAGTTTGGCCTTGCTATTAAGCCCGCTCAAGTGATCAATGCAAAGTAGAGACCAATAACTTCAATACAGTGCCATTTCCCACAAGCTAGAGAACTGCTTCTGTTCTGCAGACAGCAGCAGTCTGTCCCAGGGGAGTCCATATACTTTGTTTTGCAACACACTCAACAGAAAAACAATTGATTCTTGTTCGGAAATATACCGAACAAGACAGGGCAGAGAGCATATTGCTTATGTATAAATGTGTTTTGGGAGATTATTTGAACAGAAAAATGGCTTGAAAATTGAAAAATGGCCATCTTCTGAAGAATGAAACCCATAGCAATGTTGGCTGACTTAAGAGTCTTCAGTAATTATAATGTTGAAAAAAAGTCCAAATATCCAAAATTGTCAAGTTTCTTTCTTCTTTTCAGCACCTGAGTACAGCAGGGATAATGCTTGGGGATAGGGTCATAGGCGTGTCCTGAATAAGCTTACACAAGCACATAGAAACATAGTAATTGTTCAGCATGCCACTTCTCTGTGGACCTCTTCAGCCTGTACTGAGAATAAGAGGAATGAATCTACGAATAATTTCAGGAGTGCAGAACCTATGATGAAGTGCAGTTTATTGGTTCTGCAGAGTAATAATGATGTCATTTTTTGCCTCATGGCACGTGTTCTGGTGGTAGAAATAGCTAAAGGCATTGACAATTCTGTTACACTGCTCATGAAGCTGTCTGAGCTTCATACTTCCACACACACACCACCCTCCCCTCCTCTTCCCCCCTCCCCACCCCTCCCCACCCCACCCCCCGTATCTTCAAAAGATTGTAAAATATTTTGGAAAAACTAATTGCTGATTTTGAAAAGATGATGCAATTGTGAGTTCAGCTAACCTTTTCCCAACTCAGGAAATTCAGATGAATGTAAAGAGCATACTTCTATTTTGCTTGAACCACTGTGATTTTTAGGGAATTTAGGCAAATAATTATCCACACAGCCCCCAGGGAAGAAGTAGATCCGGCAAACTACTTTCACTATGTAGTCTTTCCTATAAGGTGTAGTGCTGCAATGCTTGATTATCTAGCCATGTGGTCCAAAAAATCTTGATATGCCTATTTTACAAGAAAACTGAGACAGAGTAACTGGTATGTGTAAGAGCACATGACAAATTTGGTATCAACAAGCATTTTCCAAGCTGTAGCCTAATCACCCAGTCTTCCAACTTCTCTCTTAGTCCTCACAGGTACCTCTCTTCTGTACCAGTTCTCAGACACACCTGGCAGTTTTGCATCTCCAGTGCAGGTGTTAGTCTGAAGATATAGAAAAATAGCTGAGACCTGACCTTGTTTTTTATTACTTTTGCACTGAGAGCAATCTTAGTTTCTTAAAATATAGCATCATGGCTATCTTTACACCTAACCTGCCTGGCTGACAAATAAACACCATGACTGCACTTACTATGAATGGAGGCATCACTGGAGAGCACTGTACATTTTTCTGTCCAGGCAAGGTAAGTAGTGAATGAACCTACAGACTTCTCAATGCTGTTGAGACACATAATGGGAATGAGAGCAAGGACAAGCCCAGCATCCTATTCAGAGTTTTGATTAGACCATCTACCTGTCAGCTGTGAAACCAGATACATAAGGTACAGTAGGCAATATGTGACTGTTACAGGAAAATTACAAGAGTTACAGTTGAAGGCTTGTTCCCAACAGAGGAGAGAAAAGGAATTGTGGGGCTGTCTCTGCCTTTGGATGCCCCCCTGGGTACTGGGAGCTGGTAGTGACCATATATTTTTGTGTGCAGGTGTCCAGGAGGCTGTGGTGACCTGCCTGAACAAGCAAACCAGGGAGATTGCAGATGAAACATTGTGCATAATGAGCCGCCGTCCTCCACAGCTACTGAAAGCCTGTAGCCTGGACCCCTGCCCCCCAAGGTATGCATCTTGTATCTTATCACCAGAAGTATATGTTTTCAGGACATAGGAGAGTGTGATCATCAGTGAAGATGGCAAACTAATCAGAAAACTCTTCATGAAGCTGGGACAACCAGGCTCTATCTGGCTAGGATGCTTAGATGCTAGGTCTGGAAATTTTGATCTAGAAACATTACTGAAAAACTGAAGCTTGCAAGCACAACATGTAGATAAGAGCCTGAAATGCTTCCTAGGTTGTAGAACCAAAGGTCAGTTTGTCTAGGCTCATCAGATCTGTTTCACACCCCCTGGGATTCCTTGTAGTGAATGTGAAGTGAGAAAAAGTGATGAAATTGAGAAAAAATGCATAATACAGTACCTCAGAGAAGACAGTCCCCAGTGACACCTGAGGCTGCATGATCCTGTTAGTGGAGGTAAAGATAGCCAGGTCAGGGGTCTTTGATCCTGTTTGGACCTCAGTAGGGGGATTTGAGGATTCCATGAGAAAAATAAAACAGTTACACAAGTGTGAAGTGACTGTAGCCTGGTATGTTGTCCAGAGCCATTTAAACAATGCTAGCAGTATGGGGAAAAAAAAAATAAATTAAATAAGCCATGACTCCAGACCCAATAGCCTTTCAGTCTGGAAGTGTGCCCTGCCTCACACATGCTATTTCTCAGATTACAGGGGCTTACAACCTCTTCAGGCCACAGTCTTATTTACTGGGAAGTGCAAAGCAGTAGTGAAACCAAAGGCCAGATTTCAGACTGCTTGCATATTAAGGTCCTTCAGCCAGATATTTTATGGATTAGCTTAACTTTACCCAGAGTCATGTAAAGTTTAGGGAGACTTCTAAAACTTCCACTTTCACAGAAGGCTTGCAGAACCTGTTCCTCCCTGATCTCAGATTGCTTCCACTATCCTGACACTAAAAATAGCAATTCTTGGTCTGCGGAGATTCACATCTGTACCTTCTACAACAGAAAATATCTGTCATGAGATTCTCCTGGTTTATTTAAATAGACCTAGGCCTGTCAAGTCTTGAAGATTTACTGTATACATATTGTCTTTATTTCCAGCTGTACACAGGTGCATTTACTCTCTTGTGGTAGTGCGGCAGATCTGAAAGAGACTTATTTATAACTTTGGACTGTTTAAAATATGCAATGTTGTCCAGGTGGTAGATTTTCCTTAGAGTGTGTTTTGGTAGGTGTATGTATGCTTTATATGACAGCAGGCTATTCAGAGGTATTTCTGTGTATTAGAAGATTCCTGCTACACAGAGAAAGTTGATGTTAAAAATCAAACATGGCCAGCATCCAAGAATGATAAAGACAAAAATAATGGTTTGATTGGAAGATAAGGATTTTGAGTCTGACAAGCACAGCCAAACAGGCTGACACATTTCACCAAAGCATTGCAAGAGTTACTTACGGGAATATTACAACCCCAACTTTGTACAAATGTCTATATTGCTGGTGCTAGGACAGAAATATGTTACTAATTTTTGAAAAGAACTTTGTGGATGGAAATCTCTTTGTAATTGACAGGCAACAGCATCACTGGAGCTGAGAGTGCATAGTGAGAGATTGACGATCCATCATTTCTGACACGGAAAATATTAGATGGTTAAAAAAAATTACACTCACATAGGCCAGTATTTATATAATTGCTGTTACAAAAGTTGTCTGAGGATTTTGGTGAATATTTGCTGAATTAGTCTGTGTGTTAATCCATACCACCATGGTAATCTTGCTGCCAACATGGAGCTGTTTTAAAGCTGCCCCGGGTATGTAGTTCACCCCCAAAACTAAAAGGTGATCAACGTAGATGAGGATCAGGACATGGAGCAATAGCTGTGGGGGAGGGGAAGGAGCAAAAAGGGCTTAGATTAAGAACCTTTCATCCACTCCTAGGGTTGCAACTGAGAAAAGGGGAAATAGCTCCCTTCCTGGTATACACAAATCCTGTCCTCCAGCCCCTTCAGTCTGGAGGAAATTGCCTGTCTACAGAGATTTAAGTGGCACAGGAGGAAGAACAGCATGTGTTCTGCAAAATGGTTCCTCTGGTAAGAGCAAGGAAGCTTAAAACTCAAGATTGCAGACAGCAAGCAGTATGACTAATGGAAAAGGAGGCAAGAAGAGAAGTTGATGTGTCTCCCATATAGCTCCAGGCAGGCTGTGACAGGGTAGCCCTCATTTCCTGCAAGCTTATGAGGTGCTACACATACAAGTGGCACTATATTAAATGCAAAGGTGTATTAAAGTCATTAAAGTGATAGCACTGGGTATATAAAGATTATTGTTTTGTAATTATTAATTAAAACAATCTTAGGATTTTGAAATAGAATAATTGATAAGGAAAAAGGGCTTAGGATTTCCTCTGTGTTATGATTATTAAGAAGATGGTTCAGGATTCCAATTCAAGAAATCTTGATCCAGGAATCAGATAGGTTAGAGTGAAATTCTGTTGTTATAAATGTTGAGGAAGGTTTTGCTTCTGAATGACAAGATCAAAACTTGAGATGTAATACACTGCAGCTATGAACTTACAGAAGTTCCCAAAATGTGATCTGTGAACCACTGATACTTCCCAGAGCTTTTGCTGACGGCTTATAGTAAAAGCTGGCTGGTCTCATAGTGTTGGCTCTTCTCTCTATTTTCCAGCTGCTAAACTACATTAACAGAAGCTAAAAATATAAAAAACACTTTCCTAAAATGGCCTTGATGTGTAAGTGACTGTTGGAGCATGTAGTTGTGGTGGGTAGAAGAGGCAGTATGTTGAAAAGGCAGCTGAGCTGGTGACAAATGTCTCAGAAGACAAGGCAATGTTGTCCACACCATGAAAAAAAAAACTGAGAAATCTTGCCCAAGAGAACAAAAATTCCTTCCTGATATATTTAGAGAAATTACTCCAGTGACGTTTCTCGAACCAGAACCTCAAAACATGCTTAGAATCTAATGTCTATATCTAGAATTTAATACTGTTCAAGACCTTGTTTAGCTTAAGAGTGAGAACAGTTAAAAATTAGAACTTCCAATCTTAATGTTGCTTCTGCTGCAGGCATTTTTTCTTACATGCAACATTCTCTATACTCTCTCAAAGTGTTAGTTGTGTATGCCTTTTAGTTGTGTATGCCTTTCCTGGTCAACAATTTGTTTAGTTAGTTTAATGCATGTTAAAAAAAAAAAAAAAAAAAAAAAAAAAAAGCATTGAACAACAGAATCTTGGCAGACTTTCTAAAGGGTCAGAAGGCTCACATCTAAGGACAAATATCCTAAGATTAATCCATGAGGAGTAATTTCTTTCTCATTGTGTTACTTCATTCTTTTGGGACACTTGGGATAAATGATGCTAAGCAGATCTTCACTGTTGCTGTTCTTTTTGCTCCCTACCAAGAATGAAGGTGGGTAAACTAAAAGACTTCAATATGTGCTTAATGCTTCACTTTGAAACTAGTCTGTAGTATCAATGTCTTTTTAAATTCTTAATTATTCTGGTCTCTCCTGGAACAAAATATGGTAAAAACTAGAACATACTGGCAATATTTCAGATTTATGAAAACACTGAAATGCGTTGGTGCTGGTATAGTACCTGAGAGAGCTTTATAATTTCCACTGAAATTCTAGCTTAGCATCTTAGCACATTCCTATTCCAAGTCCATTGAAGAGAGACAGAAAAACTAAACCATGGAAATCTGTCTTCAAATATTCACAGCTATATAGAGTCAGCAAAATCTCATTTTTTTTAATTTTAAGTTTTTCAAAACCACAATGGGTTGCACACAAAAACTGGAAGATTTAATCCATATTCAAACCCCAAAGCAGCTGAGTTTCCTGTGGTTTCAGACTTTGTTGAGAGGTTTTTGCTTATTACTTCAAGAACAATGGCAGAAAAAGAGCCCAGTCCCTTTTCTCCTGGAAAACACTATTACAAAATGTCCCATTGGACACTGAGCTGAAAAATAATGAAGAACCTTGGAGTTTGTTCCTAAGTTGGAAGCTAATAACTGATTTTCAGCACAATACATACAGTGTAAAATTTCATATTAATTAATTGGTATAGACTTGTTTGCTCTTTCTATAAAAAGGATATCGTTTCTTTTAATATACCAGGATGGTTTCTCCCAGAAGGAGAGGAATGAAGACTATGACTATTTTAGAATACAATCATAGGAACTTAGAATGGTTTGGGTTGGAAGGAACCTTAAAACCATGTAGTTCCAACCCCCCTGCCATGGGCAGGGACACCTCTCACTAGACCAGGTTGCTCAAAGCCCCATCCAACCTGGTCTTGAACAATTCCAGGGATGGGGCATCCACAACTTCTCTGGGCAACCAGTTCCAGTGTCTCGCCACTCTGATAGTGAAATCACTTAATTTGTGTCAATCAAGCTATATCGATTTCAGAATTATACATCTGTATTTGATCAGAGCAGTCTTCCCAGAATAAAATGCAGAATTCTAGAAGTTTATTCTCTCAGCTCTAAAATGAAAAGGCAGATTACTCAGTATCACTAATTGCTATGTTTGCATTCTAAATTACTCCAAAAATAGCCAAAGGGGGAAAAATAGAAAAAAAAATTAAAAATGTAATGTTGGTTTTACTGTTTTCAACAACAAAATGACTCAAGTCCAAAGAGTCTCTTTTCTTCAGTATCCACTATCCAAAAAACAGAGGCAGTCATAATTTAATCAGATATAATTGCTCTTGTTTATAACAGCAGCCGCATGAGCAGCTCTTGGTGAGCCAAAAAGATCTACCAAAGGGGGGAATGAAAATGCTGTAACTGTGTTATTAATTATAACTGCTCAATAGCTTGGTCAATGCGTGTTGAAAGGATTTAGTAAACATGTACGGAGGAGTGAGAAGAGAAGCAAAACAATGAAAGCCAGATGGCTGAAAATGGAGGAAATTCCAGGCAATTTCTACAGCTTTGTTCTTGCATATTTTCAAATCTGAACTTTTATTCCTTTGCAACAAAGAACAGCTGAATGCTATGGAACCGATAAACAGTGAAGAAAAAGCAGATGGTTCTAGGAATAGGATAGCACAAGATTTCACCCCAGGACTCTCCCTTGACTCCTTCAAGTCTTTTTATTTAGCAAGAGAAGACTGGTAAACATCTGAGTGGTTCTGATACCTGACTGATGGATCAAAATAACTTGGGTTGTGCTCTGGCTCATTGCTTGTTATCTTCTTTTTCTTTTTTTCCTTTTTTTCCCTTGCATCTGCTTTTTTGTGTGCTTAAGTAATAGATTACCTTTATGATTTGAATGTTTCTTTGAGGGATGCAGTATTTACCATCTTCTTTGTTCTATTTGATTTCTCAAATTAAGTCAAATTATAAAGGAGAAAAAAAAAATCAACATATTTTTCTGTGCATTTGGAGATGGGAAGCATCAGGTTGCTGGTAGGTCAGATGTAGTGCAGTCTGTGCTCCCATCTACAACCTGAAATGAATTCAATATCTGTAGAAGGGCTGGAGTATTCTCTAATCCATTAAAGGTGACTTCTGTACATGGGAGTGTCATGGATGGAAATGATATGCATTTCACTTGTGAGAGAGAAGCAGCAATGTATTTTGCTGATATAATGATCTAACAAAGCTTAATCATAAATAAAACAGCAACTCAATGTGATTCAGGATGTTGAAATACACTTGGATATCTACTGTGTAGAGGACAGGGTCAGAAAAACTGTCAGGAGATCCTCCCCTTGAGTCACAAGATTCAGAATGGACACCCTTGCATGCTGAACTCCTCAGAATGCAGCCCAGGTGCACCTGAATCCAAACATAGTTCCAAACTTGATGAACAGTTTATGTCTAAAGGTTGAGAAGATCCTCCTATTGAGTCTCGAGGTACAGAGTGGACCCCCATCCTTTATAAACTCCTTGAACTGAAGGAGTAAGGAGTCTAGATGCATCTAAGGCTTTCGACACCATTTCCCACAGCATTCTCCTCAAGAAACTGGCTGCTCATGGCTTGGACTGACGTACCCTTCATTGGGTTAAAAATTGACTAGGTAGCTGGACCCAAAGAGTCATGGTGAATGAAGTTAAATCCAGTTGGAGGCCGGTTACTAGTTGTGTCCCCTGGGGCTCAGTATTAGGGCCAGTTCTCTTCAATATCTTTATTAATGATCTGGATGAGGGGATTGAGTGCACCCTCAGTAAGTTTTCAGATGACACAAAACTAAGTGTATGTGTCAATCTGCTCAAGGTTACGAAGGCTCTGCAGGAAGATCTGGATAGGCTGAACCAATGGGCTGAGGCCAACTGTATGAAGTTCAACAAAGGCAAGTGCTGCGTCCTGCACCTGGGGCTCAACAACCCCAAGCAGAGCTACAGGCTGGGAGAAGAGTGGTTAGAAAGCTGCCTGGCAGAGAAGGACCTGGGAGTACTGGTTGATAGTCAGATGAATATGTGCCATCAATGTGCTCAGGTGGCCAAGAAGGCCAACAGCATCCTGGCATGTATCAGAAATAGTGTGGCCAGCAGGGCTAGGAAAGTAATTGTCCTCCTGTACTCAGCTCTGGTGAGGCTGCACCTTGAGTACTGTGTTCGGTTTTGGGCCCCTCACTACAGGAAGGACATGGAGGTGCTGGAGTGAGTCCAGAGAAGGGCGACGAAGCTGGTGAGGGGTTTGGAGAACAAGTCTTACAAGGAGTGGCTGAAGGAGCTGGGATTGTTTAGCCTGGAGAAGAGGAGACTCAGGGGCAACCTTATCACTCTCTAGAGGTACCTTAAAGGAATCTGGAGCAAGGTGGGATTTGTCTATTCTCCCACATATCCAGTGATAGAACGAGGGGGCATTGGGCTAAAGATGCACCAGGGGAAGTTTAGGTTGGGTATTAGGAAAAACTTCTAAAGGGTTCTTAGGTATTGGAATGAGCTGCCCAGGGAAGTGGTTGTGTCACCGTGCTTGGAGGTCTTAGACATTTAGGTGTAAAGCTTAGTGATATGTTTTAGTGGAGGACTTGCTAGTGTTAGGTCAGAGTTTGGACTAGGTGATATTGGAGGTCTCTTCTACCTAAACAATTCTGTCATTCTGTGATTCTGAATCCTGTCTTTGTCCCGGAGTTGTTCAATAATTTTTTTCAGTCTTTAACAGACTCCAGCCTTTTTCTCCAGTGGAATGTGTTTAAGTCTATTCTGAACCAAAGTGCATTGAGAATGTCTTTCACAGTCTTTTAAGTAGTCCAGAGAGCCTCCTGGGATCTGCAGTCCACAACTTGAACCATTGGCAAAGTAGGTTGGAGGATCAGATATTATAAGTAATGGGATGCCAGACTGGACAGCTTCACCCATATTTGAAGACTTACAGTAAAGAAAAAGCTTAAAAAAGAGTCTGTGGGAGAATCTCAATCCTACATTTTGTTTATTTTTTCTTTGCTAAAGACAGTGCTGTACAAAGCCATCTATACAGGCTGCTGTCCTGAGCCATCACTCTGTTATGCTATATTTGCATTACCTGTACACCTGCACTATATATATCCTGCACTACTGCAATATTTCCCCAGTCTTAAAAGGTATTAATGTGACCCAAAAGCATTTCTTTTTCTCTCCCTCCTGTTTTTAATCTCTCACTTGATACTTTTTTCAGTTGTTAAGAGATTGTCTAAGATGTGCCTGACAGCCCATCCTTCCCTGTTCTTGCTGGGTGTGCTGACGATGGTGGAGAACTGCATGTTCCTTCGTATCTCTTTCTCAACAGCAGTTACAATGGAGTCACCAGGCAGACCCTTTTCAGCATCTCTTCAGCACATTTAAACATGAAGAATGAGGCAGCTTTCAGGTTGCTAGGATCAGTGGTTAGCTCTGGAGTCTCTGTATCAGTCATTTTATTTTAATCCAGTCTTTTAAATTTCTAATAATATAAGAATTAACTCATTAGATAGGATTTCATTCATAGACATTTTTCTCCATTTTAGCTCATAAAATATTAGAATGCAACTGTAAATACATTTTTAGTAACATATGATATTTTCTTCTTACTTCAAACAATTATAGACCACACTTCTTATTTAGTGTCCTACATATATATATATATAGATGAATTTCTTCTACCCAAAGCTTGGAGTTTGCCAAGATGGTACATCCTTAAGTTGAAACACAATTTGATGATGGCCTATCACAGGCTTTTCATAGTCTGGTTTGTGATAACCATGAGCTCAAAGCCGTGATAGAGACTGAGTTCTGTTTTGGACTGTTTTTCCTCCATTTCTTTTTTTTTTTTTTTTTTTTACTAGCACTGTTAGTTTTAGTCACCTTAATGCAGTCCACTTCTCTGCATCTTTCTCTTCATTAATGTGTGTATAAACTAGAACTTAATATTTGTTACCACTTGATATTTTTCTATATTTTGAACAAATATTACTTCTGTATTTCAGATATAAATTTCTAATTATTAGCTTGTTCTGAATGTATTCTTAATTTTCTTGAGAGTATTAATTCACTGCCTCAATGGCAGTATTTCATTCTCAAGAGAAAGTTTTCCCAAGAATAATGGTAAAGTGTATGCCTTTGTTCTTGAGCCAAATTCAATGATAGGTCAAATATTTTGTGGCAGGATTAATTTATTCACAGTAGCATTATCCTGTGAGATTAGCTACTTATAAATGGATTGTTTTACTATGCATCATCGCTTTCTTTTTTAAAAAGGGGGAAAAGAAAACAAGCATTATATCTTCCATTTACAGTACTGATGAAGTAACTTATTGCATCAGTTTAAAAGGAATGCCCAATACTTTTTAACAAATAAATATTGAATGACAAGAAGATGAGATGTGTAAAAGAAGCATAAAAATATGGCCTTAACTGCTGAAAATGTACTCTACAATTCTGTTCGATACTTACACATCAGTAAAGATTTATACTTGAAATAAATTGAGGAGGCATTTTCATTTATAGTTTGATTTGGAGTGAATTAACTACCTATAGAAGGAGTGAGACTGATTAAACAAAGTGTGCTGAATCTGTCAAGTAGGTCTGTTGTATCTGCAGTAGCAGAGTAAGCTGTTCTATTTCTGACCATTAAAATTTCCGTCTTTAATTAAGTGATCCTTTCCTGATCACTTCCTAGTCTCTCTGCTAGTGTTGTTAGGCATTCAAAAGCTCACTGACAGAGGATTTTGTGGTGTGCAATTACTCATTAGAAATGTAACTAAGCTGACTTCACAATGTCACCAGCTGTTTATAGATCTTAGTCATTCACAGCCTTGGGAACAATTTGAAACACTTATAGAGAGGTAAATGGCAATGTATTTAATTACTACCCAGTTTATCCACAGATTTGTCTTAACTATATTGGACAGAGGATTCATTTTTGTTTTTAATTTAATGAGAATCATAGAATCATAGAGTCATTTAGGTTGGAAAAGACATCTAAGATCATTAAGTCCAACCACTAACCTAGCACTGCCAAGTCTACCACTAGACCATGTCCTTAATCTCTACATCTACAAATCTTCTGAAGACCTCCAGGGATGGTGACTCAACTATTTCACTGGGCAGCCTATTTCAATACCGCACAACCCTTTCAGAGAATATTTTTTTCCTAATACCCAACTTAAACCTCTCCTGGTGCAACTTGAGGCTGTTTTCTCATGTTCTATCACTTGTTGCATGAGGGAATGTACAGACCCCCACCCCACTACAACCTGCTACAACCACTTATAGAAGTCACACTGTCATAGCTCCAGATCTAAAAAAAAAAGTTGTTCTTATATGTCAGACAAGTTTATTCCTCTTCCCATGAGGAATCAGACTGTACAGTCTAAAGCCAAGATTTTCTCCAAGATCTAAGAAACAGTTTCTCATTCAGAGAAATTTAGGGGAGAAGTGTATCAAACTGCCATTCTATAGACCCTGCATTGTACACACAGATCTGTATTGATACAGCTATTTGAGTGGAGATACAGAGTGTTTTATTAGAAATTTAATTTTATACATAGTAACCTCTCTGACACCATCATTTTAAATATATTATAACCCTTCCTTTCATGTATTTTTGGGTTAGACTCAAATCTTGGTAGATTCCCATGAATCTAAAAACTTAACTATGTCTGTTTCATTTCAATGTCAAATGAGTTTAGAACATTCTCACTCTGCATGAGGAGATCCATTTTTTATTGCAGAAAAATGAGTAAGTTACTAAATAGATTATCAGTACGAGCATCAGGGTCTCAAAGGGGAAGTTAAAGAAACGATATTGGGTCTGGATGTGCCCTTGGAACAAGATTCTTGCATTGCCTAACTGTTGCAAAAATTGGGTGTTGCAAAAAGAATCCCAAAGAAAAAGAACACTCAAACATAAGCAGGCACTGGGAGTTTCTCAAGTTCAGCCACAGTACCGTAAGTATATACATACTCCTCTTCCCCTGCTGAGAAAGAGAGAGACAGAGAGAGAGAAAGAGAGAGAGATGTATGCTTGATTTTGAAAGACAGCCTTTTTGTACCTTTTGCACTGGCGGAACAGTTCAAGAACAGTTCATCCTAACAAAAATATTATCCCTGTAATACTGCCAGCCAGGTCAGCAAGAAGCTCATGTTATCTGCTTTTTCTGTGGCAGTACTGCTCACAAAACTTGGACTTGTTAGAGAATTACTTAAGCCCACTCACTGTTGTCTGAACACTGCCTCATTCATGAATCTGCTTTCTTTGTCCATTCAGTCCAGTGACATCTCCTTCTCTTCTTTCCTGCATTGATCGTTTCAGGAAAGGCATCTTTGGGCTTGAGGAGAGTCCTGTTACTCAGTGGAACAAAACCGCATATTCATGAATGTTGATCTTACAGATTGGCAAGTCAGGTTTCTTGTATATTCTTTCCAAGCCATTTACATGTATTTCCAACAATCTCATTTTTAAAATGCTTTATTTTGGATATATTACAGATTACAAGTGATCAGTTCATTGCCCATCTTTCTCACATGCTGAGCTTTTTCTTTCTTTGTCTTCTGGTATCTGCAACCTTGTTGATTTCTTCTTCAAGAACAGCTGTTTTTTAATATTTTCCATATGGTATAAACTTAGGCCTATGAAAAGGTGTTGGCTTACAAGACAGAGTCAAGCATGGAGTGCACCAGGGTGAACAGAGCCAGGGAGCTTTGGACATAACACAGCTCTGGTCTGGGTAGCAGGGTTTGAACTTAAACCCTCCCCCTGCTTCTTCAGAGAAGAAGTGCGTGAGAGAACTTCATAAACTGGTAGGCACAGTATATTTGATAAATTAGTGGTTCCTGTGTTTTTACATTATTTTTGTGTAGGTTTACGGCACAGGATATTATCCTGCTCCACTGTAGTTTCCAAAATACGTGTTCCACCCTGCAGTCCTCATTCATGGCCTGCCATCTGCCATAACAACAAGTGCAATTTGTGCATTTTCTGTCGTATTCCTCAAACATTCCTGTATTACCTCTTAACTACATTTCCACCTTTACACTATATACTCTGCTTCACAACTGTTTACTATCTTAATTTTTGAAAGGGGTTACAGAAGACTTAGTTTCAATGTATTACACATAAAGCACTGAACAACATCCTTGTAAGAAGTTGATAGCTTGAACTTTAGCCCAAGTCTAAGTTTGAGCCAAAAACAACTCATTTCTTTATCATGCCTAATCTGGTCTGTGCACCTATATCAAACACAGCCATTGCTATCATTTATCTCAGTGTCTCAATTATCACACAATGTAAAATTCTTCTGTGAGATATATTTCTGTAGTCAGTATGCCTGATAATCTCTCAAAACAGTTCTCTGCCAAACAAATTCACTTACCTGAAGTTGCCATTCATGTTGCCGCAGATGCATTCTGCATCTGCTGTAGTCCCTCAACAGACCCACTGGATAACTTCTGGCTGTTCACAATGTTGGCATAAAAACACAAACCCTCTTTTCTGACCTGATCTAATGGTTGATGAACTCTGCCTTCAGTTCAAGGAGCAGCAAGAGTTATTTACTGTAAGGAGCTATATATTGCTTGAAATATGTCAGACAGTTACTGCAGCAACCAAAATTGTCATTTGTAGAGTTGTTGCATATTCCATTTACCCTCTGTTCTTCTTTGACCAGGTTCCTTCTGTATTTTCCTCCATTTGGCTCTGTTATATAAATATTGGCTCTCTGCCACTTTCAGCTATAATGAGCTGCAATATTCATTGATACCAAGAAGCCTAGAGAGTGAATGCAGGCCACTTCTGTCATCTCCCAGAGCACTCTCATTGAGCCTTTGATCTGCTTGCATGTGTTGGCTGCATAGGTTTCTTTTTTAATGTATTGCCTTCACTTGCAAGGAAGATGTTTTTAGAAGAAATGATCTTTACTCTTCCTTGTGCACAGCAACCCCATGAAACTTACCCTGCCTGTTGCACAGAGCAGTTCTGCTCCCTTGTCACATTAGAAATACTTAAAATCAGGCTGTAGAATTTTGTCAGACTAGCACTGGACAACAAGCATGACTTATTTTTCTGTTGCTATTCTTAATTAAAAAAACTTTGCCTTTCAAGTTTTATTTCTTAATAAAGTATCAACCTTTTCAAGTATTAGTTACATCTCACCTTTCCTCTGAGATGTGTGCATACTTTTCTAATGTTATTTCTAATCTCTAACACAGACTGAGTCATGGAAGTAGGAAGATTACTTCCTAGATACACAACTCAGTGTTTTACCTTCCATTCTTAACTCTCACACTTCACTTCAAAGGAGTCTGATTTTACAGTGAATAAGTTAACAGCTGAATGGAAAATTAGTTGTATTTAAATTGTTATCTTTTATACCCTTTTCTTTGAAACTAGTTTAATTATAAAACCAGGAACTGACCTCTGAGTCTTCATCTTAGTCCTGAAGCCTCACAGGAAACACTGCTTCCCATCCAGGATTAACGCTAATTCTCTCTGCTGTCCAAAGTTGAAGATCACCTTCTGAATGGTATTTAAGACCTGACACTGAAGATACTTACTCAACCCAAGAAAAATCTGCTAAAGAACTCTCATGAAAGCTTTTATCACTACTAAAATAGGAGGATGTGCCACAAACACAGCTCCAGATCAATAACAGAAAAGAAATGGAGAAGTATGTGCTCCCATTAGACTTCTCACTATGCAGCATCCAATGCAGGATGCACAGACTGAGGACAGAAGGCAGACAATATTAATGTACTATGGGATTTAGTCCATTGCATGTGCATATACATAGCTGCCACCACTCCCTTGTGCACTGACTAATGTTTCTATGTAGGCAGGTGTCAGATGTTAAGTAAGACGCTTCCAGGCAAACCTCTCTCCACACTGATGAATGTTTATTTTAGGAAAAAAAGGAAAAGGAAAAGGAAAAGGAAAAGGAAAAGGAAAAGGAAAAGGAAAAGGAAAAGGAAAAGGAAAAGGAAAAGGAAAAGGAAAAGGAAAAGGAAAAGGAAAAGGAAAAGGAAAAGAAGAAAAAGAAAAAGAAAAAAAAAAGAAAAAGAAAAAGAAAAAGAAAAAGAAAAAGGAAAAGAAAAAGGAAAAGGAAAAGAAAAAGAAAAAGAAAGTTCTTTTGTTTCACTTTCATATGGTTTAACCACATAAAAACGACAACAATTTCACTTTTTTAGAACTAGCTTGTGAGGTCTTTGTGTAGAAGGGTATTTACTTCTCCTGTGCAGTGTTCAATTTTCTTGGCAGCTCTTAAAGGGATTCTGTCAGGATGAACATTGTGTATCTCTAGAAAATGTCCTTCGCTTATAACACCTAACAGCTTTGAATACTTTATTTCTACCATATATACCATGCATATAGAGACTGACCCAAAGCCATTCTCTCCATAGGGATGATTTGGTTCAGCCTCTCCTGCCATGAGTAGCTGGTTAATAAATGGTGTCATTTTCTGGTCTAGCTAGCTAGCAGAATTATTACGTGGGGTCCAGTTTGTGTAGAAAAGAGAAGTAAGTTTTAAAACTGAGGCAAGAGTACATTATTGTCCCTGTTGTTATTTGCAACATACATGTACTAATGCCCGAAGGCTCCTGTCTAGCTAGGAGTCCCATTGTGCTAGGCAGTAGATAAAGACAGAGGAAGAGATCATCCCTGTTGCAGATCTACAGCCTAAGCAGACAGCACGGATGAAACCCGAGAGAAAAGAAAGTATTGTTATGACTTTGCAAATGTGAATTTGGGAAATGTGGGAGAAGAGCATGAAGCCCAGCACTTGAGTGTTCTCATTGTACTCAAAGGGGCTATTCACAGACTCAGCAGTGCTGGTCTCAGTCACCACTGGAGCCCATTGAAGAGCCAGGAGAAGGGTTCTGTTCACGCAGTCCCTCAGTTCTTCACCCAAACTGCTTAGCCACTATATACAGCATTGCTACTTTTTGTCTTGTCACAAGAAAAAGGGAAAGCTCATTTATAAATAAAAATAACTGGATAGAACTATTTAGAAGCTCACACTCACGTTAAGTGTTAGGGGCTTTTTTGGTTTCACTTTAAAGAGCTTGACGTTGGGTTCAAGTGTCCAGGCTATGTTCTGATGAATATGTGAGCCCTCACAAAACTTGAAACTCCTTGATGTATAACATGATAAAGTTGAATCTATCTTTTGCAGGCAAGATTTCTGTTAAGTATGTCAAAAGAATTTTCTTTATAAGGAAATGCTATAATTAGCTATTTTTTAAAAACACCTCTAATATTTTTACTCTAATGGTGGAGTAATTTTGTTGTGATATAAATATAGATTTTCAGATCATTGACCCCTTTTTTGGCAAATTGGAGCTTCACAATTGTTCTCTTTCTTTAATTTAAAGGATCTGCAAATGCTCACATTTTAAAAGATACTGAGCATGATGAATTGTGAAAAGTGCATGTTTACCTGAAACTAAGCACATGCATAAGCACTGCCCAGTGAAGCCTGACTTACTCAATAAGTATGTTCCAGAAAATTACAGTTACTTGTTTGCCTATAAAAATTACATTGATATCAATCAATAAAAATCAATCAAAATCAATATTTCATAATATATTACAGATTATAATTATAATTCATAATATGAATTAACTGTTATGTTTCCTAGGTGGGTGTTATCTTTTCCTAAAATCTGACTATTATTGATTCAGTTTTGTTAGTTTATAGTTGCTGGAGGTGCAAGAAATTTAGTGCTCAGGTTGGACTGGCTTTTCACAGTCTTCTGTTTAGTTTTAGATCACACACATAACATTGTGTATAAAAATTAATAAAAAAAGGAAAACTACTGTTTTGAGCAGCCAAATCAGGTTCACTAGTTCATTCAGACAAATGTGTGTGTCCAAATCACCAATTATAAAATAAAATAAAATAAAATAAAATAAAATAAAATAAAATAATAAAATAAAATAAAATAAAATAAAATAAAATAAAATAAAATAAAATAAAATAAAATAAAATAAATAAAATAAAATAAAATAAAATAAAATAAAATAAAATAAAATAAAATAAATAAAAAAATACTGAGGCATCGCACCAGTCTGCTAGAAGCAGGAGACTGTTCATCTGGAAAGTGCCATGTTTCTATGATCAGTTTAGTGTTTTGAATTTATGATGATACCTGAAAAAATCTGAGTTTTAAGACCATCCTCTGCTCATTACACCTTCCTTTCACATTTTGAATTCTGTCTTTTTTGTTTTGTTTTGTTTTTATGAAATACAACAATTGACATTTTTAAAGACTAGGTTGTGCTTAAATAACTGCTATTTAGGCATTTAGGAGATGGAAACAGACAAGTGATAAACTGATAGACCTAGAGCTAGGACAAGCCAGGGGCTTAGGGGAAGAGATATGCCAAAGTTCTGCTGTGAAAAAGGCTAAAAAGCTACTGCTTCTGTGTTGCTACATATTCATATAGGTTTGGGCACTAGTGATGGAGAAAGAAGGAGGGATCAAAAGAATATTCCAGAACAAACCCATGCGATCTCTTCAATGGGCTTTGGTAAGCAATACAGGAAGTACCAAACCAATGACTTCATCTGGGCTATAAACTAGTAAGAATGCAAATTTTTCCTCAAGTCTACACCGTAACAACAACCACAGTCAGCATACAAAGATGCCAAACCCAATTATGTGAGTTTTCCTTAGCTTGATCCTGTAACTACCTTTTTAAGTGTAAGATTATCCTACTTGAATATTAATTCTGACATTATCAGTTACATGCAGAATATCATGACATTCTTTTTTTTATTATTTATTTTCCTTTTTTTTTAATGTCATACTGATTGGAAAAGTCATTTCAGTGTGGCCAAATCATCAAAAATAAAAATAAATAAATAAATAAAAAGACAGAGGAATGTGTACATAAAGACCATATGAAATAAGAGACAAATTATTTGAGCTCACATTCATAACATTCTATAGTAAGGATAAAATTGTATTATTGAAGTGAGACAGTATTAAAAGAAAAAAATACTATCTCCAACAGAAGAAAGATAGTTTATAAACTACTTGTAGTAGTACTCTCCTACCTATTTTACAAAGTGGTGCAATCACCTGTAGCTATTATAAAATAATCCTACAGTCCTGTGATTCTATTCAATAAGATTATTACTGATTTCTCTCTATTTTTGTAGGACTGTGAAATTCTGCCAATCTATATCATCTGTGATTTTGGTTGCTTGTATATCCCTACTCTACTTTGTATATCCCTACTCTATTCTACATTCTTTGCTTTGTATCTATGAAAGCCCAAAAAGTCAATGAAAACGCAAGGGTAAGAGAGAATTTGACTTCATATTTCCTGAACACCTCTGAGAACTCTCCTGTTTAGAACAGCTGGAAGGAATTGTGAATAAAACAATATTATGGGTAGGGCAACAGATGCAACCTGCAACAGAAAATTCAAACATTAGGAAAAAAAAAATGTTTTCTCTTTATTGAAATCCAACATTTCTTTCTGGAAGAAGAAACAGTCACCCTCTTCTGCAGAAGCCAAGATCTCCAAAGAGTTTATGTGGCCTGCTGGCCACTGAGATGTGATCTGCCAAAAGAAACATTGTGCTCTTATACCAATAACAAACAATGAGTTGCTGGAGGCAACAGCTATTACCACCACTTGAATAAAAGCAACTTTTGGCAACTAACCATGTATGAAAATAGATTCTGAAATAAGAAAATGCCTTCTTTTCAGCACCTACTCAAATATCTCAGTTTATATTGTGCCAAAAACTGAAGGGTAGCTGATATCCACATTAATTCTGACTGACAATTTTATGGGAAAATCTGGGAAGACCTATCCCCCAAAATCATTCATATGGAGAACATACTCCAGATTAGTTTAACTGGCTGCCAGATGTCACTCTTCTTCTACTGCTGAATAGCTCCCAGTATCAGACTTAAGTGGTCTTCAGTGTATTACAGCCTGGAAAGTGGCCATAGCAATTTCTTCCTCAATATGCAGGGTGTATTAATTTTTAGAAAGGGTTAAACACATTTTTCTGGTTGTTAATGGCAGAATAGTTCTGTGGCATTTAGGGAAGAGAAGGTGGATTTCACTACCAAGGCTATTGTCTAAAAGTAAACTAGAGTGCCATTAATATTGCATACAGTGATGCTCAGGGCACATCCTGTCCTACTATAAAATCAGAAAAAGTAATTAGAAGATGGAGCTCAGAAGGGGAACAGAGTGGCTTTTTGCCTTTGCATTATCATCTACTGAGGAAAATGTATTTCTTACCTACAATCTTTTAAATTTGTTTATGAATGTTATTGAGAGAGAAGGAAAAAATACACAGAACAACTTTATAAAATAAAAAGAGAAGTTAGAATAATTCTGTGAGAGTCCGTGATATGTTTTTTTCCGTAAAATGTTTACTAACATGGTGCATTTTAAACATGCTGAGACATTTCCATTGACTGCTGATCCTAAAACATCTGAGTTTTTCCCCATAACTCCTTCATAAATTCTGCTTCTTGTTGCTGACATGTTTCATAACTTTCCTTCATTGTCTGCCTCAGTCCTGTTGGAGCCAGAGGGTGTCTTTCATCATAATCACTCCTTTTAGTTTCTGCCTGGCTTTGCTTTCTACAAGGGCAGGTTGTCTGAGCTTTCCTTGTCCTGAATGTTTAATTTACTCCCTTGACAATTGGTTTCAGTAACATTCGTGCAGGCAAGAAAGCTATTCTTCAGGATTAGAAAAAGTGTCAGTATCTGGCTTTTGTACTTTCATTTTGGATGTAGGAGTATGCCTACATCAGTCTAGTGTTTTGTCTGAAGTGGATGGGAAGACTATTCTCTTATATTCTCACTCTAGATACAAGACTTCTTTGTATATGTGTTTCTGTATATCTCTGAATTGATTTCTAGTAGAGTGCAAGAGTGAGACTTGACATTTTAAGCAATTTTCAACATATTGCTGACAGAATTAGAGGGTGTTTTCAGTATGCCAAACAGCAGAAATCTGGTTTTCTTGTGATGGACACTGAAACTGAGCCATGATAAATCCTTTTGATTCAAAATTTATACAGCTAGCACAGAGAAAGGTTGGGTCAGTAGCAGTTGTTTACCCAGATGATAAAGAGGGTCTTTCTGCTCTCCTGTTGCATCTTTCAAGGCCATAGCACTCCCTATTCAACAACAAGGAAAAGCCTGTCAGGAACCCCAGGGGTCCCCTGGATCTTCTGGAAGAATTTCCAACGCAGGAATTCACTAATATATTCCTCTGATGAATATTGTTACTAGCTTTTTTCTTTTGCTTAAAGACAGAAAAGAACCAGGTAATGAAGTCCATTCAGTCTTCAACAGCCAGGCTCCTGTCCATCAAAAACTTTTAATGTAGAATACAAAACTTGTTCTTGCGATATTGCAGGAGTCCAAGAGACCTGAAGCCCAAGAGCTTCTAACAATAACCAAAAATGCAGAGGAACCTCATCATGCAGCTACAAGAAGGGTCACTTTTGTCAGAGAAGGAGAAATCCCTTTCATTTACTGCTTCTTCATTCCATCATTCTGAAAAGAGGAAGATTAAGGTTACTTCATATTGTGCTTAAGGTTTTCTCTCCTGACCCTTTCACAGATGGGAGATTGGGAAATGGAGCACCTGCAGTCTTACTTGTGGGGTCGGATTGCAGACACGAGATGTCTTCTGTTCTCACCTACTATCAAGAGAAACTAATGAGACCGTGATCTTGGCAGACGAATTGTGCCATAAGCCTAAACCATCCCTTGTGCAAGCCTGTAATCGCTTTGACTGCCCACCCTCCTGGTATCCTACAGAATGGCAAGAGGTAAGAATGTATGAGTTAATCTCATTTTATGATCATTAAAGTAGTCATTACGTGCATGATCAGTGGATTGTTTTGAGTTAGCCTATTAGGAGGATTCATTAATCATTCTAATGAGCTATTAAAAATGAATATGTGGCTTTTTGTTCCTTAGTGAGAACTGAATCAGGATTTTCAGAGGCAAATAATGAGCATTGCTATTTCTAATGCAAGATTTATGAAAACTCTTAATGGCTGACCATAGGTCCCAAACAAAAAGATCTGGAATGTGATCATCAGCTGAAGTCACTGGATTTCAGCTAGCAGTGAATTTCTAGGTTTCTAGGAATACAGAGCTACAACAATCAGGGAGGAGAAGATCTCCAGAGCATGATGGGTATTCCTTCTATTCTCAAATACGAATTTAGCTTAGGGCAAGAAATACTCCTCATCCTTCAAAGTCACAAATAAGTGTGAGGTACTTCATGAAATGCATGCCTTTTTACACTAATATTGAAAATTTCAGTCCCCGCAATGGATCTGTACAAGGCTTTCTGTGTTTGGTAGGCTACCTGAAATAAGGTTATTTGCTTACATCTGGTTGCAAATGCAAACACACAATTCAAAAGACTTAACGGTGTTTATGTTGGATATGATACCGCAGAAGGAAGAAATTATACTGTTGCGCTGTTGAAAGGAATGGGAAAATTCACTGTACAGTGGAGGTGCAAGCAAAATGTCTATTTGAACCTTCAGTTCTGTCGGATGTAAGAATTCATTCCATGTTACCAGAAAACCAAGAGCAGTTGGCACTGTGCTTACATATAACTCCCAGTCTCCCTTTATAAAATCTGCCTTTGACTTACAGCCAAGAAGATGTTAATGTGCTTACTTAATGAAGCTGCTAAGTCTGTGAAGCTGTACTTCATGGGAGACCTCTGGATTTGGGCAGCCTTCCCAGTAACCAAAATTTATGCCAGCCTGATATTCTGTCAAAACTAGATAACTAGCCTGTGGCATTAATCCTTTGTTTAAAACAATTGAGTTGTATTTCATGTTTTAACATTAATTTGTCTACTGATACTCACATACATGTATTTGCTTAGTTGTACCTGTGTCCTGGGGTGCATCAAGCACGGCATCGCTAGTAGGTCAAGGGAGGTGATTGTCCCGCTCTACTCTGCGCTGGTGAGGCCTCACCTCGAGTACTGTGTGCAGTTCTGGGCACCACAGTATAAAAAGGGCATGAAACTGTTGGAGAGTGTCCAGAGGAGGGCTACAAAGATGGTGAAAGGCCTGGAGGGGAAGACGTACGAGGAACGGCTGAGGGCACTGGGCCTGTTCAGCCTGGAGAAGAGGAGGCTGAGGGGAGACCTCATCGCAGTCTACAACTTCCTCGTAAGGGGTTGTCAAGAGGCAGGAGACCTTTTCTCCATTAACACCAGTGACAGGACCCGCGGGAACGGGGTTAAGCTGAGGCAGGGGAAATTTAGGCTTGACATCAGGAGGGGGTTCTTCACAGAGAGGGTGGTTGCACACTGGAACAGGCTCCCCAGGGAAGTGGTCACTGCACCGAGCCTGTCTGAATTTAAGAAGAGATTGGACTGTGTCACATGGTCTGAACTTTTGGGTAGACCTGTGCAGTGTCAAGAGTTGGACTTGATGATCCTTAAAGGTCCCTTCCAACTCAGGATATTCTATGATTCTATGATTCTACCTTTCAATATTGCTAGGCTGTATCCACTCATTAATTCTGTATTTGTAAATAGATTTTTACTAACACATTAAAGTTAGCATATGTTCAAAGGTGTGCCTGTGCTAGTTAAAGAGCCTATAATTGGCCATAGTCCTTACAGAATGCAATTTTCTGCAACTTTATTTGAACAGTCAGAAGAGACATTCATTATACGATGCTGAATGTCTTCCTCAACAGTGTAATCATACACATTTTTGCCTGTCTAAAGTAATGTTTTAGGCATTTTTTATATCTGCACAGAGGCTCTCAATCTTGTTGAAAGGTGAAACACATCTTAGGAAGGATGGTGCTCAATTAAGTGTAAAGGCTTTAACAAGCATAATGATCAGGAATTAAATAAGACTGTCCGGGTTGCATGTCTTGTGTTAACTGCTGCCTTCTCTGGACTAGGTGGAGACAAAGGATTTTTGTTGCATTTTACTGCTGTGGCTTAACTAGAGTCCTCTGCACTTTTCAGGAAGGACAGCTGTATATTCAGCTCCTCGTTATGAGGCCACTGAATAGTTCTTGTGATTCCCTTTTACCAGAAGAAAATTGAGTAAACAGTGCACTTCTCTACACGTAGTTATCTGCCTCTGTTGAGAACAGTGTAGTGCAAGAAAAAATAGACTAATCCACTAAAATGAACTTCCATCCTCTCATTTTTTAAAGACGTCTGTCTTCCTTCTTTGCACCACCAACCTGTGTATATAAGAAGTCCACCCTGTAGCAAAGCCAGGCCTGGCAGTTCTGTCTCATGCAGGTTTCCTGTGGATGACCTCCATGTGAAAGCCTGCAACAACAGGCCAGTGCATTGTGCTTTGTGCTTATTACCGCTGGTTGACTCCTGGGATGTGCAAGGGAAGAGACCATCTGGATGGGATGTCAGTCACTGAGACTTCATCTGGAGGAGAGCTCCAGCCACACAGCAGGGCTGCCAAGTCAGAGTGTAGCCAGCATGGCTGCACATTGTTTCTGAAGAGAGTCTCCAGCAGCCCAAATCCTGCAGGAGGCTTCTGAAAATATAAACCTACAGACCTTACAGAGGTCTCCACATCATCTTGAGTCCCTGAGAGATGTTCCCACCTGTGGAGAGACAGAGGGCCATGCAGGAAGGTGCCAGTAAAGCTTCACAGGCAGTGGAGGGCACCATCTGCTCCCCATGTGGCACCATTTGAAGCCATTTCTTTGGACTCATCAATGGCGTTCATCATGCTTTTCCAAGCACTCTCTCAAAATAATTTTAAGCAAAGAAAGAAACAAAGCTGCAATGCACAGTATTTTTCTTTTCTAAGGCTCTTTATGCTTGTTAAGGGAGAATTCTCTGAATTAAATGCCTTTAAGAGACCCAGTGTTCCTGGCAGATAAACACAGGATAATTATCAGTGTTGTAACATTCCAAGCAATTTTTTTAAATAACTCTTTGCAGATTCAAGGATATTTATTTTTAAACAGTTATATTCCTTAGCTAAATCCATTAGGATGTTTATCTTGTTTTCAGTAGTGTGTTTCTGGAGGAATGTGGATATAAGCTTTCATTTTTACAAGCCACTATAAATATCTACTCTGTAGACCTCAAATAGGAGACATCCATTAATAAATCTTCATCCTTCTTTGTTTTATTACTGAGTAAGTGATACTTACTTCTTTCCACAAGTGGAAACTTCTTTCCACAAATTTTAGAAAAGACCAGCCTCCCTGACTCCCAAACAATGAAATTGGTGTTTTTGCCTGAATCCTGTACAATGTATGCTTGTGCGTGGATGCTCATAGGCATGTGCTGAGGCAGAAAGAAGGTTGGCTTTCCCTCTGTGTTCAGTGGGGACCATCAATCCTATGTGTTAATTATCGTCTGCAGATCTTTGTATGAGTAGAAGAGATCAAAGTGATGACTGCTGTAGGAGAAGCCAAGGCCATGGTCCCACCAGCAGTTTAGGATGGCATTTTCCAGCACTTCACAGAATCACAGAATTGAAGAGGTTGGAAGGGACCTCGAAAGCCTCTACCAGAGGAGTCAATAGCTGCTGTGGGGAGCTCTTTCTTGCCCTTATTTGTAACACCCTTTTCCTTGAATCTCCAGAGGTGCTGTGCAGTCACACAATGATCCTGGTTAAAGTTAGCCTGAAGTGCAATTAGGTTTAGCCTAGATTAATTTTGCACTCTGGCTTACAGTGCAGGTGCTCAAATACTTATGCCTATATATGCAAAAAGCAGAAAGAAAAAAAAAAAAAAGACAATAACAACAACAAAACAAAACAATAAAAAACAGGAATGAGTAAATGGCAGAATTGGGTGTATGGATTGTCTTCTTCAGTATCAGTCTTGCCCTATGTTTCCTTAAGCTTATTGCTGAACCAGGCATAATTAGGTAACAATGTGGGGAGATGCATCTCTTTAACTCAGTACTCTCGCAAAGTCCCAGATCCTCTCTAAAGGGGTGCTGGGGGATATAGGAACTGGCTCTGCTCAGCAACTGTGGGAGGCAGGAATGTCACACTTTGCATGGATGGGTGGGTGAGGTGAAACCTCATCCTGCCTGTGACACAAGCACAATTCTGTATTTTAACAGCATTGTGAGACCTGTGAGACCTTTCTGAACACAGAGACAGCAAGCACGTTATTCAGATGGGATGTGTCTAAATAAGATGTGTCTAAATGTGTCTAAAAATAATTCCTCTCAAAATTATTGCTTCTTATTTTCTGTAAATCCAAGTGGACTTTGCTGCCATTGATCTACCCCCTTCCTTGAAATAATGTGGGAGCTGGAAGGTTCCACTGGAGAAAAGTTAGCAGAGATTCCAGACCAGTGAAATGGTTCCAGGAGTGAAGGACAGGTGCAGGCACAGCTCCAGTGCAGTAATACAGTACACTAGAAAAGTGTTCCTCTGGACAAGGAGGAATCTTGTTCCAGTGTTTGGTTTTCTCTGGCATTTGTCAATAGCATTTGGCACTGAGTAGTGACTGTGTGAATGACTGAAGGGCAAGAAGCAAGAAAAGATTTGTTTTGTCTTACTCTTTTATCTGGTCATGATGGAAGGGCAGAGAGACTCCCTTGGATTTGTATGACTGACAACGGGAACATGCCTTTGTTGTGTTTATACAGTGCCTAACTCATTTTGGCTCTGGTATATGACCTCAGTCCTTAGGCAATTTTGAAATAATACTTTTAATCACATTTTTCTTGATTTACTCTCTCCTCAGGAATGAATTGTTCTTAAATGAAAGGTTGATAAATGTTTTCTTTTGCTGAAAACTAAAGTATTGTTTTACTTGCTTAAATTTTTGGAAGCTTTTGAGCTTCATAACATTCTAATTGGGACAAAAAAACTATTTTTACTCATTAGAGAGCAAACCAAACAGAACATAAATACATCTTTCTTTGCAGTGTTCAAGTCTGAACTTCCATTCTGTCTTTCAAGAAAAACTTATATCCTAAAAAAAATGAGGCTCTCATTAAAGTTTATGCTTAACTCTCTCTAAGAGAGAAGGGCCTTTCATGTCTTCAAGATTTTATAGTATATGTTTTAAAATTTCATCATGTGGTTTACTACTTCTCAGACATAATTCTTTGTTGCAAACTATAAGCAATTCCTGGTAATTTCAGCATAGCACAACCTCCCACTTCTCCTTTACTAGGAGAAGAGAAAAACGGAATTGAACTGTCTGGACTAAGCAGAAGAATGGAGAGCCAACTAACAACCACCACAAAAAAGATCTCAGAAATAGGGCAGAGACACAAAGCAAAAAATAAAATAAAATAAAATAAAATAAAATAAAATAAAATAAAATAAAATAAAATAAAATAAAATAAAATAAAATAAAATAAAATAAAATAAAATAAAATAAAATAAAATAAAATAAAATAAAATAAAATAAAATAAAATAATAAAGATGCAGGAGACTTTATCTGCTTGTTTAAAATTTCCTGCCCTGCATAGCTAGAAAATAGATACAGAGGGGAGTATTTACATTAAAGAAAGAGGGGAGGTGGGTTGTCTGGATATTAATCAGCCAGTTTTAGTTTGACTCAAATAAACCTTCCTCCTTACCTTTTGGAAAGAGAGCACACTGCTGTCATGACAGCCATAAATACAGAAGGTTATTTAATGGGTTATTATACTAATCTTATAAACCAGTTGTTGAGGCCAACAGCAGATTGCAGATGTTATGCAGCTTTCACATGAGTTAAAAATCAGTGGAATGTCATACTGTAAGAAGTCTTGAAGGACAGGAATTCAAGACTGAACAGTTAAGTTTTGAAATGCACTAGGAATAGACCTCATGCAGCTCAGAAAAGAGAAATATGAAAATTACAAAAGGAAGAAAAGACAAAGCAATCAACTGGAGAAATTCTTATCTACTGCACTCAAATATCCACTATTTTTCTCACTAATACAAACTCCTTTTTAATAAGCTGAATTTGGATAAATATTTACATTTGGATAAATATTTAAATAATTCATAGCCACTGATATCTAATATGCATAATAATATCCTTTAAATGAAGATCTTGAATCATTTTCTGCAGGTGAAGACTTTGCCATACTATCTGACACTGCCAGTAGCACAGTCAAAGCTCAGGCAGACACTTAAACCTAAATCCTCCACATCATGTGCAAGTACCTTATTTTCCTGTTGTAGGGTGTAGGAAGGGACAGCTTTTCAACCTCCATACAGTAATTCTAAATTGTTGTTTCCATGTCTTTTGTATAAATTTCTGAAAACAAAATGTTTCAAGAAAATGCTGAAACAAGTTTGGTGTTTTTGTTGTTGTTTTGTTTTGTTTGTTTGTTTGTTGTTTGTTTGTTGTTTGGTTTTTGGATTATTATCAAAAAATGTTGCTTCTACTTCCCAAAATATTTTTGACATTTTTAAAAGTCTGCTTTGACATCCCTGTTTTTTTGTTTGTTTTTGTTTGTTTGTTTGTTTTTGTTTCTTTGTTATATTTTCTTCTTGGCTGAAAGTAGACTTTGATTTCTACCAAAATTCACAAGTAATTTTTGCTGTCATTTGCCATGGTGCAAGTGTGATGCAGGTTGACTGACTCTCATCTCCCACAGTGTTCACAGACATGTGGAGGTGGTGTCCAGAAGCGAGATATGCTTTGCAAGCAGCGTCTGGCAGATGGAAGCTTGTTAGAGCTGCCAGAAACTTTCTGCTCCATGCCGAAGCCAGTTACCCAACAAGCCTGTAAAAATGAGGACTGTCCCAATGAATGGCTTCTCTCTGACTGGTCACAGGTATGCTCTTTATATGCATAAGTATTGATTGTGCTGTTCTGGGTGACAAAGTTTCTCAGTTGTCTGGGATGAAGGAGCCAAATGTGCTCAGACTGCACAAAGTTTACTATGCTCAGTTTTGTCCTATAATCTGCGCTTATCATCCTGGTAGGGGATGTGACCTCTAGCTCAATGTGTATCTCTGGAGGTTGCCTCTACAGATGTGGTTTGCCATCCAGCCAAAGCATGAAGACTTTCTTTCTGGCGTAAACACAACCCATGCTCAAAACAATAAATTCCTGCTTCTGTCCATGCACAGCCTTTGCTTCTGTTCATGCAAGGCATCCATGAGGAGTTATATTCACTCCACCAGGCTCAATTTTTTTTTTTTTCCAAAGTCTGGCACTGTGAAGGCAGTTCAGTTGTCAATAATCTTTTCCTGCTGGGGGCCACTCCAGCCTTTTCCTATGATGCAGAGAAGAGAAAGGAGGAATTAGTCCAGTCTGCTATAGGCATATCACAGAATCACAGAATTTCTAGGTTGGAAGAGACCTCAAGATCATCGAGTCCAACCTCTGACCTAACACTAACAGTCCCCACTAAACCACATCCCTAAGCTCTACATCTAAACGTCTTTTAAAGACTTCCAGGGATGGTGATTCCACCACTTCCCTGGGCAGCCTGTTCCAATGTCTAACAACCCTTTCAGTAAAGAAGTTCTTCCTAAGATCCAACCTAAATATCGTTACAGATGCCAGGCCTCTCTCACTCTAGGATACTGCTTTTGTCATGTTAGCTAGTTACTTCCTTCCTTCAATTTAAGAATGGCAAAACAAATTCTGCTGAAGACTCTAGCATTCCCCTGGCTCCCTTTCCAGTCTCACATGGCTTAAGAAAAAATTTCTTTATGTTTATGACAGCACTAATGAAAATACAATTTAATATTTTATTGCCAGTAAAAAGAAAACCATTCCCGCTCTTGCAATCTCTACCTCTGCTCTCTTGGTTCTCCTTCATGCCAGCAGGCAGAAAGTACCTTAATTGTAAAGGAAACACCTGTCACCTCATAGAGCTGTCTTACCTGCAGCCTTCTCGTGGTGATCTATTCACATTTCACTCAAATAAATGGTTGTTGTTACAGAATCGCAGAGTCACAGAATTGTAGGGGTTGGAAGGGATACATCCATTCTGGCAGTGAAGGTGGCAACTCTGGTCCTAATCTCTTTTCCTTCACAAGTTGCTACATGGTTTAACTGACATCATATTATTCATATTTCTGAATTCTGGCACTTTTTAAAATCAAATCTGACTTCACTCTTCCCTCTCCATCTCACTTGGAGACTGTCTTTTTGCTCTTTTCACCCTCAGTTCTTTTTCTCCCCCTCACTCCATCTCCAACCAGCATGTGTACCACACTATAGCAGTACACATGGGATCTAGTGCAACAGGTGCGTCTCTGAGCTACCAACCTTACAATGATCAGCCTGCTTTCCAGCTGTTTCACAGGCCACCATTGGTGTCCCAGTGCAATGGCCCATATCCTCAATTACTGTGATTCTGTTTACACAAGTACATGTATAAAATAAAATATACCTGCTTACTTCCTGCTCACAGATTTAATCTGTGAGGTGCAACTCAACATGGTCTGCTCTTGGCTATGACCAGGAATTTTTCAACCCAACAGGCACAAATAAGTGGAAACAACATGCAAAGACAAGCTATGCAGTATAGTGGAGTACTGTTAAAAGAAGGGTCTAGTGTTAAAACCACTAGATAGAAAAAAGGGGGGACAGTAAGATTCAAAACTGAAAAGGATAGAAATACCTGTTATTTCATCTCCCTACTGTGCCTGCATCATCTGTAGCTGAATGGCCAAGTGCTGTTCTGATTTCTTCCCCTGTAATATATTGAAAGCTGTAATTGACCTATATGGTGGTATGAGTGCACAAAGTGGGGCTGGAGGTAAGGGTGAGGGTGATGGACAAAGAGCACTCCTTTGCTTTTAATAAACTTTGTTTCTAATGTTTCTCATTCTGTTCCTAGTGTTCAGTGACTTGTGGAGAGGGAACCCAGAGTCGAAACGCTATTTGCAGAAAGATGCTGAAAACTGGGGGTTCTGTCATCATCAATTCCTCACTGTGCCCACCTTTGCCATTCTCATCCTTGATCAGGCCTTGTGCACTAGCTGCCTGTGCAAGTAAGTGAAAAAGACAGTTAGGAGTGTCTGGGGGAAGGGGATTTGAATATCCACTGCTAAGGAATTCATGCTGTCATATGCTCCATAACCTCTTGCACAAAGGTTGCTCAGTATTGCAGAGTGGTGGCGGCTCCTCCTGCTGCTGCTGCTGTTTTTCTGTGTCTGAGCAAGCATGCTATATTCAGGAATAAGACAAGTCAGTGGATAAAAGCTATAAATCTTACTGTGGAACTGGTTCTAATCCAGTGTGCCAGAAGGGAGTTACTGGTTTCTGGAAGAAATGGATCAAAATTCTGACCCAAATCTAGATCTAAATTTCACAACTGGAACATAGAGACTTAGAGATATAGGACAGCAGCCTGAGCTACAAACAAACACTATGCTAGGATAGCTACAAAGAAAATGGTTGGTAAAGAATTTTGTGGAAGATCAACTTTAAAAGTTTTTTTTTTTTTTTCATTCTGTCACTTGGAATTCTCTGTAATTTGGGATTTGTAAGGAACCATGCAACATAAGTTGGATGTATTTTATGATATTTCATGCATTTTCTGCTGCCTTTCACAAAAGCAGTAGTCTCCCTGTATGCCCTTCTCTGGCTTGCAGCAAGACAGCTGGATATGTGAAAGATTGAATGGCAGCCTAGCTTTAGCTTAGAGTAGATTATGAACTCTAAAACCTGTTAAATGTTGGGTATGTCAGGGAGAAAATAAGATGTGATATTCAAAACCAAAGGTAGGGCCAAATGTGGCATGGTATTCAATAATAGTATACCTGTGCTGTTTGGTTTAGTGTTTTGTAACAAAAATACCTGTCATAAAGATCTGGAAACTGGAATTTTCCACTTTAATAGTATATACCCTGTATTTTTAAGCCTATTCCAGACAGTTTTGTTATGTTCAATGCTATTCCTTGAGTTAGCATTGTTTTCGCTCCTCCTTACGGCTGTGATCTGCAAGATCACATTGCATTTGAGGTTTGGGATGGTAAACACATTTCTTTTTTATGTATTTATTAAGTAATAGTCTTTATTTAAATACTTTAACAACAAGAACTACCTTTCCATTGGATTTTTCCCCCTCACATAAAGTTTGTCTTCCTGGCACTTAGGTTCCTGTATGTACCCTGGACAGGACTACTTTTGCATTCCTAAAGTGTGTCTTGTTATTCCTTTTACTGTGATTGGTCCAGCTTAACGTTCAGCAGCTGGTGGCCAATTTCTCCCATTACCATCTAATGGGTCAGACACTGCCAGCACCAAAGTAAACTGCTTGTTTTTTTTAATGGTAACACATACTAATGGTATTAATGATATTTCAGGGCACAACAGGCCAACTCATAAGCAAAGTCCCCATATTGTGGCCGTAAAGAAAGTTTACATCCAGACAAGGAAGCAGAAGAAGCTACACTTTATTGTGGGTGGGTATGCATACCTGCTACCCAAAACCTCCGTTATTCTCCGCTGCCCCACAAGGAGGTTCCGGAAGTCAATGATCACTTGGGAGAAGGATGATAAGAGGCTCATCACTTCAGCTCACATCACTATTGCACCCTATGGTTACATGAAAATCCATCGTTTGAAGCCTTCGGACACTGGGACATACACCTGCATAGCAGGGCCAGCCCGTGAACGTTTTGTAATTAAACTAATAGGAAGCAACAAGAAGCTCATTCCTGGGCAGCCAACTGTCATTAGGGAGGAAGAGTCCATGGGAAAGGCCAGCCTAAATGAAGCCTTGCGAACACAGGAGAAACATGTCAATGGGATTCTCTTCAATGGAAGCAAGGCTGAAAAGCGAGGACACATTGCTGACCCTAGCAGCTGGTATGATGATATTGTCTCAAGGCTGCTACAGCACAGGGGTTGGCCAGGGGAAAGTCTGGAGTCCTGGGAAGCCCAGGAATCCATGGAGAGAAACATATCCTCAGAGGAAGACCAGAGCCGGGAATATAACCTGCCATTTACTATGGTCACAGAGCAGAAACGTTTAGATGATATCATAAGGAATTTGTCTCAGCAACCTGAGGAGCTTAAAGATATCTACACTGAGCAGCTTGTTGTACAGCTGGCTCATGACATTTTTAGGAGTCACTTGGAGCATCAGGAATCTGTCCTCAAAGCATCAAGGCGAAGAGTTGACTCAACTTCTGTGGAATACCCTTTCCACAGACGAGTTTCTGGATTTACTAGCTCCCTGAGGACATCATCTGCTGAAGCACTTCTTCCCACTTCCATGGACATGACAAACAGCTTGCGCAGACCTCATCAAAAGCCTGCCATCCTCCGAAAGATTTCAGCAGCACAACAGCTTTCTGCTTCAGAGGTTGTCACCCACCTGGGACAGACAGTGGTCCTAGCCAGTGGCACACTGAGTGTGCTGCTTCACTGTGAAGCAGTGGGAAACCCAAAGCCCACCATCAGCTGGGCTAAGAATGGAGAGGAGGTGAAATACAATGATAGGTAAAATAAATTACTTAACTTTAAGAAAACAGTTAACATTTTGACTCTGCAGTTTCCATGCTTTAAGGCCTATCAACCGTATATGCCAAAACACATTTTGCTGTAGTCTGGTTTCACAGCAGAAAGTAGAGCTATCACATGTGAAGTGGCAAACTATAACTCTGCAGCAAGGTCTGAATGCCGAGTCACTCTGGTATGGCAAAGAGAAGCTTTACTTTTGTTTCAGTAAATGAAAAGAAGAGGTTGTAAAGTACTGAAATAGGTATGTATGTAATGTAGTCAACAGACCACTCCATGTCTGGAGACTGGGAGCTTCAGTGTATTTCCCTATTTGAAGGTGGAGGTTTCTTCTGTTAAGACTGGTTTAGATATAAAAACATTGAGTATATCTGTGTTTCTTCAGATTTCAGAGTTAATGCATTCAATGGGTAGAATGAGTTTGTGACTCTTTCTTTTACTATTTTAGACTGGTTCCAAATTTAGAGGGATGTTCATGAAAGGAATTATGTCAATACACACTTTTGTGACTGATCACAGAGATACCCGAGAACAAATCTGAAATTTAGTTTTCTGTCAAGCAGTGTGCAGTATAGTTCCCTGGTGAAGAGTCTTCTGCATGAGAAATGAACTGCATTTCTTACAGTGCTCCATCAGGGTCTCTCCAACATGGTTATTGTATCAGAATGTGGAGGTAGCGAGGCTTCTGTCTTCCACACATGTATCCCTGTGTAAAAATGCCCCTGAATAAAATTCGGTGGGCATTATAAACACCATTCCCTATGTATGTTCTGATAGAGGCTGGAAACCATGTTAAGAACATAAAAAGGACATTAAACTATTAGAGAGTGTCCAAAGGAGGGCAGTGAAGGTGGTGAAGGGTCTATAAGGCAAGACGTTATGAGGAGCAGCAGAGGTCCCTTGTTTTGCTCAGACCAGAAAAGAAGAGGCTGAGGGGAGGCCTCATGGTGGCCTACAGCTCCCTCACAAGGGGAGCGGAGGGGCAGGTGCTGAGCTCTGCTCTCTGGGGTCAGCAACAGGACCTGAGGGAACGGCATGGAGCTGGGACAGGGGAGGGTCAGGCTGGGGGTTAGGGAAAGGTTCTGCACCCAGAGGGTGGTCAGGTACTGGAACAGGCTCCTCAGGTCATAGCACTGAGACTGTCAGAGTTCAAGAAGTGTTTGGACAATGCTCTCAGGCACATGGTTTAATTTTTAGATAGTTCTGTGTGGAGCCATGAGTTGGACTTGATGATCCTTGATAATTCCAACTCAGGATATCCTATGGTAAAGCTACAGTAGGGAAACATCTTTTGAATTTGAGGATGGTTACAGATAACCTAGTATTTTAATTAAGTTGTATCTGTACTGAAGGACATAACATGAAATGGCTACTTTCATTTGAAAATGAATGCTGGTCATTTTATTGATTATTACTGTGGAACCATACTTTATGGCTAATTGGAGCTATCACAGTCACCTCAACATACTGATGTCTAAGCATTAGTCATCTAATGTGAGTTGTTACATCCTCACTTGTACAAACTCTCTGTGTGGAGCTGTCTGCCCCTAAATGTAGCCTGAGAATTTGAGTAACAAAATACTTCTTTCAATGTACCACAATAATAATGACCTTTTTCCTGTGGGTAGCCTTTATATACAGATCACTCCATTTATATGTGTGCAAGAGTACACAAAAAGAGACTATTGCAATACCAGTCACATACAATACTGTGTTGATAACATTCATTTTTTCTCATGTGTGTACTTCAGATTTTATGCTTTGGTCTTGTTCTGTGAGGAAGTGGTATATAAGAATAGGTTGTGGATGAAGCAGACATGTTAACTGACATGCTACAACAAAACAGTCCAAGGATTTGCTAGCAACTCTTTCTGCACAAGACAGTGACCTCAGTTAAGACATCTGACTGTAGTTAGCAGATGAGCTTTGGAAATGAGAAGACACAGAGTCAAGGTAAAAATTAATTTCTATTGTGGTGCCTGTGGACTGACAGTGAAGTCTTGATTTGGCGAAGATACATTACTCTTTCTGTGTACTTACACAATTAGGTGAACTACTTTTTCACTTTGGCAACTGAACCATTCTGTAATCATTGCTTTCCCTATTGTACCAAGTTTTATGTTTTTGTTTTTTGTTGTTGTTGTTGTTGGTTGGTTGGTTGGTTGGTTGTTTTTGTTTTTTTTCTCTCTTTCTATGTGTGATGGCTATTATGTATCATGGCATTCACATAAAAAGTAGAGACTTTTGAAGGGGGAGGGGAGACTAAGAGCACGAATGTATCTCTTATAGAAATCTCATGCAGTCTTAATCAAGACTAGAGCCTATCATATCATTATTTGGCCATACTCCTGTGAAAATATCTTCTTGGCCCCCCAGAAGCTGCATATGTAGATTTTCATTGCCAGTGGTTACATCCTGATGGCACTATGCCTTTAAGTGATTAATTTTTTTCTCTATTTAAAATGACTTTGATTTCTGTAGCATCCTTGAAAGGGAAGTGAAGTTACATGAAGTCCTTGTATGGTTAATGCTGGCCCCTGTGCTCATGAGAAAATTACAAGTTTGACTCACACAAGCAGTCATCGTGTAGCAGCAGATTCATTTAGTTGAGAATAAAATAGTCTTATAATTTCTGAAATTTTAGTTTATATTATATACATACATCTTTTACTTTATAATGGCTTCCAACTTTTCTTTTCCACTCAGTTTGGCCTTAAACAATATACTGTATTTCTGAATTATCAAGCAACTGTGTTAGCTTAAATTTTCTGTCAGAAAAACTCAGGAAAGTGCATTTTATTTGCTGATTAGCAGCATTAGTCATTGACACCTCTTCCTTAATGGCTGAGTCAATTTTCACTCTATCAAATTCCTTCTGTATTCATCATTCATGCTTCCTCCAGGTCGATGGGTAGGGAAGGAAACAAGCAGTGCTCTGAGCTTCAGAGATGCTTGGAATCTGTAACTTTGGAGTTAATGGAAGCTAAGAAATTATGGTGCATATAAAAGTTGGTTTGCAGATGTTTTTCTGGTTTCTTGACAGCCATGTTCTGGCTTTGGCTCAAAATGCTTTTGCTGGTTGCCAGTCAGCTGTGTAAATGAAAGCCATGGTTTAAGTAGTCTCCCAGTGTATTGCTGTAAACTGCAAGGTCATCTGTGTGTGGTATGCTTGAGCTGTCTTTCAGCTCCATAGTTTTTTTTTGTTTGTTTGTTTGGTTTGGTTTGGTTTGGTTTTGTTTGGTTTGATTTGTTTGTTTGTTTTGTTTTGTTTTGTTGTTGTTGTTTTGGTTTGGTTTGTTTTTTTTTTTTCTTTGCCAACCTTTGAATGAAAATAAATAAATAAATAAATAAATAAAAATTAAAAATTAAAATAAAATACATTTAAAAAATTAAAAAAAAAAAAAGTAAAAAAATAAGCAGTTTTCCGCCCCACCTCTGTCTTACTGGGAATAAAATACAGATGTGCCTTCCTCTACCAGTATGGCAGAGCAGTGCTTTCAATGAGGGGAGTCAAAAGAGTCATGCTGCAGTCCAACTCATGCCCTATTAAGTATGCTAAGACTGGATATATGTGTTTTGTATTTTTAAAGTGTAAACGATTGGGTTTAGGTTGGGTGATGGCTATTTGAATTGTCTATTACCAAATATTGGTATAAAGTCACTTTCACATGTCTTTGCTGTGGGTGTAGTCTGGATGTTGTCATCGTGCCATGGACATCATAGAAAGGTGTCATAAAAATGAATGGCTTTCTATTGCCTATTTCCATGAGCAATGTTATCCACTGAAAAGCATTTATGTCTACTGCTCTGTAGCTCTACTTGCAAAAAAAATGAATTTGTTTAGCCCCAGTCTGTGTACTGTTACAACAAAATATAACACAGGCCTAACAAAAATGTTTGCTTTTAGTTATCAGTAGAATGAAATTAAATGATACAAAAAGCTGCAGAATTTGAAAATATCTGTGTGGTTGAAGTAAAAGATCTTTGACTTGTATTTATATGTTCAACTTGAATGCATATTTAACATCAATTTTCCTATTCTATTCTAAAGTTAAAATGTTGGGTTGATACCAACATGGATTCTGAGTGCAGTTTCAGAGCCTGCCAATATCCATCCCAAAGTCTGGAGAGTTCTATAAATGCTGAAAAATGCTTCATAAAAAAATATATATTAATTAATTAATTAATTAATTAACAACAACAACAACCACAAACTCACTTCTCTAGAAAGAAATTTTAAACATGAAATTTGTTGAGGATTTTATGCTTTATTCGATAAGAAGGTCAACAAATATCTTTTTTTCCAAGTATGCTGTGACTTTCATCAGTGGAAACCCTTCAGTACTTGATAATTCAACTTTTCTAAAATGGCAATGTATTTTCTTAGCAGACATGAAGCAGACTCTAAACAGTGGATGCTACAGAGTCTGTGGTAGGTGTTTAGTCACCAATCTGAATTAGTCACTGAATTAGTCACAGATCTAGGTCATGTAAAATATATTTGTGTCTTGGAGACAATGCAGTATGAAGTAACTGAGATGAGGCTGATTAAACATTAAGCTGTATTATTTTAAGTCCATAAATGAGATTCTGAAGACATGTTGGTGACAGAAGAAATTACTACAGATGGTATTTTTTTTCACTGCTGACAAGCAACTCAAAACCTAGCAAAAATAGTAATCTATGAGCAAATAGGGAATCCAGCCAAAATCTTTCTATACAAAAGTGGATAATGAAGTATCTACTTTCAAGAAAAGCAGCTATGCCAAATTGTGACACACAAATAATAGAATTATTGAGAAGAGGATTTTTGCTTCCTAGAGAAGGACATTAAAAGGTGAAATGAAAAGGTGAGATGATGGATCTATGTTGCAATTTTTATTTCTAAAATTAGTTACCTGGCCTATTCCTAAAAGAAAAAAAAAAGAAAAAGGAAAAAAAAAAAAAAGATTAAGAGCAAACAAATTATGATTTTTTGTGTTTTACATGTTATAATATTAAGAAAGCTCTTTTCTCAACCTGAAGGTGACCAAAACATTTCTAAAAGCATTTTTTTTAATGTGCACGCATATTTGATGTTGGACTGACTGATCAGCCCATATACTGTATTAACACACATGCAAGCAGTATACACATAGTTTTAACTATTATGTGCTGGTATAACTGGGCCAAATTCTGAAGCTCTAATGAATTCCATGTAGAGACTGAGTAAGTCAGTCCTAAAACAAATTTATGCATGATATTGATTCATGCTGAAAGAAGTTTTGTAAGTAAATAAATTTTCTGGGTGCTAGCATTGTTAGCAGCAGCTAACTAGAAATCTGCCCTGCTAAGTGGTAAAAATTAAAAGAACCTTAAACTCAGAAGTGCAGAAGAGATTCTTCTAAGCACTCTTTTCATGGTTGGTGGGTAGAGGTTTTTTGTTTTCTTTTGTTTTTTGAGTGTGGGTGTGGTTTTGATTTTTTTGTTGTTGTTGCTTGCTTTGGTTTCATGGGGTTTTTGTTTTCTTTTTTGCTATGCAAGCAAAGATGCAGTTTAAAGATGATTAATGATTGTTTTGTAAATATGCATTTTACTAGGCACTTGCAAAATTCCTTTGACATAAGACAGCTCTCTCCTTTAATTATTAATTATTATTATTATTACTTTAAAAGGGTCAAAAAAAGAAATTCAACTCAATCTTTTCTATAATATATTTTGATGGCTGGCCCTAATGTGGTTTGTTTTAGACAGCTACCACCCACAGTGTTTTGAAAGAATTCTTCTTCTGATTTAAAGCCCATGAGACAACAGTTCTCAGTCAAGGGGATGAGGGAAAGGAACTCATCAATTCCAGTATCTGAAAGCAGACTTTTTTAGCAAGTGTTTGACAGGCATATCCCTCCCTTACTTTCACCTTGGAGGCCAATGACAGCCCCAGCTAAGAATTTTACGTAGAACAGCTGCTGAAAGTTTCTGATGAGAAAAATAATTTGTCTTTAGGTTTTTTCATCAGTTTCAGCTAAAAAATTTAAGAGAGGAACACTAACAATGAAATACACCATGCAGAAAATGAGGATACATGAACATGAACTGATGGAGTTACGCCACCATAAAAATTAATTGTTTATGAACAGAAACATCAGAGTGTTAAGGCTGTATTCATCCCATCTAACTGTGGGCAGTGCACTGAGATCACGGTCAGCTCTTCCTATTGGCAGAGATGGTTGACTCAGCCCAAGGAGGAGCTGAGTATTCTTTTCTGTCTTCACTGACTACTAGGGGAGCAACAAAACTAAGTTTGCACAAACTGCCTAGTAATCTAAGAATCTGGAGTCTATTTCAAGCTCTGACACTCAGCCTATGAGACACTTCACTTCTTTCTGCCCAGCTTCAGCAGGTTTTATGACTTTTATATGCAATGTCTTTTTCTTTGCTGTTGTTGCTTCTGCTTTGCAGAACTGGGAGGCAGAAGCTAGGCTAGTCATTTGACGACATCACATAGGAACTGACAAAGCAAAGGAATAGGTTTTACTTGCCATAGACGATGTTCTAGATGCGGGGAAATCATTCTCTAATACACATAGCAACATTAGCAGAAATGGGAACTAGATTAAAATATAGTTTAAATAACCACCACTTACAGTCACTATGTAAGTCTTTGAACTTTGTAATAGACTTTCAAATATAACCTTAGGCCCTGAACTTTAAAAATAAATAAACAAATTAAAGATCACCTAAATCTGTAAAAATCCTAGTAAATATATTCATACTCACACCAATTAAGAGACCTCTATCTCCTTCTTTCTGCTTTACTCCAGGATGCTTCTTCAGCCTGATGACTCCTTGCAGATTCTAGCGCCTGTGGAGGCTGATGTGGGTTTCTATGCTTGCAATGCATCTAATGCTCTGGGATCTGACTCTGTGTCCATTGCTGTCACTCTAGCAGGTAATGGTTCACTGTCCATGATTGCACAATGGTGCCTGCCACTTGTGTGTTTCTGGAGAGAAATAGTCTGCGGGATAACAGCTGGATCTGGAAGGTGGTTGGGGAAGGTGGTTTGACAAAGGTACAAGTCAGTGAAAGTTCAGGGAATGTGTTTTGGAAATCCCTGAGGCATAGCCCAATTTTCACAGACAGTTCATGACATTTGTGTCTTTAGGCAAGTGATCAGTACTTTTTCTCACTTGCTAAAACTGAAACGCACTCTCAAGAAACCGCATATGCTCATTATTCTCACTTATGGGCAGTGCAGTTCAAGCTCTCCAATTTGTATGCCTTGTTTTAAAACTATTGCTGGTCTTTTCAAATCTGACAGACTGATCCAAGAACTTACTTGACTGAAAGTTAAAGAAGTCTACAAAATACCAGAGATGAAGAACTAGTCCCATGTATGACTGGGCTCTGTATTGTGTTTGATCCACTGTGACACCTGCATAGCTGGCACTCTCCATCACTGTCAAACAGAGGTTCAGAATATATTAACTTCTATACTTATATTTCTCTAATAACAGTTCAGTTCTACAGCAGACTAAATATACTTTGTATGTTTAGATTTCAGTTACAAAGAAATCACACCCAAATGTAACTCAAGGAAAATCAGAAGTGACGCATGAATCCAGTTTCTTTAAAGTAGATTGGTAGGCAGAGTCAGCAGGCTCACAACCACATCTGGATTAGTAGGAGAGGCACACAACAACAAACATGAATGAGAGACAATTGGGTAAAGACAAAGGAAGAGAAGGGAGTTACAGTTAAGGACTGTGACAAGACATAGAGGTTTTGGAGAAGCAGGATCCTATTTATTACAAAGCTAAAAGGAGACACACCTGACACCTAGGGACGTGGTTTAGTGGGTGACATTGGTAGTAGTGAGATGGTTGGACCAGATGACCTTGAAGGTCCCTTCCAACCTTTATGATTCTATGATCAGGAATGCTAGAAAACTTATTGATTGTTCAGACCTCTCCATTTCACTGTTCCCTCTGAAGAATGTGAAAGCATTTGAGTGGCTCCAATGTGCAGGCCATGACAATCACCTGTATCCATGTATGTTCAGAGGGAGAAATAGTTGTTAATGAGCTTGATTTTTGTTGTTATTGTTAGCAAATAGAGAATCTGGGGCCAGATAAGCATAAAGACAATATAAGTATGCATCAATGGCCAGAAGTGAAGCTCTCATGATCAACACACCAACAAGAAGGAGACCTTGTCTGCCCCATAGAAAAAGAACATCTGAATCTTGCAGGGTAGAAAAGGAAGAGCTACTTACCACATGTAGACAACCCAGGTAGTGATCCTTTTTGCACTACTGTAGGTCAGGATATCTTAGCTGAAGCCAGAATAGCAGGGCAATGGTGCTGCTGCTAAAGCACTGTGGTGTTTTACAAGGAGCAACTCCACAGTAAACTGCTTGTGTCGCACCAGTAAGAAACCGAAGATGAAGACAAAAAATGGTCAGTCAAAACTGTTATCCTGTCCATGTTGCTCCAGTCATTTTAAAAATAGTAGTCTTTGCATGAGGTAATTTTTGGAGACAAGTTCATGTGAAGCTATAGAAAAATAACCTGGGCATTATGTATATACAGAATCATAGAATGGTTTGGGTTGGAAGGGACCTTAAAGATCATCTATTTCTAACCCCCCTGTCATGGCCAGGGATACCTCCCACCAGACCAGGTTGCCCAACGCCCCATCCAGCCTGGTCTTGAACACTTCCAGGGAGGGGGCATCCACAGCTTCTCTGGGCAGCCTGTGCCAGTGCCTCACCATCCTCTTAAGAAAGAATTTCCTCCTTACATCTAATCTAAAACTCTCCTCTCTTAGTTTAAAGCTATTCCCCCTTGTGCTATCACTCCATTCCCTGACAAAGAGTCCCTCTCCCACTTTCTTGTTGGCCCCCTTTAGGTACTGGCAGGCCTCCCTGTAGCCTTCTCTTATAAGGTCTCCCTGTAGCCTTCTCTTCTCCAGGCTGAACAACCCCAACTCCCTCAGCCTGTCTTCATAAGAGAGATGCTCCAGCCCTCTGATCATCTTCATGACCATCCTCTGGACTCATTGTAATAGATCCATGTTCTTCTTGTGCAGGGGAGGACAGAGCTGAATGCAGGGCTCCAGGTGGCATATCAGAATAGCAGAGCAGATTGGGAGAATCACCTCCCTTGACCTGCTGGCAACACGGCTTTTGATGAAGCCCATGATACAGTTGGATGTCTGGGCTGCAGGCACACACGGTGCTAGCTCATGTTGAGCTTTTTGTAAAACATCTGCCCCAGGGTGCTTTGACATTATTTACAGGAGGATCTGTTCCATAACCTTTCCAGGCACAGAGGTGAGGCTCACTGGTCTGTAGTTCCCCAGGTCCTCATTTCTGCCCTTTTTAAAAAAGGAAGTGATATTTCCCCTTTTCCAGTCACCAGAGATTTCACCTGGCTGCCATGACTTTTGAAATAAGATGGAGAGAGGCTTGGCAACTCTATCAGCCAGTTCCCTCAGGACTCTGGGATGCATTTCATCAGGTCCCATGAACTTGTACCTGTTCACTTTCATGAGAAGGTCTCAAACTTGCTCTTCACTTACAGTGGGAGGGACTTTGCTCCCCCAGCCCTCACCTACGGGTTCAGGGAAACAAGAGATGTGGGAAGCCTGACCACCAGTGAAGACTGAAGCAAAGAATCACAGAATCACAGAATTTCTAGGTTGAAAGAGACCTCAAGATCATTGAGTCCAACCTCTGACCTAACACCAACAGTCCTCTACTAAACCATATCACTAAGCTCTATATCTAAATGTCTTTTAAAGACCTCCAGGGATGGTGACTCCACCACTTCAGCCAGACCCAGTACCATTGGGCAGCCCATTCCAGTGCCTAACAACCCTTTCGGTAAAGAAGTTCTTCCTAACATCCAACCTAAACCTCCCCTGGCACAACTTAAGCCCATTCCCCCTTGTCCTGTCACCAGGCATGTGGGAGAACAGACCAACCTCCACCTCGCTACTGCCTCCTTTAAGGTACCTGTAGAGAGCAAAAAGGTCACCCCTGAGCCTCCTTTTCTCCAGGCTGAACAATCCCAGCTCCCTCAGCCACTTCTCGTAGGACTTGTTCTCCAGGCCCCTCACTAGCTTCGTTGCCCTTCTGGACTCGCTCGAGCACCTCGATGTCCTTCTTGTAGCAAGGGGCCCAAAACTGAACACAGCACACAAGGCGCGGCCTCACCAGAGCCGAGTACAGGGGGACGATCACCTCCCTAGCCCTGCTGGCCACACTGTTTCTGATACAAGCCAGGATGCCGTTGGCCTTCTTGGCCACCTGAGCACACTGCTGGCTCATATTCAGCCGACTATCCACCAACTCCCAGGTCCTTCTCCACCAGGCAGCTTTCCAACTATTCCTCTCCCAGTCTGTAGCTCTGCTTGGGGTTACTGCACCACAGGTGCAGGACCTGGCACTTGGCCTTGTTGAATTTCATGCAGTTGACCTCAGCCCATCGGTGCAGCCTATCCAGATCCTCCTGCAGAGCCTTCCTACCCTCGAGCAGATCGACACACGCACCTAACTTGGTATCATCTGCAAACTTACTGAGGGTGCACTCAATCCCCTCATCCAGATCATCAATGAAGATATTAAAGAGAACTGGCCCCAGCACCGAGCCCTGGGGGACGCCACTAGTGACTGGCCTCCAACTGGATTTGACTCCATTCACTACGATTCTTTGGGCCCAGCTATCCAGCCAGTTTCTAACCCAATGAAGCGTGTTGCTGAGCACCTCAGAGAGGGCCCTCTGCTCATCTGTTAGGGGGCACACACTCTCCTTGGCCTTCTTTTCTGGTCCAAGAACCCATAGAATCCCCTCTTGTTATTTTTTGTATCCCTTGAAATGCTTATTTCCATCTGTGTCGTGGTTTTTCTGATCCCATCCCTGCACATCCAGACAGTATCTCTGTACTCTTCCCAGGCCACATGTCATTGCTTCAACTGCCTGTGCATTTACTTCTTGCACCTCAGTCTGACAGGATAATAGTCATTTGTCTGTATTTGGTAGTCTGTTGGTAACACCCATAATGCAAGCCCCTGGTAAGCAGCAGACTTCTTTCAAGAGCAGATCCAGCAGGCGGTCAGATCAGCACCTCTGTACCTCTCAGGAGAAAGACTCCTACAACTACCACTCATGTTTGTAGGGAGAAAATTCGTGTGGCTAAAGCACACCTAGAGTTGAAGCTGGCTGTGTCTGTGAGAGAAAATAAAAAGGGTTTTTTTAGATATGTGAATGGAAAAAGGAGAACTAAAGAATACATAGGGCCGCTCCTTGATAGGGAAGGTCTCCTCACAGACAATTACATAGGCAAAGCAGAGACGCTTAACGCCTTCTTTGCCTCTGTCTTCAATGCCGATGATGGGCTTCGGGACCCAGGGTGCCCTGAGCTGGAGGACCAGGACGGTGGGGATTACAAACTCCCAACCGACCCTGAACGTGTGCGGGATTTGCTACTCCACCTGGATCCCTACAAGTCCATGGGTCCGGATGGGATTCATCCCCGGGTGCTGAAAGAGCTGGCGGACGTCATCGCGGAACCTCTCTCAATTATTTTTCAACGATCCTGGGAATCTGGAGAGGTCCCGGTAGACTGGAAGCTGGCAAATATTGTGCGGATTTTCAAGAAGGGTCAGAAAGAAGACCCTAGCAATTACAGGCCTGTCAGTCTCACGTCAGTGCCTGGTAAAATCATGGAGAATATGGTTCTCGAACGTATTGAGGCGCACCTGGGGGACAAAGCAGTCATTGGTCCCAGCCAGCATGGGTTTGTGAAGGGTAGGTCCTGCCTAACTAACCTGATTTCCTTTTATGATAAGATCACCCGTATGGTGGACCAAGGGAAACCAGCTGATGTGATTTTTTTGGACTTCAGCAAGGCTTTTGACACGGTTTCCCATAGGATCCTACTGGACAAAATGTCCAGCATACAGCTAAATAAAAACATCATACGATGGGTGAGCAATTGGCTAACGGGCAGGGCCCAAAGGGTTATGGTGAATGGGGCTGCGTCAGGCTGGCGGGCGGTCACCGGTGGGGTCCCTCAAGGCTCCATTTTAGGGCTGGTACTTTTCAATATTTTTATAAACGATCTGGATGTAGGAATAGAAGGTATTTTGAGCAAGTTTGCTGATGACACCAAACTTGGAGGAGTTGTGGACTCAAATGAGGGTGGAAAGGCTTTGCAGAGGGATCTGGATAGGTTGGAGAGCTGGGCGATCGCCAACCGCATGAAGTTCAATAAGAGCAAGTGCCGGGTCCTGCACCTGGGACGGGGAAACCCTGGCTGCACGTACAGACTGGGCGATGAGACGCTGGAGAGCAGCCTAGAAGAGAGGGATCTGGGGGTCGTGGTAGACAGCAAGTTGAATATGAGCCGGCAGTGTGCCCTGGCAGCCAGGAGGGCCAACCGTGTCCTGGGGTGCATCAAGCACGGCATCGCTAGTAGGTCAAGGGAGGTGATTGTCCCTCTCTACTCTGTGCTGGTGCCACCTCACCTCGAGTACTGTGTGCAGTTCTGGGCATCACAGTATAAAAAGGACATGAAACTGTTGGAGAGTGTCCAGAGGAGGGCTACGAAGATGGTGAAAGGCCTGGAGGGGAAGACGTACGAGGAACGGCTGAGGGCACTGGGCCTGTTCAGTCTGGAGAAGAGGAGGCTGAGGGGAGACCTCATTGCAGTCTACAACTTCCTCGTAAGGGGGTGTCGAGAGGCAGGAGACCTTTTCTCCATTAACACCAGTGACAGGACCCGCGGGAATGGGGTTAAGCTGAGGCAGGGGAAATTTAGGCTTGACATCAGGAGGGAGTTCTTCACAGAGAGGGTGGTTGCACACTGGAACAGGCTCCCCAGGGAAGTGGTCACTGCACCGAGCCTGTCTGAATTTAAGAAGAGATTGGACTGTGCACTTAGTCACATGGTCTGAACTTTTGGGTAGACCTGTGCGGTGTCAAGAGTTGGACTTGATGATCCTTAAGGGTCCCTTCCAACTCAGGGTATTCTATGATTCTATGATTCTATGATCTTCTTTTCCTAGTTGCATTGCTTGTTATGCAGGGAGCAGACTGGGCTGTCTTACTCAGCTCCACTCATCCAGCAATGGGTCTTCTCTTTTCAGTCTGCAGAGGGGTGAAGCGGTTCTGTAAGGGCACCTCAGGCCTTGGGGGAAGATTTTTGCTCCTGCTGGTCCTTGTTGTTGCCAGCTTCTGCTCTCCTTCTTTATTGGCCCCCCTCTCTTCAGCAAGTGCAGGTGAGAGAGTTTCAGGCTCTTTGGCAGTCGGCTGCAGGTCCACTGCAGACTGTGCTAGATCCAGCTAACTCCTCCTCAGCCTCCCTGATGATACACAGCCTTCTCACTGTCTTCTGCTGCTGTGGCAGAGGAAGACAAATAGCTTTTCTACATGTATTATAATTGTCAAAGCTGTAGTTTAACTTTCTTAGATGAATTAATATTCATGCATCCCAGACTTGAGCTGAACTCTGCTTAAGAGCTGCTATACATTTTCATCTCCCATCCAAGGTAAAGAGCTGAACATCTTATAAAATTAGGCCATAAACATCAAAATGAGATACAGAGTAGTTTTTGGAACAAAACACAAACGTTTTGGCATAATGGGAGTACTTTTTCAAAGAAAAATTGGAAAGCTGAGACCACCTTTAGATGAATCAGGACTGGGGCTGAAACCTTAGTTTGTTGAAGAATGTACTGATTAGTTTAGCACATGCATGGAAGAATAGCAGTGGACTGTATTTCCATTTTTCTCAATAGTTTGATACTCTTTTATTGGTTAAGCAGCTAACAGACTTTTAATCTTTTGATGAGATTGTGGAACACAATCAGGAAAAAAAAAAGAAAAAAGGCTGATGGATAACTGGAGAATAACTGGAGAATTTTTCTTCCTTTATGGTTTAGACATCAAAACTTTTGGAAATATTTCAGCAATAAAATGTAATATTTTACTTTACTATTCTTAATCATTAAAGACACAGAAAGTAAAATATGTACATATATATATATATACTGATATGACAGGAATTCCAAGTGAAAAGCATCTTTTAAAAGTCCTGGAACTATGGCTCTATGGAAAAAATATATATATATACTTTAGGCTGAATTAAACCTTCAGGACTCTGCCTGATATTGAAACCAAATTCTTTTCCTCATCTCCAGCTTTTCTTCCTTGCTTACCTCCAAATTAATGGATAAATGAAACCTGGGGGAGACATTAGCATTAAACCTCCAACTTCTAGAGTCAAATGAAACCTTTTGATCCCATTTTGTATCTGATCATCTATTTAAAAGGGGGAAAATGTGTTTCTAGATTTTTGGATAAAGATGAATTTGAAAATACAGCACTGAGACAAAAATAGCACAGCTCTGCACAATTTAAAACAATGTTGTCATGCTGTTCCCCTTCTGCCAACATCCTTCCTGCAAAGCATTTTGGATGGGAGAGAGGGTTGCCTTAACACAAGTATGCCACCTCTGCTACTTCATTCCCCTCTCTTAGAGATAAGCCTGGGTATCTCTTGAGTTTTTTGTCATATTGGCATGCCTTTACAGTGCACCTACAGTATAAGCTATATAAGTCTTCTAGTCATTGATGGCGTCACCATAGCTAACTCCCCACAGACAGGCACAACAGCAAGGCAACACCTTGACCCACTTGTTCACAGTTACCAGTGTCAGAAGCACACTGAAAACAATCTGAAATGTTTTTTGCAGGTGAAGCAGGTATCTTTTTTAGAGATATACAATGCATAAAACTGTTACTGCAGGCTTTAGATAGAGCAAACTGGTAATTTGATGGAGAAGATCTTGCTTGTCTTCTTATACCAGCCATTATGATAAAACTTTGTTGTTTTTTTTTTTGGTCAAGTCTTCCCAGTGCCATTGGTTCCACCACAGGTTAAAGTAAATATAATTGATGTATAGAAATAGTTTGGATGTTGCTCCAAAAATCCAGCACTGCTAATGTGTGTGTAGCCATCACCCAGGCGTCTTTGTGCTGTGTTTGGCCTTTGGCAAAGGGTGGTGTTTTGGTTACAGTATTAGGCAAACATCACGCTGCAGTTCCAATTGTACTGCTGTTTATTTATTCAGCTGGTTCTCATATGTGTCCACATGTCTTTAATGCTGTTCTGCCTCTGCACTAAGTACCCTTTCTTTTTTTTTTTTTTTCTCTGAAGACAGCTTTTCCCATAGAATGCAGTGCCATTATAATATTATAAAGAGCAGATGGTCACATACTTCTCTGTTTTCCCTTATCCACCTGCCCTATATAGCTACATTCATATGGAGTATACAAGTCCAGCTGTCCTGTGTGAGTCAAGTGTTCAGGGTCTGATAAACTCTTATGCTTCTTTTATACAGGAAAGCCACTAATAAAGGCATCAAGAGCTACGGTTATCAACACTGAGTTATCTGCTGTCACTGTTGATATTGGAAGCACGGTGAAAACAATCCAGAGAGCAAATGTTACCATTAACTGCCAGGTTGCAGGTGAGAAATGACTTGGTCTTCCATACCACACTTTCAGCTATGAATTTCTGTGGAGTTTTTTGCTAAATCAGTGTCTCCAGGTACAGCAGCTGCGTGAAACCACAAGTTCTTCCTAATCCTCAGATGAAATTCTTTGCTTTCATTAATTTTTAGCATAGAAATTGTCCTCCTTTTATCAATCCCACCAAGTGTAGGGACTTAAGAAAATTGGTCTGAGATGGAATGACAAGCATCTTTGTTGGAGATACACAGTGTATTGAGGATACAACAAAACTGAATTCCTACTTGTTGGGGGTGTAAGGTGAGAATATAGAAGCATGATCTGACTCATTTCCTCAGCGATGGGACTCTTCAAGTACATTTCAGTTAGCCACTTCTTTTCTTGACAAACTCTTTTTTTTTTTTTTTTTTCAAGTGAAGGACATAATAATATAGTCCTGTCCTGATTTGTTTTGTTTTGTTTTTCCTTCAATTTAGAGTGCAAGAATTCAGAGTAATTCCACTGAAACAGGCTTTTCCCTGAAACTTTTTCCAACCAGAGACTGAATGCCCCTCACTATTAGAATGGCAGTTTGCCTCTTTTCATTGGTGACCAAAAAAGACTGACCTTACCTGTCTGTAGCTGTGTTGACCTGTTAGTGGTAATGGTATTGGTATGGGATGAAGAGGTGGAGAAAGAGAGAGCGAGAGATGGGAAATCTCTAAAGAACCAAGGACAGATCTTTTATTCACAGAATCACAGAATCATCTAGGTTGGAAGAGACCTCCAAGATCACCTAGTCCAACCTCTGACCTAACACTAACCAGTCCTCCACCAAACCACATCACTAAGCTCTACAAGACCTCCAGGGATGGTGTCTTAACCACTTCCCTGGGCAGCCCATTCCAATGCCTAACAACACTTTCAGTAAAGAAGTTTTTCCTAATATCCAACCTAAACTTTCATTAAACTTTCATGCATAGTAGAGGGGGGAAAGGAAGGGAAGGGAGTGGCTTGCAAAACCCAAAGTGAGCCGTTTTAAGTGTTACACAAATATCTGTGGAGGCTTGTAGGAAGTCTCTTGCTTTAGCTTCTTATCTCTAGCAGCTACTTCAGATGATTGCAAATAAGCATCTGCACTACAAACATAGAAATGTCCCTCTTTCCTTAAACTTCCTGCTCACTTTAAACACAATGGCTGTGAGTTTTCCTTGTTCAAGTGCTGCCAACCACACCCCTATCAAGTTTGCACTACTTGGTCATCTCTCTAGCAAAGCGTGCATGAGAGCTGTGCAAACACTAGGCCAGGATATCAATGTATTAATTATTCTCAGTGCGATTAATGAAAGATAAGTACAATATCTAGAGGTTCACGAAGGAATAAGTGCAACAATCCTGTTGTCCACTCCTCACACTTTTATTGCAACCAGACTGATATTCAATGCCTTTCAAGGAAGAATTAGATAAAAACATTATGGTCATTAAGCCCATATATATTCCCACACATACAAAGTGGAAGATGATTCTATGATTCTATGATTCTATGATGATAGTTTATATACAAAGAACTTTTTGCCAGTCTTTTCTCTCTGATAACCAGCAACAGAGACCATGACACAATGCAAGAGAGCAGCACATAGGTGCACCATGGGAGATGCAGACCGGACATTAGGAAAAATGTTTAACTGTGATGGTGTGTCTCTACTGGACCAGACTTCCTAGAGAGATAGTTGATGCCCTGTACCTGTCAGTGGCCAAGAGGCATTTGAGTAATGCCCTCAATAACACGATTTAAATTTTGGTTATCCCTGAAGTGGTCAGGTAGTTCAACTTGACAATCTCTGTAGAACTACAGTGTCAGCAGGATAGCAGAATAAGTACTTATATGATAAATACTAAATGTAAGGGTCAGTTACATTTGCTAACGTTGCTCTTGTGGGCAAGGCACAGAAATATACACTTGCTGCCAACAGGTGTTGATAAGCCTGAAGAAGGTTCCTTAAAAAGAAGAGAGAATGAAATTTCCAGACCTTAGGAAATAATTTTATATTGCTATTTAACTTCTTATGAAAAGCATAAGTATTGTTAAAGTCTGTGTTCCGGACTGAAATGTAAAGATGTTACTTGTAAGTCAAGGGAAGGCAGAATCATCTGAGTATATTACAGTTTAATTGGCCTCTGATATGAATTATCTCAGAATTAATTCTTGAGGAAAAAGGTGCTGTGCTTTTCTTCAAGCTTGAAAAATCAGTCTCATTTAACTTGACATGACTTTGCTATTCTGTCTATGGAGGTGAAAAGATATTTTTAAAACATAGGAAATTGTGGTCAAGCCCAGACTTCTCCAAAACTGAGTCTAAAGAAACTCCCTTCCAGAATCACTTGGCAACTCTGCAGAGCCTATGGCTTCCAGCTAGAGAATCTTCTCCAATTTTAAGAAAGCAAACAGACTTTTTGGTGTGGGCAATTCGAATGCTCTAGGCACTTTCACTTCCAACTGGGATGTGGGAGCAATTTGGATCACATCAGTAACACTAGGAAGGTTTTTGTTGACTTCAACACTTAAAGTATGGAGATATTCATTAGGATACCAGAAGATTTGATCAGCAAGGCCCAAGTTGTTATTGGCAATGCAATTAGATGTGAAAGGAGGAATCTATATAAAAAAATCTGATTCTTAGAGCATTTCTCCATGGTATCCTTTAAGGCATAAAACTTCTAACAGAGGCCCCTGTCTGCAAAGTGTCATGTACCATTAACTACTGTTGAGTCAGAATAGATTTGAAAGAGTGACTTAAAATACATAACCATCCTTCCCTATGTCTCTTTCCCTGTGTATCCTTCTCCTTCTGATTTCAGATTTTTCAGCTGTCCTAAGCATTTCTTTCTTCTGTGTTTCATCTGTATGCTGGAGGTTATACTTTTCTAGTTCTTGCCTTGCTTTGTGACCCATATTTGTTCCTCAACTGTGCCAGATTCTGATATATGTCAGAATATTGTGGCACAGAAAACAAGTAATCACTGCTAGATTCTTGCATTGTTATGCTTCCTTTCCCAAAAAACTCCTGTTTTAGCAAAATCATCTTGATTGGTGTGCACAGTTCTGCTTGTTACATACAAGCAAAGGTAACCTTTGTTGTGCTTGATGCCTGCACAGTGATGGAGGGGAAAGCTGAAGAAAAATAAATATTGAGTAACTATTCACTGCCTAAAGTTTTGTCTGCCCAGCAAAGTGAGGTTTGTTTCCAGCTGGCAGTTCTCAGACTTTCAGTCTCTGTGATTGTTTCTGCAAAGCGAACACATTCAGCCTTCTGCCCTCTCTCATTCACCATTATCCAACAAAACTGATTGAAATGCTCTTGCTACCCCTTGTGGCAATGCTGTGCAATAATGCATTTGCTCATGCCTGTGCTGTCTGTCTCCTATTTTTGTCTTGAAATACTTTAGGTCTACATGTGTCAGTAAAGGTCAAAGCATAATAGAAAATGAGTCTGTTGCTCCCTGACACATACAACACTTCTTATCTTCCCTAAGACAAGCTGTAGGAAATGCTGTAAGATTTGGTTTCAAAACATCTCATTTTAGTGTAGAAACTTCACATAAAAGGCAGAGGAAGAAGTCCATTTTTAAAGTAGCAGCCAGAGAAATGGTTTTGTAGGGATGCTGGACATCTTGCAGGTATAATGCTTTCATAGACTGAACACAAGTACAGTGAACCTTACCTTGTTGTAATAAACCAACAACAATTCCTTGTTGGTTCTTCTAGTGAAGTGAATACAAGAACCTACCTTTCTGGAGTAAGCCTCTAAGAGCAGCTCTCTGCAATGAGCAAATTATTTTTCTGTCTGCCTGTCTGTATTTATTTATTTTAAGTCCCTGTTCCAGGGAACTGAGATTATACGAGATCCTCAGTTTTCATTACACCTTCACCTAATTCTTTACTTCTCTCAGCATTCCTTATCCCCCCTATTCTCACACTGTTTCCACTGACCTATTGTCAAGAAGAACTTGAAAGCTCTACCCATGTCTTCCTATTCAAAGGAAAGAAAGAAGAACCTTACTGGGAATGGAAGAAATCTCAGTTTTATAATTTTATAAGCCTATTATTGTTTATTTCTGAGGTACCTATTGCTTCCATGCCTAAGTTTGACAATAGCCATAATATGAAAATCTGTGCACTGTAACTAATTTAAACTGCAAGAAAGAACTGATCATCCCTTGACTAGTGTGACACTGAGAGGAAAAGTTCTGGTATGTGTGTGTACGATCTCAGGGACTGCAGAACTGGAAGAGTCTCCATTTTCTCTCATCTCTCCAGAACTCACCTCTCATACTTCCTTTCCTTGCAAAGGAACCACAATAAACACACAGGCTTGAAAAACGTAAGGGTTGGGGTTGTTTGCTATCCTGTGGTTGTTGGAACTCCCATGAGGACTCTGCCTGGATAATCTGGAAAAAATCAAAGTGAGCTTTTAAGTGGTGGTCGGCCCACCCATGCCACACAGGTCAAAGAGTAGCAGCCAGATGGAGAGCTGTGTACAGGTCCTGTCCCAGCTGAGAGTTCAAAAACAGGCCAATTACCCATGCTTAAAAAAAAAAAAAAAAAAAAAAAGGTTGAGGTATAGAAACATAAGCAAAGGAGCAAAGGTAAGCATTTGGAAAACAGCATCACAGACAAAAACAATTGGTACTCTCAGTATGCCATGAAGGTTTCAGATTAGTATGTATTACTAACTACCAAACATGAGAAAAATCTTACAGTCTTTTACAGACTATTTCCTTCTAATTTATGAATGTGGATAAGACTCTCTGCCCTTACAGACCTTCCTGTCTGCCAAGCTCAGATGTACTCATTCCAGATGTCTTGGCAAAGTCAACAGGTAATTCTGGAAGAGGTGGAAAAAAAGGACAAAATATTTTGATGTGGAAGAACAGGGAAAACCCTTTCCCACTTCCATCTGCACATGCTTAGTGAGGAAGCTACAATCAACCAGTCACTATAAATACAGACAAATGGGTGGTCATTCTTAGTGAGCACAGCCAGAGGTATTTCTAGTGCCAAGATCACAAAACACAAATAGAGTGGCTTTTCTTTTGTAATGTGGATACACAACTGATGAAGTACTGGCAGTGGGCAGAGGACCATGTTGCTGTGAAATAAGTCAGGGAAAGATTTAGGTGAGAAACATATGCTTAAGAATAGTTGCCCTAAAACATTCCTTTAGTCTATAATAAACACAAGGAAACTGGACATTCATGCAAAAGTGGTTAACTGGTTCCCACTTACAGAGGATACAGCAACTGGGATATTGTACACTCCATCAGTTACCGGGATGAGGTATGTACTGCTCTTTACAGTAGCACATAGTAACTGTTTCTCTCAGGCACAACTCCACGGATCTATCCTATCTATTAAAGCTTCCAGTACTATTCACATAAACCAATGGTTTAGTAGTCAGTGACACTGAATTGCCTGATACAACATGCATTTAAATTGAACTAAATATCAGTATATCAAGGAAATGCTCTTTACTGCAAGAGCAGCAGTCTTGATAGCTACAGATGAGAGCCTCTTTCTACAAGAGCACACCAAATAGAGAGGCACCTTAGATCAAAGCACATGAAGGGAAGCAATTTCTCCTGTAGTGGGTTATGAATCTGTAAGAACGTGTTGTATGAACACTCCTGGCTAGATCAGTGAAACTGCTTTTCTGAAGATGTAAATGCCAATTATTTGCCTACATTCAGAAAATAAGATTGGATGAATTCATAGAAAGGAAATCCATGGAGGCTTCCTAAATGCACAGAAACTACTTCTGGCTTAGGAAGTTCCTAAGCTGAACATGGGAGGATGCTGGGAGAGTGTTAGCAGGAAGCATTGTATATGTTTGTCTTTTTCTTACTCTTCCTGAGGCACCAGCTTATGACTGCTGCTGGAGACAGCATACTAAACTAGATTAACCATCATTCTGATCCCATATAGACTTGCTTTTAAGAGTGATGATTTCACTGTTCTCTTGTACAACCTTAGGGTATAAAAAGAAGACTTCAGTTGCATTTTAATTCTGCTTTGCCTCAGAGGTATCTAAGAAATACAAGGTAGACAGTCTGAAGGAGTTGACTTAACAGTTCTGAACTGCAAAAAAAAATAAATAAATGTTACTTGAAAGTCATGTTAAAAGCTTGTTTTAATTTTTCTGTCTTAAACATTTTGTCTGCAGCAACTGTGACACTGTTCAGCAACTACTATATCTTACGTGTGTTATATGTTGTCAATGTTTTTCCAGGTGTTCCTGAAGCAGAAGTTACTTGGTTTAAAAATAAGGTGAAGCTATCCTCTGCTCACCACCTGCATGATGGGTTGCTGCTAATTGCGAATGTTTCTCTGGCAGATCAGGGTTTATACTCCTGCAAGGCAGCCAATCTTCGTGGGGAGGTAACTGAAAGCTCCCAGCTGTTTGTTCTTGGTAAGTTCAGGGTATTTTTCATTTGAAGCCACAGGAATATGGCTGATGGCACAATTAGCCTTCAGAATTAGTCAGAGAACATGGAGAGAGTGAATGACATACAGACAAAATGTTTGAACCCAGGGACAGCCCCTCCCAGTCTTGACATATCCAACTTCACTCTTTCAGACCTACTGGCTAAGAAAAACATTTATTAACAATTTCTTAAAGTGGCTCTCTTGAGATGAGATTGATGCCACTTTTTTCCCTGTGAAGTGCTCTGCTTCTGCTTGGCAGTCTTTCTGGTACATGGCTGTGTCGTACTGACCCATTTCATATCAAGAAGGTGCATAAACACAGTGCACTTTCAAAAAAACACTTCCCAAGTTCGGTGAAGTTTACTTTTTCTTGGGTTTCCAAATAACAGGCAGAAAGCCTGTCTCAGTGATTTAAAAAGACAATGTCAGTTGTGAAATATGGGTGGAAGTGTTACCTGGTGGTAACTGAGTGTGTGGGAAAGGGCTTTCCTTTCTGAGCAGCTCACCTCTATTATTTCTCCCTGCCTGGAAGATGAATGATCCAACCAGACTATGTAAATGCTTTAGTACATTTGACAGTGAAGTGTCAAATTTTGAAACCTAGTCCATGCTATTGGTGCAAAATCACTAAAGCAGCCAGTACAGCTCTCATTTTTCATTACTGGAGTGAGCATAGGTCTTATGGATGATAGAGCTTCCAGAGGAAGTTTTAAAGTGATATTTCTTACAGTTTCACAGATAACACTAAAGTCCTTCTAACAGCATCCACATGATTCCCCTATGAATCCCAACTGGCTCTAGAAACTGAGTTGAAAAAAAATCTGCAATAAATATCAACTGGGTTTCAGGCTATACATCAGAACTCACACAAGATTTTTAGATGCTTTTCTGACCTCTAAAAATGGCTTATTTTTTAAAGATTCAAAGTTACTGTGGGTTATGTAAGCTTTTTCTTTTAGGCAAATTGCATTTTCAGTTTCTTGGTGGAAATAAATAGTACAAGCATCCATGTACTTCTGGTGTTGAATATGCTGAGCAGCAGAAATATTGTTCGGTTTGTGCTGTGATCTTATCGAAAAGTGATGAGGCCACCATTCACTTAAATCAAATATTCTATAATTTCCACAACAAAAAGAATTGGGAATGATAAGCAATGCAATCTTTTTTTTAAATAGTGTTACTGTTATAGAGGACTAAATCATGCAGTTCTCAGTGTAGACTGATCCTCTTGAGCTCTTTGAGCTCTTAGTCCCTTGGAGCTCTGCCTAAGTATACCACAAGATTTGACAGGGTTATAACCATATTTAATCATGGCATGATTCAGTCTGTAGCAGACATGAAAAGTTTTCAAGTGACTGCCGTGGACATTTGATTAGGCTGCTATGCTGTATAAATTTGCCCTTTATCTCCTGATACCACATACTTTCAGTACATACAAAAATGGTCAACCTATAATGCCATGGTAGCCTTCAGACATAATTTCTTTTATTTTGTAGTCATACTTATCTAGATGTTATTTTAATACTTCCTCTAGTGTCTTACCTAATATCAAATAAAGCACACCTTTAATAATTTCCTGAAGTTGCTTAGAGTGCCCCTTTGAAATTATAATGTTGCAGCATGGCCAGTAATGCAGTAGCAGGTAGTGGTGTGGTTTTTTTAAGTCCCTGAGGTATTTTCTGCTATAGTATTGTTAATCACTTCAGTTTCCCAATCTGTTACTAGAGCCTCCACGACCCCTTCCTCAACTAGAAGACTTTACAGCAGTGCTTTTCAGCACTGGGACCAGACTTCCTTCAGTGCTGACTTCTCCTTCAGGAACAAAAATGGCCATCAGTCCAGGGAGCTCTGCTCTCATAGGTAAGTCAAGTGTTTTATGATTTATTTTTTTTTTTTAGATTAAAGAGGTTTCTTTACATTACAGGCTTACATTATCTACACACAGAGCACTGGAACAGTCTTTTGGGGGTCATAATAATTGTTAAATTGATTTCAGAACTTGGAAACTCTTTTTTATTAATTAAGAAAGAAAAAAATATAGTCCTCTTATTAGTGTTACACCCCAGTGCTGTAGGCAAAGGTCTCCATTGTGCCACACTTCATAACACCCTGTAATAAACAATCTGTGACCTAAAAGGCTGGCAATGTCTTTCAACACAAGACATGGAAAACTGACAAGTCAGTTGATATAAGAGAAGAAATGCTTATGGACATGTTTTTCTATTTCTTTTGCATTTGTGTACTAGTCTTCCCATATGTCTGCTAATCCATATTGCATGTAATCCTTCTCCAAAGCAGTTTCTTGTTTTCCCTATCCCTCTAACCTTGCTTTTTCTCTTACAAGCTTTCTTTTAATCCTGTTCATTTCACTTTTCTTTGTTATATCACACAACCAATGTGTGCAGAAAGCAATATAAGAAAATAATCTCCAATTAAATGTTATCCCTGTCTTCACTATTTTATTCTGCCTTCCATATAGCTTTCTCCTTTCTACACTTCAAGTTCTGTTAGAGGCTGCAAACTCTTCTCATATCTGTGAACGTGATTTGTCTACAAAGAAAATCTTACCCTTTTTTAAAGTTCAGGGCATGTTTATTTTAAATTTCATTTTCTCACATTGATCTTTAGCCTCTAATTACTATCAGTCTCAGATAGGCAAACAGCTTCTCCAACATTCTTGGTATTGCATATGGAGAAATCTCACCAAGTTTTGCAGTTTCAGAACAATCTTTTACCTTTTCAGAGGTAAGAATCTGAAACTTTCATTGAAGGGTCTGTAGCTGTCTGGTTGTTTAAAGTTCTGGTCTCTGTATTTTCCATTATTTTTAACATTTACTAGCAATTTTAGGATTTTCTTTTCACAATGGAGGCTATCTATTTACGTTTTTAGTTTTGCAGTGTTGACTTTACCCTAGTGTTAACATCTGTGTACATTTGCAATAGCTTTTAGCCTGCAGCTCTGGATTACGTTTCTGCTTGCACAAAAACTGCAGTGAAACAGTCCTTGTTGTGAGGAATATCTGAAGGTATTTATTAGTATAGAATAAATCATTTTGAGTAGGTTTTATTGTATTCACTATTGTTAAGACTGGGTCACGCTCCTGTTTCATCCATTTCCTCTCACTTTTCCAGAGAAAGGTATTTATGTTGCAGGGATATTTGACTGTTTGAAAATAGCAATCAAATAGAAAAGGGTGTTCTTCCCTGCCTGTGTATAACCTCTAAACTAATTTTATTTGACCATGTTGCCCTGTACTTTGCCCTTCTACTTCAGGGGTAAAAATCTCTATGAATCTTAATAGCAAAATAACAAAGCAGATTCCTTCTTGACACAACTCCCTCCACTTCACTCAAGTTTTACTGACCTGAGTTTGAGGCCTGCGTTACTAAAACCCGAGGAAAGCTCCTGAGAGATTTTTCCCAATGAAAAAATCAGCATGGGATGGGCTAGGTAATCAATTTGTAAGCGACAGATTTACAAATTGTGTGCTTTGTCAAGTAATATCATCAAAACAAATATAGAAAGTATACATACATTGCCTGAATACATTGTCTGTAGCTGTCCCAAAGAATCTGGTTTCATTCACAAGGAGAACCATTACTGAAAAAAATAGGACTCGAGTCACCTATTTTTTAATTTACATCTAGATTACAGTGTACTCATATCAGTATAAATCGCAGTTACAGATTCTGTTTTTTCTCCCATATTTAGTCTCCCCACAGCCTTCCAGTATAGTGGGCGAGTTTATCACAGACCTCTGGAAATTGTGGTGTAACCCTGCAAGCAGCTAAGGATCACACAGTTGTTCACCCACTCTCCCACAACAACAGTGGGACGGGGGAGATAATCAGTTAAAAAAAAAATAAAAAAATAAAAAAATTGTAGTTGAGATAAAGGCAAATTAATAACAAATATAAAGGGAGAAGGAAGGAAGGAAGGAAGGAAGGAAGGAAGGGAGGGAGGGAGGGAGGGAGGAAGGGAGGGAGGGAGGGAGGGAGGGAAATAAATAAATAAATTACTTTTATACATATATATATCCTGTGTCTGCTTCATAGTAATATTTTCTGGTTGTTAATAATATTCATTACCATTTGACTTCTATAAGGTCTGATTAATTCATGGAATTATCTTTTTGAACTCAAACATCCTAAATTCATTTATTTTCAGTAGATTTTCTTTATTTATGCTGCCAGTATCAATGAATTCTTTGATGCAACTCCATGGACACCTTTCCATGAGTTGAGTATTTAAAATGTTTATTTGACAAAATCAAAATTGTATGGCCCAATGTTCATGACTTCTGACAGTTGTGCAGAAAAGGGTTTGGGGCTATAAAGAATTTTTATTTTCATTTAGGTTCAAGCTTTTTGTGTCCTGTATGTGAAAACATTTCAATGAGAAGCTGAAAATCTTACAAACTGGCAGGAATTCACTACAATTTCATAAATTTGTTGTAACTTCATTGGAAACCTTTGCAGACTTATCAAATGATGTAAAATATAACACAAAAATGTTTCCTTATCTTAGTACAGAAGAATACTACAATCATTGCAGTTATGTGGCATAGTGAAAACTGAAGCTTTATAAAGGTGAATTACATTTAAGTGAAGAAAATTCCAGGAACATGGGAAGATAGGTCAGGAATTAATATTTCTAGGAATACAGAAATGTAGGAGTACATATGAAAAGTCACAATGAAGGAAAAAAAAAAAAAAAACAAAACAAAAAAAAAAAAAAAAAAAAAAAAAAAAAAAACAAGAGGAAAGAGAGTGTATTTTGATTGCTTTTAGCAGCACATTTTTTCTTGGCATGTGTTGCTTTATCTAAATATTTTGTTGCAGATAAGCTGCATGACTTGCACAGAAAATGGTTGTGAACACATTTGAAAAATCATTCCCCAAAGCTTCAGGTTAATGTCCCACATGTTGACAAATGTCAGCAGAAATTTTTATCAAATGTGATGTCTAAAAATATAGTGTGAAACTGAGGAAATTGAAGGAGGGATTTTGCATTGTACCCTGTATATAATTAAATAAAGGTTTTTGTTTGTATTTATGAGGTATTCACAGGAAAAGATGTATCTTTCTTTCAGAATGCAAGACAAGCTCATGAATTTAGAAAGAAAGTGAAGCATAAATATGTAAAATAGCTAGGACGTGAAATGAAAAGTACATCTAACTCTTACTTGGCACAGTGCAAGGCTTAAGTAATGTCTCTAAAATGAAAAAAAAAAAAAGTAACTCAGAAATATTAAATTTGTAAGAATGGAAGTTAGGCTATCTGTTATGTATAGCTGCAATGCATACTTTTAAGCTTACTATACATTGATGAGATATTCATATTTTGATCAAAAAAAAAATATATATAACAGCTTTTTAATTTTTTAAATCAAAATGGAAGATACCATCATTATGCAAATTCTTGGCCTTTATTCTGGTTTTATGCTTTGGATGAAATGAAACTGGTACAAGTCCTGGAGCACTATGGCTATTCTAGTGAATCTGGAGATGTGACTAACCCTATTAGAAAAAGTCAGGGCATTTATTTGAAAAACGCTTTTCATACCCTTTTTATTTCCTACTCTAGTCTCCTTGGAATTTGAGCTGTGCTTTTGCAACTCTAAATAGGATAAACACCATTCCTCTACCTTACAGAGACATTATGAGGATGAAGACATGGAAAGATACTGATCCAATCAGCTCTTCCAGTATTGTGACTGTGTAGTTATCATATTTTCCATATTGTCATCCCCAGCTTAGGACTCTGAATTTTCATCTTTCCAGGCTATGCTTACATCTGTATCTATATACTAATAAATAACTTAATAAATAAATAAATCCATATAGGTAGGAGATACTAAAAATAACTGTAAAGTTAGATGATAAAGTGTATCATCTAAGTTTTATGACCAGAAAAGTTCAGTCAACTAAAAAAAAAAATAAATAATAAATAAATAAAAAATAAAAAGAATATTGTTGTTCCATATCAAGTTTGTTCACTTCACAAATCAGAACACAGTTTTACTAACTTCCAGTACTGAAAACACAGTCCTGGAAAGCCAGTTTCTTTCTGATTTTATGTTATCCCCAGTGACGAGAGAGTTAGAGCAGCTTAGCTGCCAATTTCTCTGCTGTTTGGAAAGACTGAAAATGGCTGGACTACAAGTTCCTGTCCCACAAACAGCTACACTACTTAATAGTGAAGCTATTCTTCAAGCAAAGCAACAATAACCTTTTGCTTAAAAGGTACAAAGGATTCCAGTTATCAGCAGCAGTATTTCCCTCTCATTTTCCTTTTACCAGCTATAGTATACTCCCCTTATTTTCCAGTAGAGCCACTTAAATGTCCAGAAGAGGCCTCAGAAAGCAGAGTGTGAAAGCATTTTTGTAGCCACCTTGCCTCCAATGGCCATATTTTTAGTGTGAATAAATGGCTTTCTCTGAAAAGGGCAACTGCATTAGAACCAAGCCCTGACGTTCAAGCCCTAGAACCAAGAACCAAGAACCAAGAGCCAAGACCTAGACTGGGTTTTCAGTCTAGAGGACCTGTTCAAACCTTTGGCTAGTATTTGCCTCTCTGCATATTTGAGAGTCTTGGTGTGGCACTGAACAGAAGAATTGACCTAAAACTTTTTAATATTTTCTGGGGTGTTTTGTTGTGAGTCAAGTGCAGTGCAGCTGGCTACTTTATGAGAAGAAGCAGTTCAAACTAATACCATGATCACAATCAAACTTTCTAAGTAGAACAGAAAAAAGTTAGTGCTGTAATTTGTTGCTATGTGTCTTGCTCTTGAGACAGAATTTGTAAACATAAAACTGTTATTTATTTGAAATCACTATGAAAAGTAATAAATGAACCTGATGAACATGACTGAACCCACCAGTATGGATCTGTAGCCATGTTTCATGGTATACTCAAGGAAGACTATCTGTTTGAAACTTCCGAAATTTTGCTTGGTTCCCTTTTCCCTTTCCTCTCTCATAAGGCTCATAAGCCTCTTCTAAATTTTCCTAGTTCTTGTGAATTAGTGCTGCAGTTGGAAATGGGATGTAGAAATACCTTAGTATTTCTTCTACTGTAGAAGTAACTTACAATCTGTGCAAAAAATCAGTAAATATATAACTCATGAGTAATTATGATTAAACCAGTGTTTGTGCTCCCCTAAGGAATGAGGCAACTGCAGAAATTGTGTAGTAGGAGTCAGATAAAATCATGACCATCTAGGAAGTTATTTTGCTACAATATCCTTTTTCCCATCTCCTCTCACTCTGTAATAACTTGGACACCACGTTAGAAAAGTAGTTCTAATGTTAAAGAATGTTTTTTGGGGAAACTTTATATTACGCTAATAATATTTCCACTGTGTTGAGGATAAAGCACCAGGTGCATCCATGAGATAATCTGTCCAGTTAATTTTGTTTTCCATCCCCTTCCATTTTTGTCTCCATGGAAACACTGCCTCATCATACTTTGAGAATTCCCATATAAGTTACATCTCTGTAAGGATAAAATTAAAATGAGTATCATAGGTGTGCCATGATAATTATTTCCAGTTCCCTAGTCAGACACTGTCACATTCTTTTCCATTCTAAAAGTTATGTAAGGTTCACATAGCATTGCTGTATCTTCCTTCTTCATCAGATTACACTACTAGCCTTTTGTTGTAGATTTTCATTTGAACATGACTACTGTGTACAGTTCACAGTGTGTATGGTATGTAAACCATGTCTGCCTGGTCAAACACTTTGACCATGCTGATACAGTGTTTGTTCTTCAGGCAGTCAGGCTCTGGTCCTGCTGCTGCAGAGCTCTGAAAGCAGAGTTAAAAGAACAAGGTCCTCAAGACAACCTTCTGCTTCAGTTTGGCACCATCAATGAGCCAATATGAGAACCACTGATCCAGCAGTGGTCCAAAATACTGCCACGTAAAATAGTATCACTGGCATCATGGGAAATACCTGTATAATTCTGGTTTTGTGGCAAAAGCTGCAGTTCATGGCTTTTCCAGGAGCAGTGGCCTAGATTCTGTTCTAAAGTAACCACTAAGGCATACTCTGTTGAGAACTAGGGCGATGAGACTCACCACAGGTATCCCAGTCTTACCTGTCAATCTGCCAACTCCTTCACATAAAACATTGTTGTGCCTTTTGCACAACTTAAGCTTTGCTCTAGAGTAAGTGTTAAGAGAGTTTCAAACACCATGGGATTCCTGACCTGTAGACTAAAGGGCTTATCCATTCTCAATTCTGAAACACTCTCTCCTTCCGTGTTGGTTCTCAAGACCTCCCCTAAACTGCTAAAGAACTTGTTAATCAGACAGAAGTTACAGTCCCCTCTGGAGCAGGCAGCCCTGGCTGCCCTGCAGCAATCTGTCCCCCACCTCCTCTGCTCTGTGTTTGTTATTTTCCTTGCACCACAGGAAGTTTCCTGAGCTGATGAAGTCTCAGAATGCAGCAAGTTTATATCAGCTTAATAAATACAGAAAGGTTTCTCCAGCAGCACTGGCCTTTGCAGATTGGGCTGCTAATCATGTTTTGTGCTAACTCTTGCTCTGTCTCCTTGTCAGACTTCTAGAGCTGCACTGCGGCTCAGTGCATGCTCCACCTGACTGACTGCTGTTTTTCCCCCACAAGTATATTTGTGCAGTTAATTTGGAGCAGTAGCATCAGTGGAGCAAAATGTTAATCTGAAGTATATTCATTTCAGTCTTTGCCATGCACTGAATAAGCCCACCAAAGTTATCTAAGTTATTCAGCATTGTGTCCATTCTTGTAGGCACTGTTTTCATAATTTCTATTTATTTTTATTTTTACCATTCCTAATTATTTTCATCCCAATTCTTGGTCATACAAGAGTATTAGTGTGTAGGATTCTAATTTTCAGAGTTCTTATTAGAAAAGAAGCTCTTTTACTGAAGTTTGAAAGTTCCCTTGCTTTTTTAATGGGCTCACCACGTATATTTGGGAACATTTTTACAGCTTCTCTGAGGCAAGGAATGGGCCTAACAGGTTTTGTTGAATATGGTGTAGATTTAAAATGCTACATAAATGATATCTAATAACATCAACATGTGTGGCATTGGGTAACTAGTTTAGGTGTTTTGAAAACAGTTTAAAAGCCATGTCATATATTTAATATAGTAAGTTTCAACTGCTCGTTGGAGCCTTAAATAGTTATTTAAAATACCTAATACCTTTTTTTTTTTTTAATTCTACTGTCACCAATTGAATTAGCATGTTTCAAGAATTCCTAAATACATGTCTTTCCTTGTCTAGCATAAATTCATGTTCATTTGGATTTCTTTAAGTTATTAAAAACAAAGGTTATACTTACATTAACCTTGATCCTTTTTTCTGGGGATTTGCAGGATCGCATTACCCTTTGTGAGTTTTATTTTATACACTGCATGAAAGCATTGAGAAGTATATTTCATAAAAATTTTCATAACAACCAGAATTAACAATGTCAGTTTAAATTTACACTTTCTGCTTACTATATGAACAAATCTTTACTGTTTAAGAAGAACTGTAAAGGCTTATCTCTTAGTTTTGGCACTTCAGCAAACAGATTTTGCTTAGGGATTGTAAGACTTTCAGACATAATCTTACCTTACCTGCATTTGCTTAAAATTTCATACAATCATGCAATAACCCAAGTTGGAAGGGACATACAAAGATTATTGAGTCCAACTCCTGGCTCCACACAGGACTACCTAAAAATTAAACCGTATGTATGAGAGCATTGTCCTAACAGTTCTTGAACTCCAGCAAACCTGGTGCCATGACCATTTCCCTGTGAAATATGTTCCAGTGCCCAACCACCCACTCCATGAAGAATCTTTTCCCATACTCCCATCAAATTTTGCCATTTATGTTAGGTACAGGAGGGAGATAAATTTCTCTCTTTTTCTCTAATTAAATTTCAGAACTATTTGTCAGACAAATGCAAATGCATGACAAAAATCTATTCTTAAAAGAATAGGTATAATTCTGAAACACAGCTTTGTATTTTTTCCTTTAACAAACTGTGTTTAGGTTAGTGCATAACTTATTTGCCATTTTTGTCATGCAATTCTGCTGACTTAAGTTAGCAGCCTGCTAAAAGGAATTCTAGAGTCAACAGCATTCACATTTCTTTGTCTCTGTCATTCAAGTGCGTGGGTGAGCAATGGGAGTATGCATGCTACATATTTTGTTCTTTGTGCAGTAGCCCAGAGTCTTTCTGTGGCTACAGTCCTACAATGAAAGTCACAAATATATAATGGGGACTTCAATTTCATCTACACTTTACATTTGCTCTTTCTTCTCGAGAAATTATTAGACTTGTGAAACATTAATCTTCCTTTTCCAAATACACCCTTGTTATCCTTGAAATATTAACATAATTCCTGCTAAAAGATGCAATTGGTATTAGGTTTTTGTTTGTTTGTCCAAATTTTGCACATCTGTGACTCATTCTGGCTTTGAATGAGTTCAGAGTCATGGCAGACTTTGAAAGGAAGGCTGAAGGCAGTATTTTCTTTCTCTAGGTAAGAACTGAAGAAGGTCCCTCTCATGCTACAACTTCCACTGCTCAGAACTAGTCCCAAAAAAAATTCTCCTCCCCATCTCCCTAGGTGTCTTGACATACTAGCACTCTTCAATAGCTGGGCTGTTTGGAAATAAAGCCAGTTTTTCCTCCTCAGGCTGTTTGTTTTATTATAGGGACAGATGTTGAGTGTTGAGCTTTGGAAGGATAAAGCCATCAGTGTCCACAGGAATGGAAGGAAGTAGAGAATATGTGTTGTTAATCTGCATTAAGTTGCATTTAAATTTTTCCTGGGAGATTTAAAATGGGTATTAATGGAAGATATATTTTTTTATTGTACTATGGTTCTCACTTAATATGAATAAAACATTATCCCATAGCTTATGCGTCCCTAAATGTGGGAAACATAGAAAATGTCACTTGTGAAATGTGAATGATTCTTATTCTGCATAGACAAATAAGGAGTATCCATTACATATGAGTCTCTTAGGTGTTAGTAAAGTTTTATTGTTAAATGTGAAAAAATGTAATTACTTACTGGTAAAACATACTGAGGGAACAGAATTTGTTCTCTCCTCTCCCTCCTCCCCTCCCCTTTCCTTCCCGCCCCCCCCCCCCCATATTATTAATTGCTGGCTGATCCTTTAGCTAGTATTCTATTTACACATTTTGAAAGGAGAAATAGTATACAAGACCAGTGAAATAGTAACAGGAAGACTATATGGGTCTGCTTGGCAATAAAATTTTTAAAAGAAAAACAGGCATGAACTAGAACTAGTTGCACACTGAAATCAATTTCAGGTCCTCTGCATTTAATGTCAAACTGACCTTTCTGCTTTCTTCATTTATCCTGTTCAAACCGTTTGCAAATGCCAACAGTAAAACTGAATTCACAGCATGTCTTTGTCAGTTGTCATGGCTATATGCTGACCTGTGAAAACCGCTTCAATTATCTTACAAGTTGAGCAAACTATAAAAAGTTAGAATACTGTAGGGAAAAATAATATGGCCACTTACTGTTTGTCCATTTCCTGAGTATTGCTTTGTTTTCTATTGCTTTTAACTCACACAACCTTAAACCATTTGGGCTGATACCTTTCACATCTCTCATTTAGTGGAGAATGAATATCTCCTGGAAACTGGGTAAGTTGTTTCTCAGAACAAGAGAAGGAAAAAACATCAGTACTTAGAAAGGACAAAAGGCGTAAGGTAAAATGAAGCAAATGCAGTGGAAATGTAATGTTAGGAAGAGAGCTGTCAAGGATAAAACTACATTAGACTTTGCCAAGGAAATTGAAAGAAAAAGCAAAGACTCTTCACCCTTATAAATAAAAGGGGAACACAGGAAGTGAAGTGATCTCTGTGAGCAATGAGCAGTCTCTCATTCTCCCTTTTTCATCTCATTTTTTTTCTTTATTTGTTTCTTTTTTGAGATTTAGCTGTATTAACCTGACCTTTGACAGTAAAACATTACCATTGCAACTGCACAGGCTAATGTGTACCCTATGTGCCTTCTGCTGGGGAATCCTTGCACTCATTAATATGTATTTTATAAAGAGTGAACCAGCCCTAAAGGGAAGTTTTGTCTAACCAACGCCTTGCCTCATAGAGCTTGCTGGCAGGGCATGAGGAACAGAGCCACATGTGGCTAGTGTGCTGGTGAGAGACCCACTATTCATTCTTCTGAGTGGCAGACAGCCTGAGACGTAGACATAGGTACTGTGAAGACCCCCTCTACAGCCCCTGGATCTGTCTCTCGGCATGTAATTATCTGTGACATGCCATGCATGGGTCAGTCACCACTGGCTTTTTCCACGTTGAATGAATTCTTCTCGTTTGTATGAGCAAGCAAACTTTGATTCTCATGTGCAAGGCAGCATCTTCTGCTACAGAGTTAGTGTACGTGGAGGTATGATTAGTGCCAAAAGGCAGATAAGTAAAGAATACTGCAGCCCAGTTCCTAGTGTTACTGAAGGGTAGTGACTAAGGTCGAAACAAGGGTAGAAAGGGTCCTCACTGCAGAAACAAAAGGACAAAAGAGATTCATTATACATAAGTATTATGAACAGAACAGCATAAAGCTGCTGTACCACAAACTAACAACCAGTGTAGACTGCACCCCTAAAAACTTAACCAGACCTTTTATGTATCAGAGAGATGCTGGAGGTGCAGGACAAGCATAATTCTCAAGCAGTCCAAATAACATACAGGTTCCCTTCAGCATGGCTTTTCTGGTTCCCCATCCCTGAAGTCAATGCAGATGGTTTACATCATGGCAATTGTCCAGTTCTTTCTTTTTCCCCCAGGAAATACACAAGGTAACTTATCTATCTGTCCTCTGATACACATCTATCTTTCCATCGATTATCAAGTCTCACAAAATTTCTGCTGTGTACAGTTCATCACTGAAGCCAGCAAAGTATGCAGCTGGTAGGAGGACTACAGGAAACAATAACTTACAGATACACCCATTCCATTAGCTCAAAAGGCAAAGAATTCACCATGAAACCTCATTAGTTGATCTGATGATCAGTATGCACTCCCAAATGATGCTACAGATTTGCCAATTTTCTTTAGTTGCTTGGTTTGATTGGTTTGGATTGAAGAATTGCTCATCACTAAGATAAACAACCTCTAAAAGCTGAATTCTGTCTTTGTTTTCTCAACATTTTTTAATGAAAATTGTATGAAAAAGTTGTGATAACTTTTGTGTAAATAAAACTTCTAATGTTTAAAACACTAAAAAAAAAAAAAAAAAAAAAAAAGAGAGAGAGAGAGAAAGGTGGTCCTGTGGCTAAAATAGAGGAGTTGGAGGGCAAGTTCTGTTTGTACTGCTTGCTCAAAAATGTTTGTTGAGCTTATGCTAGGTGTGTAACTTCATTCTGCCACTTTCCCGAATACTGAAATGAGAATGATTTAAATTAATGGGAACCTTAGAAAGCTTGATATAAATATTTCTGAACTGATCTGAGATTTTCATATTGCTGATTAACTGGCTTTTTGGAGTTGTTGTTTTGGTTTGTTTTTTGTTTGTTTGTTTGTTTCTTTTTGTTTTTTAAGCTGATGAGAAGGGACTCACTACTACAATATTTGTATTTTTCATTATGAGAAACTTAGGAAAAAAATGAAGTGTTTTTTTCCTTTAATTTTGCTCTCTTCAGAGCACATAATTTTACAACAAGTTCAATACTCAGCAGGTTTATTTCATATCCTTATTTTCAGGTTGTGCTGTGGATGGCCATCCAACCCCAAACATCACCTGGCTTTACTCTGGCAAGCCTCTCAGTCTGAGGCATCACCTCCTGGCAGCAGGACGAGTTCTTCAGATATTCAACATTAGTGATGCTCCTGAAGGTGAATTCAGCTGTCTTGCTCAGAATGAGGCTGGCTCACTCATACAAAATACTTCCCTGACAATTCAAGGTAACTCTGGTTTCAGTCCTTCTCCCCCATGAAGCTCTTGGCATTGACTTCCCTGCATTGCTTTTCTTATCCTGTATTTCTTGTCTCTGAATCCGGGGCTGTGAAGCACAGCAGGAAATTGGTGTTTTGATGTTTTACCACCATAGATATAGATTTGCAGGCCTAGCAAATAACTTGCAATGTCTTAGGTTTCACTCGCAGTGTCAGTTTCCCAAAATGTCATCTGATCATCTGATATTTCTGGCCTGCTGAGCATGTAGCACACCTTGATAATTCAAGCTATACTTATAGCTGCTGTGTCAACTAGAAATTTGAGGCAGGGGTGCCACAGATCAAACCTTTAAAATTAGAAAACCTGCTGTTAATCTTCTCAAGTGACTGTTACACAGTCTCTTCTTGCTTGAAAACCCTTTGCTTGTAAAACTGCTGTCACTGTTATTTTTATCCTTGAAATAAAGTGATGGTGACAAAGTCACTGAACAGAGCAGTGTGGATGGGTTGGAAAAGAATATGCATCTTTCATTTCTGCAGTTGTCGGTGGTGGAGTGGAAAATAATTTAACTTTTTCTTAATTTTCACAATAAAACTTAAAATGTGTTGCAACTCCTTCATTCAATTTCAGAATGGATGATCTCAGTAATCTACATGGTGAGAAATGTCCTTCACTAAATCATACCCCTTTGCAATTATAAATGGTTAAGAATGAAAATGTACACTGTGTTTTTGAATACATAGCTCTGAATTTGTAAGTGTACCTTTAAGGTGTTAAAACAGATTATAAGCCCATTCTTTCCTTTCATTCTCCTACTTTGGGGTGATCCAAACTTTTCAATGAGGGGGTCTAAGGGCTTTCTAGAAGACTCAGAAAGTCCTTCACATGACAAGTGAAAACGGATGGGTCTTTTTAATGCTTGGCAATACACTGAGCATGTGTCTTCAGTTCTATCTCAGTCTCAAAGCTCTCACAAAAGTGAAAGGCAAGGCCAAATTGTGTCTTCTTTGCAGATGCCATGTTTTCCCACCACTATTTTGTTATTTGAGTTTAAAAGTTCGTTTAAAATATGTTTTAAGAGTAGATTTGCAAAGAGGAATATGAAAAATTTACTGACCTCTGTAATTGCATCCACTGAATTGCACTGTAATAAATGTTCATGGTATGAAATGACTTGACAAAATCAACTGGAATGAATGAACCAGGGGGCTTCTTGGGAGTTAGTCAGACTACACTGGTTTGATTTTTATCAAAGATCAAGAACTCTGATCAAGCTTTATGAACTATCTAGGGACCTTAAAAAGTGAATTGGTAGCCTTCTGAAAAGTGTATAAAGGATGTATTGCCAGAAGGATTAATAACACCTTTTTCATGAACCAATGCAAAATAATAATAATATTAATAACAATAATTAATTAATTAAATTAAATTAAAAAAAAAAAAAAATCTGACTGAATAGGGAGAAATCACCGGGAACTAAAAATATCATTTAAGGAAAAAAAAAAATCTGAAGAGCTTAATATTCTATGAAATCATTCTTATATTACTTTTAATGATGCTCCATACTACTTTGTCACTGTAAAATTCCTTTTTTTGTATTTTTTCACAAGTCTTTGAGAAGGTAGTTATTTTCACACACATACTACTTTATCTTTTAAATTAGAGATACATTTACCACACATACCAGCTGCGAGGCTTTCTGCAGTGTCTTGTTTAGCTGCATACCAGGAGCTTACATGCTTGCCATGGTACCTGCTGGTCTCATTCTCCCAATGGCCTTCTGAAGTTTCTGACTTATTTACAGACAGCTAATAGGCTCAATGAATTATCCAAGTTTATATAAATTCAGGGATTTCTGATGCCCCATGTACCTGTCATTTGGCATCACTGAACTGTGCTACAGCGTCATTCAATTTCCATGTCTGATGCTTCTGAGCACATAAAAAAAAGGGGGGGGAGGGGAGGGAGGGGAGGAGGAGGGACAGCATGGTTACAAAAGAGAGTTAGTCTCCTGCTGACAGTTTTTAAGTGTTAATGTGTCCCTCCCATGTTTTTTGTTTTTTTTTTTGGCAGAATACCAGTGGTCAGTGGACAAGCTGATGGCTTGTTCTGCTTCCTGTGGCCACAAAGGGGTGCAGCTGCCCCAGCTCAGATGCTTACTGGATGGGTCTGAAGTCAACATATCTCACTGCAAAGAGAAGCCCAAGCCATCCCTGCAGCCCATCGCATGCAACAGGAGAGACTGTCCTTCACGGTTTGTCCTTACCATGTTAAAATGTCATATATGCTTTTAAAGTGCACTTGAAAAGTTCTTAGTGCTGGAGTGCATGCCATTGTAGCCCTGTCACTGCCTGTCTGGGGAAAAGTCATGGCTAAAAGGGAACTTATGAGTGCTTAGTCTTGACAGTTGGGAATTAGTAGCAAGATTTGTGGAAAATGTTGACAGTAAACGGTACAGACAGTGTTTACTCCTTCAGTAGTTATGTTAGAAATGGATGGAAGAGTTACTGCTTACTCTTTATTAGCAAAGGTCACAGCTTCATGGTACTTTTGAATTCTTCCCTGACAGTGGGAATAATCAGCATTTCTACAATGAAGTAGAAAATTTTCATTTCCATTTCAAGCCTCACCAGTTCTTCAAACTCGTAAACTTCACTGGGGGCTGACGTTACATGGGGAGAGGGAGCACAACGCTGTGCTTCATGAAAGGAAAGATTTCACCCTAAATGGGGCCTTCAGACAGTACTTACTGTATGTTGAAACTGTAAAGTAAAAGAACACAATGTACTTGTCTTCCTACCTCCGATTAAGGACTAGCAGATTTTCAGACATTTCAAGGCCAGATCCTCATTAGAGAAAAAGCACTGACCTAGTATCTTTGTGGTTTATTAATATAAATTCAGTACTCTCCACATACAATAGCAATGACTGGAAAGTGAACAGAAGAAAGTAAGCTCCAGAAGTAATAATCTGGACCCTTCAAAATAAAGTTGTCCCAGTAACTGACTAGTTAGAAAAGATGCTTGTCCTAGAGTTCACATCAACTCACTCTGAAAAGACATCATGTCTTAGGGCCAGCACTGTACAGTTTTTCTCTGAGTTTTGCATGTGATTAACAATATGGTGGCTGATAATAATAATAATAATAATAATAATTAATATGCAAATCGAAGTTACAGAATGGTCTAAGCTGCAAATTTCAAATCTGAACACAAAGCCAAAGCTCCCCAAAAGATTGGTGCTTTTGATTATCAGTTTTCAGCATTGTTTCACAACTGATCAAAATACAGCACAAGAAATATGGTACACCAAGGCTGAAGAGTATTTTCCAGACATTTGTTGGTACTTGTCATTTTGGATGATGGAGAAACATCTTGAATTACAGGAAAACTTGTCCAAGTCTATATTTTCTGCTTAAGTCTACCTTTTCTGCTTTTCCTTTTATGACTCATTAATAATGCCCATCATGGCCAAGTAGAATCACAGGCTTCCATGGGCTGGCTGAGCTCAGGCCAGGCTGCTCAGGACTTCGTCTAGGCAGGGCACAAAACTGGAGGGAAACTCTCAGTATGCCCAAGGTTGCAGCTGCCATCAAGGGGAGCTTGACAGAAGTGAGCCAACAAGAACATGAACAGGGACAAATGCTGAGCCCCGTAACACCCTGTTTGTTAACAGCCTTCAGGCAGAGTAAAAACAATTCATCACCACCCTATGAGCCTCATCACCAAACACATTTTTCACTCAACGCATGTCAACCTATCCAGATCGCAGCTTGGATATTAGACTATTGATGGAGACAAGTAAATATTTTCCATGGCCCTCACTTTTTCATCAGATCTGGTCATTTTATCACAGAAGTCAATCAGGTACATCAGACATGACTTACGTTTGATCAGTCTGTGCAGACTGTTCACAGTCATCTCCTTTGGCACAAAAACACAAACCACAAGGATTAGCTTCTGGATTTTCCCAGGCACCCCAGTAAGGCTGACCAGTTCCCTATACATGTACGTCATCCCTACATCCTTTTTTGAAGATGGTGGCAATGCTTCTCTTTCTCCAATTGTCAGGGGCCTCCCTAGTATCCATAACCTTTCAATAATGATAGCAAGCAGCCTTGAAGGGACATGGGCAAGCTCTCTCAGCATCCTCACACATAGCCCATCTCATCTCATACACTTCTATGGGCTGAGTTTTCCTGGGTAATTCTAGGCTGTGTTGGTTGTAAATTTGGTGCCTATCCTGTACACAGCGCTGTACACACAGGAGTTTCATCACCCAAGAACTGCAGGGTCATATGTTTTTTTGTGTTCTATGTGGCGTCATAAGACTTGATTCCAACAGCAAAACAGACAAAGAAGCTAGACTTAGCAGCTACTTTACAGTAGGTTTTGTTTCTTTGTTTCTTATCTGAGTTCCTGAGTTTCCTGAATGTCAAAACAGGCAGAAATGCAGCTGCAGATGTAAAACTGAATTCCCTTCGCAGAGCAGAGATGTCTTTTGTAAAATTAGCACATCCCATTGGACTTTGTGGGCATGAAGAGGGTCAGACAGAGGTCTGCCTCCTTTTACAGACTGTCTCAGTTTAAATGTCCCTGTAATCTTTCGCTTTATATTACCGATAAACACAGTGGAGTCATGACAGCTTGAAAGACTTCTGACTACACTAAGGTCTTTTCCTTGTTCTGCAGCTTTCTCCCTGCAGAACACACTTTCCTCCTTTGCCACCCATTGGTCTAAAAAAGAATACATCCCAGTGTTTATCCAGAGAGTCCAATTAATGTTATACTCTGTCCCTGTTAAAAATGCCCCCATTCTCTAATCCAGTGGCTCCTTAGCTAAGATGTGTGTAAGTGTTTTTCTGTATTTTTCTGGATTTTTTATTCCCTCCACTCCCTTATATCCGTTGTGGACATGGTGTTCTTGAGTAAGAAAACACAATGTAGTCAGGATCTCAAGAGAAATTTAGTACAATTTCCCTCATTCAACAGGGTGATTTGGGACTGGCACTTATATTAAAAGAGTCAAATCTAATGCGAGGAGAGGTGCTAAGCAACCTGATGAGAAATAACGAGCCAGATTTACCACTACAGTTGTGTCTTGGGTATATGGCAAGGTCCTGTTTAATTACCTTTTCTTAATATATTCTAACCCATTTTTGCAGGCAACTATTTTCTGAGTTGTGGGCTGAGTCATAAGAAGAAAACCAAAAGAGATTTGATGAAATATGAAACGCACTCATTAACAGCAGTTTGCCTACAGTGATGGCCATAAATTCCATGGGAATGGTTTATGTCTTTTTATCCCTTTCCTGAACAGTACCGCCACCCACACTCCTCTCTCAGGTCCTGAGAAACTGTTGAGATGTATGCTTGGAAATAAAAGTTGATTGAAATGCAGGGCAGAGCTTTATGAGGGAGATGTGTTCAACTGTAAGAAAAAAAAAAAAAAAAAAAAAAGTTGTGTCTTTGTTTTCTTTGTCAGGAATGTGTCTGTTTATATGCTTGTTTCTGTGACCACAGGAATTAATCACCTGCAGAAACTGAGGAGTAGTAACGGATGCCTCTCCATGGGGCTTGAGAACACCTATTGCCTATTTTACAAAGTAACCTGAAACATTGTAATTGAGGGATGAGATAGGCACTATTTCCCACCCCCACCCCCACCCCCAATATTTCAGGATACACAGCGGGAGCTGTGTATCCTGAAACTTAATGAAGCAAACTGCTGACAACCATAAGTCTCTTTAGGAAACTAATAGTCAGTTGTGTTCTTCCTGTTCCTACCAGTATCTCCTTCCCAAATCCAACTGCATGGGTGTTTCACCTAATCAGCTTTAAATAGGCAAGATGTACTGTCCATCTTGGTAAGATTTTGGGCCTGGACAATTATTTTTTGTTGTTACAGGTCTCTTATTAAACCCCAGAGCATATGGGATTAGACCCTCAGCAATTAAATGCACAGTCCAAGCTCAAGAGGAAAGAAAAAATGTGTTCTTTGTCTCTGTGCTGTCCATTCACAAACTCCATCCCTGAGCAACCATCAGGCTTTACGATATTATCCCAGCTGTCAGGAAGGTAACAGCAGGCAGGGACTGACACATATTAGCAGATTCTTGGTTCCTCTGTCAGCAGCGAGTTCAAAGTGCCCTCAAAGCTACTCTATCAGCTTTATGAGGACAGTTTTCTCTGCTGAGGACTGAAAATGGGCTGCAGCCTGTGACTGTAACCTGTGATCAAGCCCTGTGACCCATTGCTGGGACTCTTACTGTTGCCTGTGATTAAGGCTCCTGTAGCATAGTGGTGTGAGAGCAGCCATGTCCAAGCCCTGTGACTGGGCTAGAAATATTTACCAGGCTTTTAAAAACAACAGTAAGGGCAAAACTAAAAATTATTCTGGTCCCAAAGAACTGTCAGAGAGATACTTAAATAAAAAATATAATATTTTCCCAGCTTTCATCCTATAAGAAGTTTTCAGTGACTAATATAGGAGGCTGAGGCACTCAGCACTTCCCAGGGTCTTGGCCCAAATGAACCAAGCTATTGCTGCCTTTCTCTGGGCCAGCACATAAGCTCTGGTTGGCACTGATGATACCTCAGGGAGCACACTCACAGCACGTATGTGCTCCCTGACTTCCTTGCCTTTCTCTGACAGATGGATGGTAACTTCATGGTCTCCATGCACGCGGAGCTGTGGTGGAGGCATCCAGACGCGGCGAGTGACATGTCAGCGACTGACAGCAAAAGGCAGCTCTGTCCCGATGTCAAACGAGGCTTGTGTCCAAGTGTCCAAGCGCCCCGTGGACACTCAGAACTGTAACAAGCAACCCTGTGTCGAGTGGGTGGCCTCCTCCTGGGGCCAGGTAAGAAGCATGCCAGCAGTCTGAAAACAGCCTCATAGTGTGGGGTGGGGAAAGCTGACAGAAGATGAGAGGTCTGCATGCTTTTGAGAAGGCAACTAATTTGCTCAGCTCTTTGAACTCCAGCTTTGATGCACTGCATATTTGGGTTTTTGTTGCTTCCTGCAGTCCCCAGATCTGCTTGTGAATAGGACTTCTACTGCAGACCCCTCTTTGTCCACAGTAGAAATGTTTGCAGATCTTCATTATAATGACAGGTTACAAGTCTGGGAAATAACGTTCTCTATGTCTAAAATTGCCCTTAACACCCATGGAGTGTGTCTCAGTTTTGGCTGTCAGGATTCAGGACTGATGGTCGTGATAGGTTTGGGGTTTTTGTATAACAATACAGTTTTAAAATGTTTCTGATGTTGCCTCAGAACCTCATAAACTACGAGCCTTCTTGATTAGCTTCACAATGAAATGCAGAATAGGAGGATACAAGCACCTTCAGATTACTTCATGCTGTTTTTCAGATCTTCAAATTCTCTCCTTACAGCTTCATAAAATGATCATATGTTAAAAAGTTTCTTTACATAAATACCAAATGTTCCAAGTATTTGCAGTTAAATCCCCTTGTCGTGGGAATCCAGAGAAGAGCTTGCTTTGTTTTGTTTTTTTTTTTTTTGTTTGTTTGTTTTTGTTGTTGTTGTTGTTTTGTTTTGTTTATTTGTTTTGTTTGTTTGTTTGTTTTTCCTGTGAGCTGAGATTTATTGAAAAGATACTCACCAACACACATTCAATTATAACCCAGAACCAGTCATTACTATCCTCCTTTTTCTCTCCACTCCAGCATGACTGAGACATATGTGAAGGTCAATGAATCCATGACAGTCCAGACTGAGGGGTAGAAACTTGTACATTTTAGTCCATAGATCTCCGAAGTGGTGACTCTCATGTAGGGTTATACCATACCATGATGAACGAGAGAGAGTTATCTCATATTATGCTATCTCATTGTGTTAGAGGTTAAAGTAACAAAATAGTTTGTTATTAATACCCACATGCTTTCTGTGTTTGCTTAGAGTATCATGCACTATACAGTATGCCTCATCTGTTTTCTTATGATGTTGTTAGAAAAAAAATCTTCAGCGACTAGAAGTTATTTTTGTTCTCTAGCTGAAGACATCTTCATTAAACTCTTGCTTGCGTATTTTGGAAATTTCTCTCATGAAAGAGAAGCCAGTTATTGTATTACATTTATGAGTAAGCATGGAAATATCCTTCTTTATGAAGGAAACAAACTGTCCAGTTTTCAGTCCCTGTGGAATTCCAGGTAAGGACTGGATTATCCTTTCAAAAAAACAATTGCCTCATTCTTGCTTTTAGATCATTATGGTTTATCCAGTTCCCCATGACATCATACTCAGCCAACATGATCAAAGAGATCTGAATTCATTTGTTGCACCTGACCTCCATGTATTATGATATAGTATTTCTTCTACTTAAAAAAAAATGATGTCCCACATGGGCCTATACAGCTCAGTCTCTAAGCCAGAAGACTACCTGCTATGTAATTACAGTTAGGAATGTACCACTGGATCAGTGGCTCTGTGTCTCAATTACTGTCTGAGTAGTATCATGGGATACTCTGAAGAGGCCATCAGGTCCACATTGCCTAGGTGCAGTGACTAGCTTTCCCAAAGAACAGAGAAAAACAGATGACTTACTCTCCCCATTCCTCCAGAACTAATTCTTTTTCTTTCCTTTCCACCTTCCATTTAATATTAGTGGCATTTCGTGGACTATTTGAGCTCTGCTATGTATCACGTAATGTTTTGAAAGCAGTCACTCAAGATTGCTGATGATGACTGCTTGTCCTACAGGTAATGCAGAAGTGTTCTACACATTCCAATGAATGACATTTCCACCTACCTTGCTCAACAAGAGACATGGGAAAGAGTAGAGTCACTTTCTTCTCTCTTCCAATTATCAGGAAGGGAAGAAATCGCAGCAGAAAGTGAACATTATGTGAGGAGTGCATGATAGTGTGAAATGGGGCTTCTAGGGGCAGTGGAGAAAGATAGAAGTGTGGAAGAGAGAGTAGCCCTCTCCTGCCAAAACTTCCTCCTTCTTCACATTAACAAACCCCCAGTCTGTTCCAGAATATAATTTCCAGATACTTAATAAACAATCTGCTTTCTAACATTTGATTTAATTTTAAAAGAACACAAACACATGCTACATACCAATAACTAATTGCAGTTTAATCAAAGGAGAGGATTAGAAGAGTTAAACAGCAAGCGTGCAGCTGAGACACTTGAACTGGTTAGGATAACTTCATTTTTGAGCAAACTTGCAGATCTGCTGTGTTTGCAGGTTTCGTTTCTTGTTCTGCAATGCTTTTAAAATGTTATTTGTAGTGGAATATGTCCTTATTTCAATATGTTCTTGGTTATTAACAATTTACCCATAAATTGTGATAGTTCAAGCTGCAAAACGCACAGTAAAATGAATGTATTCAGATTTCCTGTATGGATCATAGGCTCTTTGCTAATGATGTGAGAGTATTTTATTTGCCCTAACAGATGTATTTAAGATTGAACTATTGAAGAGGAGAGGGTAATAAATCTACAGAGCAGATACCGAAATATAGTTTTAATATTGCTGGAGGAGAGTGAGTTGGGACAAAAGATGACTGCGTGCTCAGCCTCCAAAGTGTGCAGAGCTGCAGGAAGTGCCTGAAAGCTTCATAGCCACTGTATAGCAGTATGCACTTTATTTCACCAGCAGTCTTATAAGAGGGGAACATTGCCTTTTACCTCCTTAAGTGTTTTTCTGTGTTCACAGTGTAATGGGCCTTGCATTGGACCACGACTGGCTGTACAACACAGACAGATACTTTGCCAGACCAAAGATGGGACTTCCGTGTCATCTGATCAATGCAGTGCCTTGCCAAGGTAGGACAGGAATCTCATACAACTGAATCCACTGTCTTTCACATAGATTTTGAATGGACTAGTGATTTAACTGACATTTTATGTGTTTTCTGTATGTAACAAAAAGGAATGGTGCAACCTGTTTAATTATGTGGCATAAATCTCAGAAAGCTTAAGGCCAGACTTAAGTATTCATTCATTTGAGGGGAAAAAAAAACAAAAAAAAAACATGCTAGCTAACAGAAGAGCCTTCTAGGCATGCCAAATCCTAACTGAAAGGCCATGCTATCTCTTCCTAGACCAAGGGCACATTTGTTACCTCAGCTCTACTGGTAATGAAAGAACCGCCAAAGCTTCACTTCTCTCAATTAAATTATTATTTTAATTTTAATATTAACATATTCAATATTAATAGTAATGATATTAAAATAATAAAATTAAAATATTTTGAAATATTTAAAAAAATATTTTAAAAATAAATTAGAAAAAATATATATATTTGAAATATTCAATTATCTCTCAATTAAACACGGTGTTCATTGGATAAAATGGACTCCACGGCTTTTGTGTTCCTAAAGATAAGCTCCACTATTGACATCATAAAAACATTTATTTTCCATAAGATTTAGCCATGTAAATCAAGCCTAAACATGGCTGAAAATTACTGCTAGAGGCTCTTTGGCACCCCATCATGTATTTTAATTGTCTTTATGATGAAAAGAAGAGAACCAAATGTTCTTCTATGATCTTCACTTCTAAGAGAGAGATAAAGAGTAAAGGAGGGTTTCTAAGAAATGGCTTTGTTTCCCACTGATTACAGACATCAGCAAGTAATAAACCTCAGATGGGTTTTACTGGCTGTAACTTCTTTCATTACATCTTTTCAATGGAGCTCTGGTTTGGCATTTAATGGGAAGTGGTATTTAGGTCAAACCCTCAAATTGTTCAAATGGTCATTTAACTCCAGTTGTGCTATACCAGCTGGCAACACCTGAGGGTCTGATCCCTGAGTGTAGTTACAGGATTGCCTTTCAGTGCATGAGGCTTGCCTCTGTTTGCTCCCAGTGAAGACTTGTTCCAAACAGTGCTCTGAACAAATTATATTCATAACATGCGAGGCTTGCAGTCCCCAGAGCTTGCATGCTGCCCAGAGTGGCACACGCTTGCTTCTCATGCAGCATGGTGAGTGACAGGGCCCCTTTTCCCTTCTGCTCGTAGGCCTTTGAGCACTCAGAACTGCTGGACTGACATCTGCGGTGTGCACTGGAGGGTCAGCCTGTGGACCGTCTGTACGGCTACCTGCGGAAACTACGGCTTCCAGTCCCGACGCGTCGACTGCGTGCATATCCGCACCAACAAGCCCGTGCTGGAGCACTACTGCTCCTGGAGACCACGGCCGGCCAACTGGCAGCGCTGCAACATCACGCCCTGTGAGAACAGTACGTTCCTGAGCTGAGGGGATGTGGTGGTTTGTGGTGTGCCGGGAAAGTTAACATTCCAGCCAGACCCAGTACAGGGGAGGATGTGAAGAGTGGGGTGGAAGAGGCAGGAGGAGGCCTATCTGTCCTCTAAAGGGAGCCATCTCCCAGAACTGTGGTGCTTGGCATCACAGCTGGGCTTCCTGGGGATTCTCCAACCTGAACGGATGCAAAATGCAGTGTCCAAAGCTCAGCATCCCAGCACGGGAGACAAGGTGCCCACTGCAGTTTGCTGGCAGTGGTGTTGAGTGGGGCTGACTGGGATTGTATCTCCTTGCTAACCATGTAAAGTGGTCCAACTGTCCATTAGTGGTACAGAAAAGAAGAAAAACACAAATGTTATTGCAATGAGCTCTATAACTGCCCTGTGGTGATCCCTTTTTGCAGCCTTGATATGGAAAGTGGGACACCATCAGATAAAAAAATGCACACAAGGTCTGGCTGAGATACTGGACAGTTTTCCAACCTGCAACTCAAAAGCGGGAGGCTGCAGGCCTCAAAAGCTTTCTGAATGATACTAGGGACCAAAGTCCTAGGGAATTTGAAACGTAGGTTAAAGTATCTAAACATCTCCACCCTGGGCTGTGTTCTTTGGCACATATTTGAAAAGCACAGTGCAACACCTGGTCAACCGTGGAGGCACTCCCACACACTCTTTTGAAATGCATGGAATTGGACAAAGTACCTTTGAGCTACTCTGTTAAAGAAGTTTCCATTTAATTTACAACTGCATCTTCAATGTAACAGCTGTTAGGAAACCCTAGAGCTTCCCTAGAATGCCAGTAGATGACACAGGAGTGCTGGAGAAGCTTCAAAAGCTCTCTCGAATGCTCTCCTTATGCTCTGAAAGAAATGGCTACCCACCATGTTCTCCTTTGAGCCTTTGGCTGCACGAAGTCCCCACTCAACATCTGCAGCAAGACAAGGTCGTGCTCGCTGTGAGATCTCCCAGTACAAAGCTGTTTTTGTCCCCTCTCTCAGCAACACAATTAAATATTCTTAGGTAAAAAGCCCTTCTTTCATTGCCTCATCACCGTTTCTCCTTTTTCTTTCTCCTTTGGTAGTGGAGTGCAGAGACACCACAAGGTACTGTGAGAAAGTGAAGCAACTCAAACTTTGCCAGCTCACCCAGTTCAAATCACGCTGCTGTGGGACTTGTGGAAAAGCTTGAAGACAAATGCAATGAAAATGGAGGAACAAGGGGATCACAGCCTTTGCTTCAATGAGGCAAGGACTTTCACAGAAAATATAAATGGAATGGATTTTTTTTTTCATTTTATTTATTTATTTCCCTTTAAAAGAAAAAAAAAAAGAAAAAAAAAAAAAAAGGAAAAAAGGAAAAAGAAAACCTTTTAACAAATTGTTGTTGTAAAGGGACCTGACAAGTTTTCCCTCCTATAAATCTGGGAGACAGAATGCAGCAAAATAATCATGAGGTTAGATAACAAAAAGTCAAAGAATCCCATGCCACCAGCAAAGGGCCTGAGAGGAGTGGGGCTGCCCCAAAATGTTTGTATACACTTGGGGATACACCAATAGATAGATGGGGAAGCAGATCAAAATGTAAACCTAGCATCACATTGAACCACCACAACATGAATCAAAGAATCAAACAGCTTGACAGATCATAGGGTTTGCAGAAAACAAAACAAAACAAAGCAAAAAATAAATAAATAAATAAAAATAAATAAAAATAAAAATAATTAAAAAAATACTAAACAAAACATTCATCTGTGCAGTATACCAACCATATATCTTAGAGTAGTTTGGGAATATAAGCATATGATTTTGCTTTATAATCCTATTATTACAACCAAGATTGGTTGTATACCTTTCTATACCCCTCTCTCCTTCTCCTCCCAGGCCTTCAAATGATCTCAGTGGGAGATAGCTGTTGATCTTTGAGGATCTAGAGTCATGTCTGAGAAAGTTAAACAATGTTGTGTAATGTGAGTGAGTCTAGAAGACATCTGAAAAAGTTCCCAGAGTGTATTTGTGAGGAAGGCTCGGCACTGGGAGGGTTGCTTCAGCACAGAGATGAGGTGGTTATGTTAGCTATTATCTAGGAGAAGGAAAAAAAGTATGATCTGCTACTAACAGACTGTAACACAAACCTGCAAATGTTGTCCTGTGCATAACACAGACAGGGAAAATATCATTTGTGGTAACAAGAGCTGCTTCACATACTACATCCTACTAACACTTCATAGGAATAAATAGGAGTACTAGTTCCCAGAGTTCAGGTTCTTTGAGAGCTGAGGTTTGGGTAAGAAATTTGAGGAAGTGGGTTTTCCTTTCCTGCTAATATGAATATTTTCTCTCCTGACAGCCAAGCCTTTCAGTCAAGTAGTAGAAAAAATTTCTGATATCTTTGGCTTTGTTCCTACTCAGTAGAAACAGAATAGATTCAGCATCCATCCCAGAGGGCTAACACCAATAAATTTTGATAAGTTTGCTCCTCTCTGGCTGCCTCCCACAAGAAAATGGGTACTACAAAACAGCATATTTTTTAAGCCTGGGTTTAACACCCTAAAAATATGATCTAAAAAGTGAGCCTCAAACATCACACATTGCAGGCTGTCTGTGAGTCTTTCTCCCTAGCCAATTGCAGTGACTATTCATCCATTGAAGTACTTCATCCTTTTAGTTCCTGGGCAATTCCTGCTCTGCTCTGAATAGGGCTTTAAAATTAGAAGGGATTTGCAAAGTAGGAGGTTTGAGCATTATAAAAATTTAAAAGAGATCTATCTGGATCTGAGGCTTTGACTTGAGACCATCTCTAAATCAAAGGTTTGGCTGTGCTTTACCCCAGTGGGGCTCAGGCCTTGTGGTACATTAATGAAAGGCTGTTCAAGTACTGCTGTGTTACAAATTCCGTAACGTGGACTTTTCAGCAAAACTGGGAATCTAATTCTGAGGTCAGTGTCAGATACATGACATTAAACTGTCTTCAGTTTGGTTGCTTCAAAACACATCCGGCAGTGGATGCTCTCACTATGAATGGGTCTTCAAGAAATAGTGTTGCTAAGCTTCCGTGTAACTTTTTATTTAAAAAAAAAAAAAAAAAAAAAGAAGAATGTCTTTCTATGTATGTAAATGTATATCTTTTGTGTATATTTATTAGGATTTCTTGTATAAAAAGTGCAATATTAATAATTGTACATTATTTTGTCCAGATAAAGCTATTTGTGTTTTTTTTTTGTTTTTTTTTTTTGTTTGTTTGTTTTGGTTTTTTTTTGTTTTTTTTATTTTTTTAAATCTCCCCAGAATGTTGTTCCTCTAAAATCAATGGTAATAGTGTATTTTTCACTTGCATTTAATTGAGGATCTGCTTCACTGTGCACTGAGTGCTTTATAAAATATGACATGATGGAGGGGTGGCATTTTTAACTTGTGAAATGATAGTTATGCATGGAATGAAGGACAATTCCTTAATAATAATAGCAATAATAACAATAATAACAATAATAATAACGTGGTGGATATTTCTAGTACTGTAGTTAACAAAAAGCAGCACAGGGAAGTATTTACATTTGTTTGATAGCTAAGCATATTCAGATGATCATGTGTTGAATGGTAGCTGTGTAACCATGCTGAGGATAAACAAAAAGGATCAGATCTGGAGGAGCCACTGTGTCATCTCTGCATAGTGTGAATCTAATTTCATGTGTTTGTTCTGTGAATTGTGACTTGGCAACATCTCAGTAAGATTTCTGAATATTTTACAAAAGAACACTTTCCTTCTCTAAAAAGAAAACAAACAAGCAAACTTGTATTTATATATATTTTTGTACAGGTAATGCAGGATACTTAGTTAACTACTGCTGTCAGATGTGTTGTTTATTAATCTTTAAAAAAAGCCAAAGTAGCAAAGCTTTTGAAGTACTCTGTCCTTATTCTGTATTACCACAGCAGCAAACAGCTGTTACATGAAACATACATGATCCACCATCATCCTCTTTCCCCAAGACAGGATCAACCCTGTCTTAATTTCTTTTTAAAAGTCTCCAGTCATTAAGATTCTGTGCCTTGTCTTGGAGATCTGTTTGAACTCTTCAATTGCCTTGCTTTATTCTTTTTAGCCTCTGTTTTTCTTCTAGAGGCATAAGGCCGTTGCTGGTCCTAAGTTCATGGCAAGTATATAGGCTCATAAAAGTATATTCCTTTTCTGTACACAGAAACTATCAAAAACATCTTATAACTCTTCTCAGCAACTCCTGGAGTGAAGCAATGCATACTACCCCTATTATTCAGTCTTTTCTTATATGTTCCCACTACTTTCATTAACAGAACTTGCAACTCATTGAAGCATCAAGTGTATAAAAGGAATCCTACTCATGAGCAGAATGACAAGGAAGAAAACATGAATAAAGTATTTCTCTTAACAAAGACAAAATCAGGTTTTGAATGTGAAGCTGGTTCTGCTGTTGCCCCTTTTCGAACAAATGTTATAATGCCTCTTCTAAAAGGGAATGATGATTTTGCTCTCATTTACTGACAGTTTCCCCAGTATGGTGTTCCCTCCTACACTTTTTAGACCCCTACACTGCAGGTGAATATCTCATATAAGCACATGCACACACAGATGCAGGCCAAAGACAACCCCTACAACTTCCAAGCAACTGCACTGAAGGTAATGGGAACTCAGTCATTCATTTTGAGTAAAACAAATATAAAAGCTGGCGTTGATAATAAAATGAACAGCAGACCAGCTTAGGTTCTCCAGAGAATAATTACTCTTTTTTCATGCATATGGCTCTGGTTACCAGTCGAGTCAAAAAGCCTTCAAAACCTTCAAAGCAAGCTTCCAGATTTCTCCCTACTAATTTTCACTGAGAAAGAAAAACAGTTGTGCAACAAGCAGACAAATGCAGTGCTGAAAGGTTCCCAACAGGAGACCCATTCCAGGCCCTTGTTCTGTGGCAAGGTAAGCACAACTAAGCTACTCCAGACATGTATGTCTACATGCATGCCTTTAAAAGCCATAGAAACCATGAGGGAGAATTTTCCAAAGTAGCCATTAGCTGGATTTTTTTTTCCTACTATATGGCCGTAATCATACAAACTGTAAATTAAGGTTTTGTTTGTTTTCTTTGCTTTTTGTTTTGTTTTGTTTTGTTATTTTTAAGCTAACTTCTCTGTAGGTAGAGTTTACACTTTTTTGTTGCCCTTTTTAGCTGACTTCTACCTATCAGAAGATCCCTTCTTTCACACTTGGACAATCCTTCCTCTACCATCTTGTGGTCTATATGAACTCATTTTGTCAGCTTCTCTCCGAAATCTGCCTCTCCACTCTTCCCCTCCCATCTCTTTATTTTATCTGCACCCTCGCTCATTTTGGGTTCTTATACTTGGGTACACACTTCCAATAGCTAGAAAACAGTCTTGAATGTTTTGCAACCACACTTCAGATCAAGACTACTCCTGTTTCACATTTGGCTTGGTCACTTCATAGTCCAGTATAACTGCTAACAAGATATACATCATTTCTTGTACTGCATGTTGCTTTTATCCATCTGGTGCCTGGTATTTGCACTCCTCTGTACTAGGCACTGCATCTCTTACCCAGTCTATTAACATTAGCAAGACTTGAATCCTAGTTTTTGCCATTGGAGGTACTGTTAGGTCACCAGCATGGCATAACCCGCAGAGTTCTTCAGTATGGTCTTTTTTCCAGCTTTAAAGTCCTGGAAATAGTAGAGGAAGTATAGTGGCCTCTGTGGCATCAACATCTGAAATAGCTGCTGCAGCTTTTTAGAAACAGGTTTCCTGACCCCTACTGCACCAATTTGGCTAATGAAATACAGTCTAGTGGATGGTGTGCTTAAAGAATGATGCATGTGACTTTGTCAACATTATTACCAAGATGTATCTACTGCTTTCTTCTGACCCTCCTTGCAAGTTATCCTATGAAACAAAAAGCTAATGATCACCTTATTTGTTTTGTGCCTAAACACTGATTCATAAATAAATTTGATTAATTCTTTGTCAGTGTAATCTGACACCTCAGTTTGTAGATAAAGGTGAACCAAGTGTTAACTCTCTTCCAGATTTTCAAGACCATTAAACTCCTCCCAAGTTCTTAATGATAACTGTCAGTGAGTCACTAATTATTTCAGCTAGTTCGCATAAAATTAACTTTATTCATTCAGTTATCTGATTCTTAACATGGAAGTTTTCAAACTGTTTTGAATGTCAGATTTTCACACATAATGTATATACACATGTGTATACACACATAGTGTATACAGATGGAAAGCTTGGAGTCACTAATGCTTACTATGGCCCTACATAACAGCTGTGGAATACAGTATGGAAATAATCATTTTAACCTTTTTCTTCATGCTTTTGTTTAAAAGTATATGTAAGAATAGCAATGGTCTTATGCACTAACTGTCTCAGTTTTTATTTGTGGATACTAAAACAAAGACAATGTCTAATACTTCCATTGGCAAAAGAGTAGGGGAGGAGACAATCAGATATCCTTTTTCTATTGATCATACATATTTCTCACACTAAAAGCATCTTGGTTTATCATCATTTCCCCCCCCATTGCTTTTCACCATCTCCACCCAACTATTTTCAGTTGATAAAAATCCAGTCTAAAACCTAGGCATATACCAAGTTATTTTAATCACATTTTCCTGTAAGGTTCTTACATTTTTAATATATATTTTGATATGAAGTTTGATAATACGCAACCTAAATGTTATTTACCCAGATCTATAAGGAAAAAAGCAAAGTTACAGCATCTTCTCTTATTATATGTTTCTGCCTTCCCCTGTCTTTTCACTGAGATAAAACTGAATTGCTCCCATTCTCAATCCCACATATGGAGACATCAATGCAACAGTAAATGTTATTCTGCTTCTGTCACTCTGAGAAGCATAGAAGCATAGAAGCATAGAATATCCTGAGTTGGAAGGGACCCTTAAGGATCATCAAGTCCAACTCTTGACACCACACAGGTCTACCCAAAAGTTCAGAGCATGTGACTAAGTGCACAGTCCAATCTCTTCTTAAATTCAGACAGGCTCGGTGCAGCAAATGTGGTGCTAGGCATTATCATTCTTTCAGTGATCACTGAAGAAGACTAAGACTAGAAATTTAATGAAACCACAAAGTCTAGCCCTTCTCTTTGGCCAGTATGGTTATGAAATCTGGAACAGCCTGTATTAAGCCATCCAATTCATTTTGGATGCCAGAGGCAGCAAGGGTGAGAATAGACAAGTGCCTTAGTGTTAGAGAAGTATCACAGCAGGGTCCATCTGGAAGAGATTTTTTTTCAAATGAAAAAAAAAAAAAAGACTAAATTGAGCTCAAACTCATGGAATGTACTTTAAACAGACCATCAGCAGTGGCTCCTCACTGATCTGGGCTCGTGTACCAGCTCGTGCTCTTAAGAAGGTTTTATGCATGGCTAGGTTTTATGTAAGGCTAACACCTAACACAGCATAAAACATTTTCTCACCAATTAAAAATAAAATTAAAAAAAAAAAATCCAAAATACCATAGGCAATCAACTTGTAAGTACTGTTGCTAGAAATATTGATGGCAAATGATATGTCCTCTCACTGATGTGGAAAATATCTGACAGCATAAAGCAATAAATAAAAGTTTGAAAGTTTAAATATTTGTTTCTAATGCCACCAAATATAACCACAAAAACAATCAGATGTAATTCATTCACATGAGAGTCTTGCCAGTGCATTTCATTTCATTTCTGTTGCAGAAAACTCACCAGAGCTTCTTCACCTTTCACACTTTCCAGTTTTGCCCTGGTGCCTGTCTTTGGCACTGTGACTGATGAGCACGGGCTGGGAGACCTGCACACACTGCTTCCACACAGAAACAGGAAAATGCCTTTAATGCCTCCCTTAGTCTGTATCAGTCTGTACCATATGTAAGTTATTTTGACTGCTAGCTGCTCTGAATTACACTGTTGATCAGCCCAGGAAGCACAGTAGATGGGAAGGAGCAACACAGCATTGTGTCACCCATCACACATCCATTTCTCCTTGGCATCTCACTTTGCCAAGTGAAAAGAGCTTCACACTGCCTCCTCACCTGTTTACGTAGCTCCAAAGAGATCCACAGCTCTCTGGCCCTGACCAATGAGCAGTTCTGAGGATCTGATTTAATTACTAAATGTCACTTCTTTGGAAGGAGAAGTTCCATCCTATCACGGTCCACACTCCCTTCAAAATGACTGCCTCTTTGTCAGTGAGACAAAGCTCTTGAGGAAGTCAGATGTCATGTTCCTAAAGGCCAGGCTCATCTGAACAGGATGTCAGTGTGGGCACTGCATCAACATAAAGCTCACATAACAGAAGCAACCCTGGTACCATGCAATGCCTGTTCTTCTTCAGAAAAGTGCTTCCACAATTCCCCTGGCACACAAATTCCCATGAAGCAACCAAAAGACCAGGCATCAGGATCAGTCCCTGAGTGTACAGGGGGCAGTGGCGTGGGCAGGACTGCACAGAGCCCAGGCAAGAGACTCTTCTGTGCAAGCAGGTCAAGTGCTCTGCAGCCAGGAAGGCACAGGGAGGCAGTTCAGCTGGATCAAGCAAGGGGTAAGGTCTATGAAACTGTGACAACTAGGTTTGTGCAAACCAGGATGACTTTGGTTTGCAAAGTCAAACCAGAACTATAAACACACTGTCTACCAGTCGTTCACATTGCAGTTCCCTATTCTTCCTGCTAACACTCTGCTTGCCTCTTAGGAGAGGGGGAAAAAAGGAAAAATGAGAGTGTTCCTTAAGCCTCTAAGCCCAGAAGCTTTAGATTTGTGTAGACATAAAAATAAAATAATAAATAAAATAAAATAAAATAAAATAAAATAAAATAAAATAAAATAAAATAAAATAAAATAAAATAAAATAAAATAAAATAAAATAAAATAAAATAAAATAAAATAAAATAAAATAAAATAAAATAAAATAATAAAAAGTATGCAGTTTTATGTGGCTAAAAGGGAAGGGGGTACTGGAGGGTTGTGCTCTGGCTACATATAAATACTGTTTGTTTAAGCAGTGGCAGGATGTGAGCAACTGCACAGTAAGCACTTAGTTATGCACACATGCTTAGGATGACATGGGCATGGGAAACCACTCCCTGCTAGTACCCTCTTTAACAGTGAGGATCCTGCAAGTGAGGATCAGGGCAGGTTTCTTTTCTTTTAAGGAAATGCTTAATGGTTGGGCTGAGGAGTAATTTGATTTGGGCAACATGGAGATTTACACACACACACACACACACCATTCCAACAGGCTGGGTTTTTTGGTTAGTTGGTTGGTTGGGTTGGGCTGGTTTAGTTTGGTTTGGTTTGGTTTCGTTTTGTTTCGTTTTTTAAGCATAAATTATTGGTTTAAATAAATAGTCCATGAGGTTGGTGGATGCTTGTTAAAATACTTCACCTCCTGAAACACTGATGGAGTCAGTTTTCAACTAATAGCATATAATCTAGTGATTTTATTACAAAAACAAAAAAAAAAAAAACTTCACTGTTAACCCACTACATACAAATCCGAGCAAATGAAATACAGCTGTGCACTGGCAGGATCCCACGGGCACTTTTCTTCTTCAGCAGAGAGCAAAGCAGAGCATGGGCCTGCAGGCTGGGCAAAGCAGCACTCTCGACCCCACGTGGTGGTGTTTGGCCTGCTGTTCAGGCCCTCCTCTGGTGCCTCGCTGAGGACAGCTCTCCGAGCCAGCAAACACAGCACTAGTGAGCTGGAGAAAGCCAGGAATGTAAAGCCAAATACACTGTTGCCTCTCTAATAGTTACCCTTTTCCTTCCGTGCTGAATGCAGGCTAAAACATATGTGGGACGGACACACAGACAGATGGAGAAAGTCAGGTTGCTCCAAAGCACCACTTCCCCTCAAAAACAAAGAGAACAGCATAAGCCATCAAATTACTGTTTCCTGTGTGGGAAAGAGGCAGAGAATGGGGAGAAAGTGGGATTTGTAACAGGATCAGCCACAAGCAAATTCTGCTGGTGGTACCTCAGAAAATTTCTCTGTGGAAGCTTCCCATCGCAGTGAGCCCACTATGAAGTTCTCTGCCCAAATGGCTCTTTCCAGCTGAGACAGTATGGCTCCCTCAGGGAAGTTCTCTCCATGCCTCAGGAAGGTCATTTTTTTTCCTTTCACAGTCGAAATACATTAAGACCAGCTGCCTCCTGTCTCTGGAGTACCATGCCCATGATCAATATTGCTTCTCTTTGTGCTATGAACATCCTCAGTCCTTGCTGGAGCATACCATTTATCTTTTGGCACTTTCTTCATAATTCTGAAATGTATGGGACACTGACAATTCACGTTCTGCCTCTGGCAATCTGTATAGCACTGGGTGAAGCCCTTCTCAGAGATTATAAATTCATGGTGGTGTGCTTCCACAGCTAGTACAGCCAAGCTAAGCCTGGCCTCCCAGGGCCAGGTATTTCTTCCTGCACTGACCTACTGCATCAACACTGGTAATTGTGCAGCTGTGTGATGCATTGGTTCAGGAAAATTAATTAAATAAGTCTTAACCCCATTAAAACACTGGCTTACTTTCAGCCAGGATGATCTCCTGGTCATGCACTCAGTGTTAATGTTGCCAGAATAAGAGAGAGCAGGAGAAATGTGCAACTGGAGGTGAAACTTTAGCAGCCCAACCTTTAATCGGCTTTAATTTCTGTGGAACCACATCTTTCATCACTTAAGTGAACTCATTTTATTCCTCAGTGTTATCACATGATGGTTTTAATAAGTTTCTTACACACTTCAGCTACATGTCAGAAGAAAAAAAAAAAAAAGGAAAAAAAAAAAGTGTGTGTTCACATACCAGGGAGGTCTTGAAATTAAATCAGTCCTGTCTACTTGACACTGCCGTGAATTGGTGCACTATTTGCAAAATCAAGACTTCTGTTATTAAAGTTCAAAATCCAAATATTACTGATGTTAAGTAACATATTACATTTCTGTTCATTTTGATAAGATTAGCTTCCACCCAGGGGAAAAAAAAAAAAAAAAAAAAAAACTGTGATAGACTAGACTCTCCTAGCTCCTAGCTCCCTAGCTCCTAGCTCTTCATTCACTGCCAGTCTCACATCAAGGAGTTGAAAGAACAGTCAAGGAGCTTTCAGGCATAATCAATGATCAATCTCTTTTGCAGTCACAGGCCTATCTATTTCTTTCGGATAAACTTCGTTTCAGAACAGACAGAATTCAATTTGATGAATAAAATCAGGAAAATTAGTAACTAAAGAGAGATAGGGAAGAAAAAATATTTTCCTGTCAAAGCCTTACATTAAAGACAGGAAGGTTCAAGGCAGCTACCAAGGCAGCAGGGGCTGAAAGAAATACGGAACATACCCTAGGTAATGACCTCAATACAGGTAAGTATGTTTTCAGAATCCTGAATTTCTGAACACTGTGTTTTTCTATCAGTGACTACGTAGTTTGGCCCCTTTTTATAGTGTAACTGGCCGAGAAGTGCCTAGTTGCCCCTGTTGCAATCCCAGAAGTTTTCATTGAACTGGCACATATATTTAGAAAATGCCTCCTGAACTGATTTAAAGACTTCAGGTGATGCAGAACCACTGTGTCTCCAGGGTAATTGCTCCAGGGGCTTCCCACCCTCAGGGTTAAACATTTACATGTCTAGATGGAATTTGTTTGGCTTGAGCTTGCAAGCATTTATGGAAGACTTATATCCCAAAGCGTTTCAAAGCTTTTCAGAAGTTTTAAAATACATTTATACAGAAAACTGTCTTCCATTCCTCTCTAAATACAAATGCTTTGAGTGGCAAAAGACATGCCTTTTCTCCAGCATGCAACAATTTTCCCTAGCTCTTGAGCTAATGACTCAGAATACAGCCACAGCTGGCAGGAGTAAGAGGGAAAAATATTTAGGAAGGTAGATTGCACTAAAACCAGTAAGATTCATAGTGCTAATGTAAAATTTGTAAGCCTATGTCGTGGACTAGGTGGTCCTAGTCTCTGTCGTGGTACGTATGTACTAGGAAGAAAATTAATTCTGTGCTAACTGAAACCAGGACAGCCTAGATAACAGCACCCAGCATGTGGAAAAGGAAAATTTCTGATCAGGAGTTTAACCTTGACCTTCTCCAAAAGATAATACAACTGCAGCTGCTGAGTGAAAGTTAACAACATATGGCAATTTTATTCTTGTTACACTCATGGCACCCTCACTGCATCCTTCAGCAAGGAGCTCCTGACACCTGTCCTATTCTAAGACTGAGCCAGGCTACCTTGCAAGTTGTAGGCTAAGGTGTTGTCTTTGGAATGACAACCTCACATCCGATAACCTAGCTCTGGGCAGCATGGCGACACAATGAAGGTGCCACCTCCTATAATTTTATCTGATAGTAGTATCTGACATTATGTCTTTTTGATGGAAGTGAAGAACACAGCCAGGTCTCAGACCCTATTGTCCAACTGTTATTTTCAGCTGTGAGTCCACAGTATGTAATCAAGCTGAAGAGATGGTTATACCACTGTCATCACGGAAGCGGCTGAACCCCTGCTATAATAGCATACACCACTGTGAGATCTCTCTTAGAATCTCATGAAAGGGTTATTTCTGTCAGTTAAAGAGCAGAAGTTAGGTGGGAAAACAAAAATAAAAATACAGAGAAACAAGAATTCATATGTCGTGTCCTTGGGTCTTATGTTTTTTATTTATACAATTGGTCCAGAAAAAGCCAATATTTGGATATTTTTTTCAAATATAAAATCAATGATTGGTTTTAAAGAAGATTGAAAAAAAAAAGAAAAAGAAAAAAAATAATAATAAAGCTGTCATTTTTAGCTCACTGAGGCCCTGCGCTTTGAATCCATTCACAAGAAGGCTACTTCCAGTCTCTTTTCTTGTGTCAACCTTTCAAGCATTCACCTTCAGAAGCGGGGATATAGAGTTTGTGACCATCAGCGTTGGTTCCCTCAAAGGTGTATCCAGGTGGGTCTTTGTAAGAAGCCAAGCATTTAACAATGCCCTTTGGTGTGTAGCTGGTAGTGTAGATGGTTTTTGCATCCATCAGAGTGTGAGGCCTAGGGCCTGACCATGCAGGTTTGTAGCTCTTTGTAATTGTGAGAAGATGAGGCGGATAATGGGTCCGAAAGGTGCTCAAGCAATCCATTGGTTCATCTGGAAAAGTCAGCTCTGGAGCATGAGTGATAGGCTTTACTCTCTTGCACACCCAGGGCTTATAGTCTTCCTTCATTGTAGAAGAGCTATCAAATGGCCCGGTGTTTTTCTTAAGCTGGGCCAGAGATCGGCACATCTTGGCTGGCTTACCGTTTAGGTGTTTGTAGTGTAACTGAGTAGTGGTATGAAGGTCCATTTTCTCTACCGGAGGTACATATTCAACAGTTTTTTTGGTGAATATAGGATGAAGTGGCCAAGCTTGGTATTTTTCCTGAAACTCAGTTATAGAGGAAAATGGACAATCATGGAGAGGCTTTGGCTGGTATGGTTTAGCCAGCTTGGCTGGCTTAGCAGGCAGCCCCTTGTAAGAAACTTTGTGAGTAGTGAGGCCATCAAATGGGATCTCACTGGGCTTGTATTTCTCATGCTGATGAATGTAACGTTTCTCCAGAGGGTGTGGGACGTAATTCACTCGGTAATTTGTCATATTCTCAAAGGGATCCTTGCTTCTCTGATTCAGATTCAGAGGTTTGAAGCTTTGAGTGGCAACCGGTCCCCTGTAGAGATAGTCATCTTGGACAACAGTTCTGTGGTCAAATTTTGCTTCTGATGGGTGATACCCACCGTCTGGTCTGATCATCTCTGTCTTTGGTTCATTCCACAGCACATAGTCATCTGAAATGTAAGAGGAATGTCTAAGTACTTGTAAGTACTATCTAAGTACTTGTTCAACTATAATAAGTATTTGCTGGTGTATTGTTGACATATCCTGTTGGAAACCTATTGAAAAAGTCACAGTAGAAAACATTGTACAACAGTGTACTAACCCCTGGAAATATATAGCAAATACACAGAGGAGACAAAAAGTTTCATGAAAATAATGCTGTGCCCACCCCCTGCCTACAGAGATGTGAAATGCAATCTCAGAAAATCAGATAATGTTCTAAGTCTTGCAGAAACATTTTCTGCAGGTAACTTTGTGAATCCTGTCCTCATGCTCAGTCAACCTGAAATCACAAACACGGAGTATCATGGCAAGGGCTTTGAATGCTTTCCTTTAATTTTCTGCAGCTATGCTGTGGCTGGTTCAGAGCACAGGCAGGGTATGCCTTTGCCTGCAGGAGACCATAGAGGTGTCTCACCCAGTATCACTGGGTCAAGAAAAACCAGATATCCACCACTCCAACCTTAATGCCAAGTTGCAGAGCTGTCTTTCCTCTTTGCACCTTCTCATCTGAGAATGACCTGATTTCTTAAATGCACAGATATGATGCTCCCTACTGTTGTCTGAGTTCAGGGTTTTGCAGTTGATCTTGGTGTCAGCAAGCTGTGCTGTGTGGCAGTTCCTCTGCTCTTGGCCTTTCTCTGTATGGCATTCCTGCTCTCAATACAAGCAGGAACCAAGAAGGAGCTTATCTCTCCATCTCCAGATTATAGCAAAACTGCTAGAATTTGCAGGCCACATCCGCACTGATCTGAAGGATTGTATCATATCACAGAGAGGGTTCCTACTCCAGAAATCTTGCTATCTAAATACACGACTAAGAAAATTTCTATGAGATGGTTTAGGGACACCAATATCTTCCTTCTTCATCCGGATACCAGGAAAAGTGAGGCAGCAGTGAGACTTAAAAATTTGCACCAATTCACACTAGAAGTCTGTTGCAAAGCTGCCTAGTTCTCAAACCTGTATAGCAGCCACAAGCCCTTCTTTTTTTCCTTCCTAGTAATCTTGTGCAACTTCCCCTAGAGAGCATTATGGTTACTGGTAGGAAGTTGAAATTAAATAGTCTTGGAGCTAACCCAAGTCTCTTTTATTTTTTTATTTTTTTTCCCCAGTTTTCTCTCCTTTCAAACCACATTGAGAGTCATGAGGCAAATAAGCTTCCAGCTGACTCTGCGCAGGAAGGAAGTCTGGATTTCAAAGTACTAGAGAGTAAATGATGCAATTAGGTATCAGGATATTCAAACTCTCCAATCCAAACAGTTATTCCTTCTGAATAGCAGCGGCCACAGTACTACACAAACACAATTACACAAAGGATATGTTCATTACAATGTGAAGTTTACCAAAAACAAAGTCTTTTTTTTTTTCTTTCCCCTCCCCCCCCCCCCCCAATTAGATGTCCATTTGAAGTCCTTCTGGTTTAAATCAAGCAGCTCTGCCTTGGCACAGGAGAGCAAGGAGAAGCCACAGGCGCCATGCTGCCCCCAGCCAGCAGCCAGGCCCCATTGCAAGGCACACACAGCCGCAGGGATGCCTGTGCAAGGGAGACAAGGCCTGCAGCACAGGGAATTTCTTGAATGCCACATCCGAAAGCTTTCCCCCACAGAAACCCATGCCTGATTTGGTGGAGACAGGCATTTGAGTCCACAGGAGAAGGCCTAGCCCAATGGAAACGTGCACTTGCATGCAGGGCTGCCCTCGTGCAGCTAATTAGTACAGACATCTATGAACATGGTGATGTGTGCCAGCATAGACACTCATCTGCTGCTGTTGGTGCTACTGAAGGCCAGGCTACATGCTCTGCTAGCCTGAGGGGAGTTCAAGCTCATGTTCCTGCTGGGGCAATAAGAGACATCCAGGCAATGCCCGCTGGTGGGATCCTTATCTTGAGCCTCTGCCCAGGGCATTTTATTGTCCTGGAGAGATGGTCCAACAGGGCGAACCAAGAGCATATACAAATGTGACATTACAGGGGATGTATTAATACACTGATAAAAAATGACAGCTGATGAGACTCAGCCCATGCCTGCACAAGGACTGGTTCAGAGATCTGACAGTTAAGGAGCCAATCAAGAGCTACAAAAATCCTTTTAGGTTCCCCCATCATTCTTGCTGGAAAATACTCGGTGCGTTTTGGATGTAAGCATGGCTTTTACAAAATATTCAAAATATGACAAGCTAGCCCATCTGTCTTCGATTTTAAAAAATTTACAATCTCTACACATTCAGAGACCTCATAGGCATTATGAATTTATGTTACTTAGTGTAAGCCAGCAGTGCTACTACTCCTTCAAAATATGTTACAATTTTATTGTAACTCTAATTCTTCTCCCATAGATATTAATAGTTTCCCTTGTAGCACAATCTTGAAAACATTAGGGGGTACAAGAGGGAGCAGAGGATATGAACCATATGTTATTGGAGGGTTACACATCCCACTACAAGTGAGACAACACTAAAATTAGATTGCATACCTGCAAATGAACAGAAACAGCCATGCGTGTATCTGAGAATAAATAAGACTCTTGAAACCTCAAGTTGCAAAGTCATCTGACATTAATTGTGATATACAATATCAACATCTTAAACCTACAATGTTATTTGACTTGTGGTGCGTGTAGTAGGAAGGAATCGGACAATACAGTAGGAAAGGCAGTTTAATAAAAAAGCAGCACTTGTACATCTTTTGTATGCTGCTTAAATATTTGAATTACTATAATTAATGAAATAGCATGTTACAAAATTTCATACTTGGAGTGTTGATAAGTAAAACCTAGGAGTGCTTAGAGAATAGCACAATGAAAACTCTTTTTGTGAACCTGGGCCTTTAAAAGTGAACAAATTCAGTATGCAACTTGATCTTTCAGGTGGTTTGGATGAAGATTTCTATTTGCAGTGTTTTCTGAAATACTGAAAATTATAACCAAATGTATATATGCTACATTTTATTGGAGTTCTGGAGCAACAGTTAAGGTATTGACCTAAATATTGATAAAAGATACATCTGGTTCAGATACATAGTTACGGATACATAAATAAAGAATGAAAGATCCTCTGCTTGTGCAAAGCAGCCTTCCTCTGTTGCACACAGTGAGGTTATTCCAATGAATACCATCTGGTTACACAGCCTATGCAAAGCAAAACGTTCAAAATTGTGTATATGTGGGTATTTTGCACCTGTGGGTCATAGTCTTCACCAGGCAAGTCATTCTAAATGGACAGTATTTCCTGTATCCTTAATGTAAAAATTCCAGTTCCTGCCATTGCAAATATGCAGCTGTAGTTAAGTCCAACTTGTAGTCATTTCAGCTGGGTAATCTTAGCACTGCATTCACATTCCTCTTGTTTCCTTACTTCCTTTATCATTTTGAGTTTTGAGAAAAATTGTTTCTGTGCAGTGGGACAAATCTCAATGCCAGCACCAATCACAAGTTTTCGTATTTGTAAAGCACAATAAAAATAAGACATTAAAAATATTGTAAGAAATACAGCTATACTAGCTATCTGCCTAGCAACGTTTTGCAGCTGTGCAAAAATGGGACAACTCTAATTTTCTCCTTAAGTCTTTCTACCAAAACCAATAGTTACTGTGACAGTGTAACTGAGAGCTTTCCTCCAGTGTATGCAGACAGAGAAGTAACACTGGTGGAAAGGAAGGAACACAGCCCCACAAAGCCAAACCACCTACACTAAGCTACTGCTACTTAAAAAATAAAGGTATAGTTCACATGTTTTACCAAGAAGAGAGCTTGAGTGCTTTGGACATTTGCATGGAATTTCTGGATGTCCATAATTCTCATACGTGTCTCTCGTATATCCACATATTAACCCTGAAGCACACACAAAACTGGTCCCATGTTTCATGACCTGCTCAGACCTCTTGAATTCTTCACATTTTAGATGTATCAGATCCACTGACTGTGTGGCTCAACCATGCAGTACACCAAGAGTATAGTCAGTATAGCCTAAAGGTAATACTGCTGGTCTTACATTCAGGAGTTCAGACGGCCCTGTTTCTACCTGGGAGCCTGTAGGCCAGCCAAACATGGCCATCAGGTGAATTCAGAGACACCCTAAAGTTTCCATTAATAGGGGACCAGCTTAGCCCCACAAGGTATTCCTCACAATTTTTGTGGCTCCTGCAGACCCAACTCATTGGTATACATGCACAGAAGGAATTACAGTTGCATTTGATCTGTCTTCAAAAATGAAGCTACTTGTGAAGTCCTGAAATGAGAAGCAAAGGCACATACCTTCATAAGTGGATTTTGTGTCCATCTTGGCACCAGAGATGTCTCTTGTCTCACGGGGGAGGCAAGGAAGTACTTGACGGATAGGGTGGGGGTTATAATCCTGTCTATAAGTGGAGGTCAAATCCATGCTCTCATCACTCTTGACATGCTTTTCGGGTTCTTTAAGTTTCAGTGGCAACACTTCATGAGCTATGTAATCTCTCCTGTGAATAATAATTTCATTATGTCTTTCGTATCAAGGACAAAAATATGGTTCTGGACATAGGCAGAAATTAATAGTTCCCCTTACCTTCACAACCCAAGCAAGTTTGGATAGGATACAAGCAGTTAATGAAACACGCTAGCCCTTCGTTTTTGGAAATCCAGATTCTGAAAATGGAACTTGGGCAGCTCTGGACAAGCTCATGCAGGACAGATTCCCCCTTTTCTTTACCCAGCAAGGTTAATGGTCTTACTCAAAGCTATTTCTGTTCTTTGGGGAAGGTATACCAGAAGACATAATTCCTTTTATAAAGCCCAGCAATTACATCAGACTATCTATTATGCATGACAAATGGAACAACAGCCTTCTCAGACAATGGATTGTACAGCCGTTTAACCCCAGATGGAGAGAAAACAACAAAACATTTTTACAGCAAGACACCAGTTGAGGAAAGAAACAATGTGGTTTCTTTCCTCAACTCAACTCAACTGTGGTTTCTTTCCTCAACTCAACTTTCCTCAACAAGACAGGCAGCTTTTTATCATGCATCATTGTAAAATAACTATATGAAGATACTGGGGTAGTGTCACTTAACTAAACATTACAGAAAAAAGATGGAGAAGAAAATTACATCAGCATCTGACCTGAACCTATTTCACCACCCACATCCTCTTGTATAGGGCAGACAGTCTGCTTCCTGGCACCAGAGAGTTCAGTTTCTAGTGTCAGAATAACATTCCGATGGTATACTAATCTGTTTACCCCTTTGGCAGCTGGGCAGGAGAAACGGTCAGTACTGGAGCTATTCTAATATTAACATTACATTTTCCATCAGGAACAATGCTTCTTGAGTCTGGGGCTCTGAATTTAACTTGTTAGTCACATAATTTAGGAAATGAACAAGGTTATCAAAAGACTGCGTGGAGCAGAAGGGAGGAACATCTACATGGCAAATTTTTAATTATAGTGGTAAAAACAGAAATGCAAAAGTAAATAATTCCAAGGGTATGAAGAATTCCTCATAAAGACATCACACAAGTTGTAGCCACTTGGTATTCTTTTTTAAGGAGACAACAAAAGGCAAACAGAAACTACATAGGCATGCAGCAACCTCAGTAGCAGGGAGGATTCGGTAATAGACATGATCTTTCCCAAGCCACTCACAGAGCACAATAAAATCCAATTTTGAAGCAGCCGAGCCTGTACCACAGGCAGGTAACTGATCACAGGCAGATGATTCTTCACCAGTGTGATTTCCTGGCAGTGAGAGAACTTTCTCTCACTCTGTCCATTGCATTGCAACAGAACCTGCAGTGGAGAGGTCAGACAGAGGACAGATTGATGGGCTGGTAAGTCAGTGGCAACCTGCATCCAAGACACTGTGAAAAATGGTACTGCCTACAACTCCTGAACGTTGTCCAGGAGGCTTACTGCTTCCCTGTAACATCTGACGTTCAGCAGAGGGTTTACTCCATCCATTCACTCTGCCTGAGAGGTGTTTAATCACACAGAAGTAGAGATCCTAGCAGAAATCTAACAAATGGTGACACCTTTACACTAGACCTTAGTACTTTCCAGGTGGATGTCTTTTCTTGCGAGTGCTGCCCAGAAGACAGCAAGATTTGCAATCCAATGGCTAGCAGCTCAAGCTCCATTTTCTGCTCCTACAAGGGTACGTGAGTTTTAGTTGTTTGATAAAATGCATGCTCTAAAGAAGCAAGTAGAATTAGTTTCTTCTTTTCAGAAGCTTTTCATTAAGCTTCAGGAGTAATAGTTATTACAGGAATCAACATCCTTGTCTGAGCAAGGGTAGTTTTGCTGACTGACCAAGAATTTTCCAGGATTTCTTGACTCCATGGTGGCTGCCCCTCCTTACTGTCCTTAAGAGGATTAAAATGAGCCCAGGATGTATGGGCAGACACAAAGACATCTAGCTGCTGCAGCTGCAAGTGGAAGGCATACATAGAAATGATGTGTGAGAAAGTCTCGTTGAAGCCCTCTGAGTCCCTGCTGAAATCTCTAACATAGAGAGAGGCATCCCACATATGAGCGAAAGTCAGACATTTTGGCCTTCATCTGCAATATTTGTGTTTTAGTTTGACAAAACTTAAGAAGGTATAGAGAGGGGAAGGAGTTCGTAAAGCTTGTCAGGATCAGGATGTACAGGTGGTGTTAAGAGTTTGTTAATAGCCATTGGCATCTCCTTAGTCTCCTACTCAGCTCAGCAAAGGCAACTGTGAGGTTGTTTGTGACTGTGCCTCTGAGCGCAAAGAAAGCAAACATCAGGCAACAGTGCAAGTGTGAGGATTTCTGCTGAACACCAGCATTGGGCTGCAGCATAGCCAAGAAGAAAAACTGCCCAGCACGACATAGGGACTACCCTGAGGAGCACACCCACACCCCCCTTCCAGTTACCAAGCTTTACCGTATTCATACCTCCTTGCAAACCAGTCACTCAGGTTGCAGTGTACAAAATGCCACTCAAAGCACAGAACAAAAGAAAAATACTCCTCAAATATCATCTGTAGTTTCCCAGGCAATATTTCAGCTTCTTTCCCACAAGCCTTCCCAAAACAGGAAGAGAACAAAGAGCAGGGCTATGACCGTGCTGCTATGGCCTGTGTTTTCTTCAATCAGATCACATCTCAACCTCCTGGAAGTGCAAGAAAAATAACTACTGCCCTCCACTGCAACAACTGGCCTCAGACATCCATCACGCCTCACCAGTGCTTTTACAACCCCAGCATTGTTGTCTTCAGGTTCCCCTTGTGGAAAGCAATCATTGTTTTCTCTATTGCCCATCTCTAAAACACACATTCTCTAAAACACAACCTTCATTCTCTTTCACTACTTTTCATACTTTGTAGTTGAGATGCCTTCCATGGGTATCTGTGCCATCTTGTACTCATCCTTTGGTTTGAATGAGTCTCTGGGAAGTGTGCAGGGATAAAGAGGATATTTCTCCATGTACTCCGATAGCACACATGGCTTCTCGCTCTTGTCATAGGGCCTGGTGGGCAGATGTGGACAATGGTGGCATCTGCAAGGAAAAAAATAACAGGGGATTTAGTGCCTCACAGGTCATTTTAGACAGCTGACTGAAAATACCTTCTATAACCTGGCTGTAGGGTACAACTATGAAGCAGTGGATAAGTGAACATTGCAATGACTGCTATAGCTTTGGTTATACCAAGTCCAAAATCACACCCTGCACAAAAAATGGGTTGTTTCTGTCTTGGTCTATACCCTGCAGTCACAAAAAGTCAGTGAAGCCAACAAAAAAAGTCTAAGAAAATCATGTTCACCTAGATGAAGGAAAAAATAATAATCTGAAATAGAAACAAGTACTCCATATTGTGCTGGACTGGAAACTCCATTTAATGTTCCTTTTGTTCAATTTCTCCTTAATTTGTTATCCTACTCTGTACACTTATTGAGCTCACTTGAGTAGATAAGTGAGAAAAAAGGTGACAGTTTGGGAATCTCTATTCACTCCTCTATGCACTCACACTTGGACAGCAGTGCTCTGGATTTAAATGGCACATTTGCAGAAAAATAGAGACATGAGCCATAATGATCTAGATGTCCTCCTGCCATAACTAGTCACATTTGTTCTGAGATCAGCAGGAGCAATACCAAGGAAGTATCTCCTATGAAATTCTGAGCATATATGCTGAGAGCAGATGTTTGTACCTTGATAAACATGTATGCGCCTTCTATGATTAGGCTCCTGAAAACTTACAGAACAGCTCTAAAGATGAAAATAATGATATGAATCATTTCATCACATTTTTGCTATTTGCTGTTCTTTCAATGCTTCACAAAATCCGTTCTTTTCTGAAAATGTCACTTCTGTAGTAAGCCAGAGCCTTCAGATTAAATTAGTTCCATCAACTCCCATAGATCACCAATGTGATGCACCAGTACAAGCCTTGCTGCTGGTGAGAGGGCACATCTGCAATCAGAAGCCATAGCGTGGCACACTTAAGGTGTCAGGGTAGGGGAATGAAGGCTGACATGTGAACAAGAGAATCAAACGAAGGGTGAACAGAACAATCCACCCTTTAGTTCTAGTGAAGATTTTCTGGAAGACAGTACCTAAAATATGGAAAATGTAATTTGTTAATTCCCAAAGCAGTTACATATGTTGTTGACTGCTGGTGTTGACTTTGAGGACATCATTGTTTATGCCAGCTGAAGCTTCTAAAACCTCTACACCACAGTAAGTATATTAGTTCTGGAAATGGTCTGGTATGAAGCCATATGACCACTACTAAAGCTGTGGTGCTTTCCAGTCTGTTTTCACTTATGTAGCTGTGTACACTTGACGTCACTGTATGCTCTCCCGGGAGAGGGTCAATTTCTACTGCTACTTGCACACAGAAGTACCATAGCTCCTAGAGATCAGAAAGCTATCCTGAAGTGACTTTTTCAAAACAACAAAAAACATGGTATCCTCCTACGTATCTACAGATTTGAGCCAATACAGGCCAATTGACATGGTAAACAATAAATTTCTCAGTATGGCCCCCTGATGTGAAGTTATCTTTGAAGCTAAAAATTCTTAAAATTAGTGTTGATTATTAATCACTCCCTTAAATTATACAAAACCAAAGTCATATGCATTCTAATTTTTCAGTGAGAGTAAATCTTAGAAACATGGAAATCATCTAAAAGATACCATACTTATTTCAGGGGCTCACCAAATTTCTTAATTAATACTGCATCCTAATCCAAAGCAGTTATCTGTTTAGAAGTCTGTACTCTCTCTGAGCAACATATTATTTACCAGGGCGCAAGCATTTTCCAAAGGTTGTGTTACTGAAAGAAATGGTAGGGAAGTGACATTTTTTGTTTTCTTCTTGAATGAAAGAGGGCTGTGTATAAAACAAGTTTGTGTTTTTCATTACAGGATTGCTACTAACTGTCTTCAGCATTTCCTGCATTATGTTTTTGTATACAAAATCCTTTAGGCCATGCAGAAATGTATAACATTAAAGCTGAGCTACTGTTGGGACTTCTAACCTAGACATGATGAGGCTAGATTTGTTAAAACTCAGACACTTTCCAGAGACTTTGCAGAGATAAACTATGGAGTTATCATTTCTTGAAACAGATTCGGTATTATTCTCTACTGATCACTACCATTACAGGTGTTTACAATAGCAAGAATAAGTCCCATTACAGAATCAAGATCTCTCAACGCTGGATGCTTCTCCATAACAAAAGAAAGAGCAGTGTAGCCATAACCAGGCTCGGTTCTGGCCTCAAGCAAAGGGTGGAACAGAAAATATTTGTGTATCTGTAGACCAGTAATTTGTGCAACTTAATAGAAGCAAAAAAATCTTTGAAGGCCCAGCATCCATTGTACAGACAGTTCAGGGTACGTTTATCCCAGATGAGCTCTAGTCCTGTGCTCTACCAGAGGTCATCTCTCTTTCTGTATGGAGCTCAGACTGGGATATGCACCAGAATGAGGACACTGAGGACTAGCAAATTTTCTGCAGCAGCTCACTCCTGACTGTAACTAAAATACCACCATGGATCATCCAGCACTGGTGACCTCCTTCTTTCCATGCTGTGGCCAGGCCAGAGCAGTGTGCAGAAGGCTCATCCTGTCAAAGACAGACTTTGGATTTCACCCTCAGATTTCTTCCCAGAGACATAACAGTTTATGTCCCTTTCTCGTTTGATTTAAACCTGCTGGAGTCAATGTGAACTTTGCTGATTAAGGACTTCAGGAACAAGCCCATGGGACTCACAGTGAGAGGAGGCCTCTGGTTTTATGTCTCATACATCATTCCTGTCAAAGTCAGTGTTCCCTTCCGAATGTGTGTTTCCCAGTGCTCCATCTAGTCCAGATTTGAGTTATCCATTTGAAAGAACTTCTATACTTAGCAAAATTACTGTTAAATCAGATGTTGAGCAATTGAGGGTCAATCAATGTCTGATTACTCTTGCTTGTCCACATGACATTCTTGAAACGCACTTTGTGACAAAAACCTTCCAAGCATAGGCTGCACTGACACTTTCTGGCCACGTCTGTGGTCTTTTAGCATTCCTAGGAATTATTCCTCATCCTCCAAGGGAAAATGATCTGCCTAGTCTTTCTGCTTCAAATCTGTTGGCTTCACACTTCCCTTAAGTGCACTTTCTTCCCACTGCTCTCTTAAAGTCTCTAACACAGCAAGCTAGTCTTAAGTTTGGCTTTGGAATGTGTTGATGAGGCCCTTATGTTAGCTTTTTATGACAGAATTCACTCAAACAGGGTGAAGGAAATAGTTATACCACCTCGTTCACCATGGCCCTGCAGTAGCACTTTTCAAATGAGGAATTAATGACACTTCATTAACATCATCAGGTAGTATCCCATTACAGCTCACCTGCACACAAGGGTTTGGAGAGGGTCTCTTCCAACACTGAGCTCCCAAAGTGTTCCAGAGCAGAGGTTCTGTGCATCCCCCTGCCTGTGTCAGACAGGCTCTCTGTCACAAGCTTTTGGTCCTGTATCCTGACACGTACCCAAGGCAGAGGCCTGTGCCTACCCAACGGCCCTGTTAGGAGTAGGAGACATGAGGGGTCCTGCAGATCAGCATGGCAAGGGTGGGTAGCCCAGATAGCTCCAGAAGACCACACAGAAGTAGGAAGGGAACAGTTTGCTGAATCTATATTCTTCACCTTACAGACATCTGGTTCTGTGAACACTAGGGGTCTTCTGAAGAACCTGGGATTGGAAAAAAAGGACAGCATCTCCTGCAGATAGTAGCAGCCCTAGAGTGCCAAGTAGTTTGCCTTGTGATAAAGCTAAGCCTTCATCAGGGACCAGAATGATCTGGCAGTGCTTTATACCTCAACTATTCACCCACTCTTCATGTGTACATTTCTCCTTTCTCTGTTTTCAGGCACAAAACAACAGAATGAGATTTTTCAGAGCTAGCTCTTCAGAAACACACTTTCCAAAAAATAAGCCTCTCAAAATTAGACAGAAACACAAATCTGAATCTTCTGTGTTCTGTTATTTTGCACTAAATTGCAATGTGTGCCCACAGATATTAGATTAACACACTCTATAAGACTACAATCAGAATATGATCACGATTAATAGCTCACCACCAACATATGATATAATAAAAGCTTCACTTCTGCATTCTGAGAGATATTATTGAAAATATTTTACTGAAGAATAATGTAAATAACAGAGCAAAACTATTAAATAAAAGAAATGGAAGAACACTAGACCTTGCATTTTGGTACACTTTACTACTCCTTCTGGCATGATAAATATTTATAAAAGAACTGCATAATTCTCCAGTACTGAATTCGCTGTTATGTGTCTGCTGCAAGTTGGCACACTAATGTCAGAACTAAACAGCTCAAGTCATAAAAAATGGTATGTTACCTTATAGTCACTATTGTTTTAGTACTGCATATGTCAAACTGTACCTCTTTTTCTAAATGCTGACGAGACCTAGATTTTGACATTTCTTAGGCTTGCCTGTTTAGATGATTGTTTTTTTGTTGTTGTTGTTTTTTGATAGTTTTTGTTCTTTTGGCTAATTGTACCCTGATTTTCACTTGTCCAAATTATTCTTTACTTGATTGGGGTCTATCAAGTTAACCTGGCCAGTATTTTTAATCAAGTATGACAAGGAAATGCATAGGTTTTTTAGGCCCACTAAGAATTATGGAAGAACACCAGACTCTTGGAGGGGTAGAAAGCTAGAGAATTTCCATTTTGAACCATTTAGATTTCCAGTAGCCTAGAAGCAGACAATGATATCTTGCAAGCAAATATTTCCCAGCAAGGGAACCTACACTGCCAAAGTTTTGGACTCATTCTGAAAACTTTTTCCATTTGGCAGAACTGAGCCTTCTAATTCCGTATAATGTGCTGTCCATATTTCCAGCATAAAATTAGCAGTTATATACATTATTGTATATGTAAATCAGAATATTAGTATAAAGGACATCTATGTAGGAAAAAAGTGACAAAATTCATATTCTGCAGTTTATACATTTGATGTGGGAAGTGACCCTAGACCTCTTATTCCCCAGGCTACACTCTCAACCACAAAAGCAACAGCTTTCTGAGATTTGGATCTTATGCTCTGTAGATGAACAAGTAATGTGTTCTGTGTAGTTCAGTTAATTCTCAACAGCACCACCAAACACAAACTTTACACCAGCTGACATCAGCTCTCATCAGAAGGCACTGGCTTTGAAGAAAACTGAAATTACTGTATGTCAACATGTCCTGTTAGTCCACAACAAGAAAGCCAAGAATTCAAAAGAGCATCAGTGATAAATCACACTTGCTCTGAAATTTCATCCAGGCAAAAGATTCCAGATGTGTTGTCCATGTGAAAATAAGATGATCGGGACCTTGCCATTGTGGAGAAACATAGGGACAAAGAAACATTCATATAGATGAAATACTGTATCATATGAAAATACTATGGGCATGTGTTCCTTAAAGTTAAGCATCAGGATTTTTTTTTTTGACTAAAAAGAGCACTCTCAGCTTACAACTGGAGAAGATATAACTTGTATTGTGATTAAGCTAGTTGAGGTGCATCAGCAAGTGTAAGCTGCTGCTGAAACTCAGCCCACTTGTTATTTTTGTCATTTTTGACAGACTTGTACCAAATTTGTTAAGTATGAGAAGACATAATATGTTCTGAAACTATGTTAGCAGAATGTGGATAACTAGGCAATAGCATGTAACTCACCTACCAGTCTGTGCAGTCAGAAGAAGATACTCTCAGCTCAACAAAAGTCTAATTGTTTATAGCCATGGGGTCTTTGGTTCTGCTGTTACCTGTTCCCTCTCTCATATCACCCCACACATGTACACCTCTGTGCTATATCCCATGTCTACATTTTCAAGGCCTCTGTTATCACACCAGGCCTGTATTGTCTTGCATTGCATTACTATGATAGGGTCATAAGCTTTGCATTATGCACAGAAATACAGGTTACCACTAGCTATATAAAATTGTGGCAATAGAACATGATTGCGCAGAGACAAGCAGAACTAAAATAAATAAGGTGATGGCCACCTGGACATTAGAAGAACTGCTGTTAAGTTAAAAAGAATAAAACAAAGCCCCATGCAAGCCAAGAGAAATTCAAACTCTAGTTAAGTCCTGAGGTCTCATAGAGTTAATACAGAGCCTGCAGGTTTTTCTAGTGATGGGAATCCTGTATTTACTGGGCTTTGGGGCTACACAAATAAAGGTATTATAGTCCCTCCTTAAATTTTATTTTGTCTCTTACATTATTCCCATGCCTAGCACAACATAGGTTTTGAGGTTGGTTTCCTAGCAAAGGGCAGATACAATACTGATATCAATAATAGACATAATGTATGTATAACAATAAATAATATTTATTATTTAAGTTATATATGAGGCCCCAAACAGATGTGAATGAGCATGGCAGATTTTTGTTGCTTACCAAGTCAATAGTCAGTATCTGGTTCCCTTCATCTCAGACAACTCCATTGTTGGAAAACATTTTTAGCCACAGTTTTTCTAAGCAAAAACTAACACCAACATAACTTCTGTATTCTCAAGAAAAAAAAAAAAAAAAAAAAAAAAGCCAAGAATTTGAAGTACATTAAAAAAGACAATGATCACATATAATCTGTGGTAAGTGGTTCTGATAGTCCACTTCAGAAGTACTGGTTCTGATAGTCCACTTCAGAAAAACTATTTCAGATTAACGGCAGTTTCAAAGGCAGATAAAAAAATATATGCAAGCCTGGAGAAAGGATTGAGTAAAGAATCCCCCCAAAAATCACCCCCAAAAAATGGAACTATACATTAAAAAGACAAATAAAAATAAACAAATCAAACAACATTGTTTACCCCACACAGCAAGCTGATTACAGGTTCGATAAAAAGTCTGGAAAGCAAAACATTCAGAACTGAAAATAAAAGTTCTTTCCAAAAGTGATGGTGTAACTTGTTGTGATGGATTGGTGCACATTTTCAGGCTACAGGCAGAAGAATATTTGTAGCTTTACCCTGTAGCTGCTCACTCCACATTTAAGAATATCAGATTAGATGGACGACAAATCAGATCTGGAATGGCATATTTTTCTACAGACTCTCACAATGCATGCAAACAGCATTCACTCTTGGCTCACAAAGCAAGAATCTTCAGCTTAACCTGCTAATTCCTGTCTCATAAAATGCTCCCTGTTACGTGACGTTTCCAGCTTCCATTGTGCAGCCAAGCAGTCAGCACCAAATGCTGCATTGCAATCGGTTACACATGTTGATACAGGTTGAAAACAAGCATTTCTTGCAACATCTTGCACAAGAGTGTTGTGCCCTCATGTGGAGGAATTAAGGTATGAACAATAGCTCTTCCCCTGTGTAAGGTGATCATGCTGAGAGCAGCACTCTTTTGTTTGATTAAATTGCACCTGTATTGCTCAGAGTATCTCATAGTCAAAAGCAAGATGGAAATTGGATGAGAATACCTTTTGAAATCAGTAAGAACTACAAATCAAACTTACAAAGGGTAAAATGAATGCAACTGACTTCAAAGGTCTTGGGTGCATCTAAACTGAAGTAAAGATGAAACATACAAACAGTTTATTAAAAACACATTTAAACCAAGAATGGTTAACTTGGAGCCACAGCCCAGGACCAGAATCCAGGGTGTTTGATTTCGTTTTCTGTATTTACCAGTCTCCACAGTCAGCATAGCTCTCTGAGAGCTAAAGTACAGCATTCTTCAGAGAAGTAGAAGGAATCCGGTGAGGATTTTTCAAGATTTCAATGTTATAGAAATCTCTAGCTCAGGTGGAACTATGATAGCGTCCAAATAAAGATAGGAATGTGAAAATGCACCAGAGAAACGGGATATGCTCTATGTCAGGAACTGATGATTAATAGACAGGCTGCAAAGAAAATCACTGAACGTGAGTCGTTGTGCAAACTTTTTTCTTCCAAGCAATGGAGATGCAATGAGAGATCCAGCTACATGACTGGGTTACCAAAGAATAGATGATAGATCAGATGTCTGCAAAAGGAAGAGAAGCATGCAAGTGCAAAGTATCAAAGCATATTGCATATAAATATTGGATGTGGTAATAATATCAAGACAATGAAAACATTTTGGTGGGGCACATCAAAGGTACAAGGTTCTGCTTTTAGATGGTGAGTGGTCTTGAAACAAAAGGTGAAAGTGTAATAAAAGAAGAGATCAGTTGGGAGAAGTTTGAAGTACTTGTGATCATACCAGTACAAAAATAAATAAATAAATAAATAAACTGTTGAATTCCCACCCAACTCAGGAGCTTTTTTCTTTGTGTCATATCATAATGTTTAATTCTGGATACAAAACTGCACTTTTTCTTTGGAACATAGACTTTCACCAAGTGCTATAAAAGATGGATCAGTAATCACCTCCAAATGAATAGAAGTGATAGCAGAGAGAGAGAAGTTTGGCACATTTGCACACACATTGTCTTCATTGTGAAATCAGGCAAAAGTTTAACAGAAGAGGAACACACATTTATAGATGTACAGTGCTTATCACTGGGAAAAAAATGAAATGTGGTCAGCCAGCCCTCTGAATTCACCCACATCAGAATGCTACCACTGGGAATGTGGAAGGATGCCAATACTCTAGGTTTTGCTATTACATGTTGTTGTGGTCGTGTCCCTTTCAAAAGCTGCAGGCCGTCATCACGGTCATCCTTTCAATGACCAAGTGAACATCAAGCAAAACCCCTTACTGAGCTTGCTATATTCCACATAGCCTGGAAACACTCCTGTGTTTTTTCACATTTTTTATCTTACTTTCTACATGTGCAACCAATAAAAAAATTCTTGTTACAATCTTCCCATTAATTTCACCTCAAATACCCTCAATGAGTAAACATTCTACTGTCTCTTCAATACTCATCAATATGATTTTTATTAAATTATCACAGGCGATAATTTGCAGAAATAAATACATGTATAACTATATTCCTATCTCCTTCAAACGTGTTCTCTTTGAAATAATATAAGCAATTATTAAGAATATTGACTCATTCAAAACAGAAAGTATAGCAAGTAGAAAAGAAGTCTTAAAGATCCTCATTGTCATTAATCTTTCCCTCCCCCCCCCAAAAAAAAAATAATAGTATATATATATATATATATATATATATATATATAAGTCTGTGCAAATGAAGGCAATAGCATAGACTCAGTAACTATTGTGTTATCAGTATTCACTCACCCTAGCCAGACACAGGAAACAACATACTAAAAATATGTGGTTGCATTATTTTTGTCATCTGACACAAGACATTAGCAAAAGAAAGATCCAAACAGTCCAATAATTTTAATAAATTACTTGTGGAAACAGTATCCTTTAATACTGGAATGTGCTCTTGATAGTAAACAGGTAGATAACTATATCTAGGGATACTAAATTTGGTTGGTAATGGATTTAACTTCACAAAATGAATACGATTTATCTATGCCCTCCAACTGAGAACTGAGCTTTATATCCCTCTCTACCAAGACAGCAGACAAAGAGCAATTAGACCTGTTATGAAGTATTATAAAGCCATCATTATTTCATGTGTGAGAGCTCTCAGATTTCAGTAAAATAACACAGTCACTGCATATCACATTTTATACAATCTCAAGATGACAGATTTTGTAACTTACTAAAGCAAGACCTAGTGAAATTTTCCCTGTATGTGTATACCCACTGCACCTAACCAGCAATGATGGAGCAAATACTTTTACATCTAAGACTGTATAGAACCGCCATAGATCAGGTAGATGCATATATTTGGTATTTACTTGAGATGAGAGAGCAAGGAAAGTATTTTATATAAGCCAAAATCCAAGAGATTCACATATCAGACCTCAGAGAATTCAACTGTAATCCACAAAGTTTGACCAGTGTAAAGTAGACAATGTTTCTTCCTTACGTGAAGCAAGGTGTTTGGATGTTGAATGTCCAGTGTTATTGTCAACAAGCTATGCCCATACTTAGGACGCAGACCAGGTCAGTGAATCCTGTCTGGGGTGGCAGGGGCAGAGACAACAGAGGGACATGTGACTTTCTGAAGTATCAAACAGCTCAACACCATTTCAGACTTGCAGGGATATTATAGCTTGTAAAACAGTATCTTTAAAAGTGTGCTAGGGACGTATTGAATGAGGGCAACTTCTCTTCTAGACTGATAACTAAGAGCTTCTCGTACAAATGACAGGCATCCCTTATGTTTTGTCTGCTAGCATGTTCACGCTATTGAGGAACAAAACTCATGGAAATAACTACATTGGAAACTTGGAAAGATTCAAGAAAACTTCTAGATTTAGATGTTTTCTAGGCTGCAAAATTGTTGGCCAAAAGAAAGAGTGAAATTAAGGGCATCAGAGAAAGGAATGAGGGAATGAATCAGGATTGAAGACATCATGGTGCATCTGCTGTGCCTGCTGAAATGGTAGGGAATGGATTACATAGATTAACTGTGTCATCCTTCATCCTAGTGATCATATGATACCTCAGGTCTCAGTAATACAGTACATCTGGAGTGAAAAATGATTTAGTATGAAACAGTCATCAACTTTGTCTGAACAGATGGCTACCAGTCCTTGAAAAGAAGGTGGAGATTTGGAAAAGTCAAGTACACCCACATATACTGGGGTCAGAAATGGCAAATACTAACATGTATCTGGGGAACTGACTGTCTTCTGGCTGCACCTGAGAAACAAATGAAGGACCTTTTTCCCCTATTCCGGTAGACCACAGGAATAACAGTGGCCTGCCCATGACCCGCTAGTTCAAAAGTCCAGTGTGTGGAAATGCTATGCTGAAAATGGAAAACATGCCTCCTTCTGAAGAAACTGCTGAGCTAAAGGTCAGTACTCATAAACAGTACTCATAAACAAGCTCTTAAATGGAAAGCCTATTTTTTGTTTTTGTTTTTTTTTTTTTATTTGTTTGTTTTAATGTGAAGCAAATCCCTCAATCTAAGCTCCACAATTCTGAACTACCCTGGACTTTCACTTTGGATACAGACTTTGTGTTTGGCCACTATGATAATGAGGAGGCAAAATCTTGGCTATCATGAAGGTTCTTTAAAAATTTAGACTTCATTCAAATGTTGGTGACTTGCATTCTAAATAGAAATATGTTAGACTTTCCTTGGCTCCTCTTATTTAAGCTCATTTTTTGTTGTGGGTATTCGGAGGAAAGCCCAGTCACACTGAGTGATGTAGAGAAAACATAAGTGGAGAAATAATGGAAATAATTGAAACATCTGTGAAAACTGAAAGGAATCAAAGCTATCTAAATAAGTACACCAGCATATGGATAATTAGGCCCAACACTGCTCTCCTTCACACCATTTCAGTGTGAGTAATTCCAGGAAGCCACCTGAAGCACAACAGCAGCATAGAAACTATCACAAACTGTACATAATTTGGGCCAACCACTTTCTCTGCTATATTGTGAATGCATGCATTACAGAAATCAAATTTTCTACACATACTTTCATGCCTGTACAGGACACATCCTACATGATTGAATGACTTTCCTTTCAGATGGCCTCTAGAGCAGAAAATGCTGTCTGTCCTAAATCCAGTAACTCCTGTTCTTCAGGAAATTAACCATCCATAAGTCATGACTGCAATGGAAATAAATATTACTGATCATACAAAAAATGTGGCCATGCAGACAGAAAGCAAAAAGCAAGAGAAGAGATAATGGAAACCCAGACACATAAATCAATGAATTTAAGACTACTAAGAGAAGGGAATTCATTCAACAATGTACTTCTATTAACATCCAGGTTTTAATGTAGAAGATAAAATGGTTTTGAGCCACTTATCTCAAGTGAATTAAATGACAATTGTAATGTAAATAGTGCCCTTCCTCCACGACAAACAAATGATGTGCCCAAAGTAAAACAAAGCAAAGAGAAACCAACTCAGAGGATGAGGTTGGCAGTGAAATCCAAGAACATTTCCGTGTCCTGTTTACACAATTAGGGGCACCTGCAAGGAGAATAGACTATTTTCTTTCCTAGTGAAATTAAAAATAAAGAGCCAGCTTGCCTCAGGATGGATGTTACTGCTTGCAGAGAGTTTCTGAGACAATAGATTAGTGCTTCTAATCTATGCAGCCTTGAATTGAACGTCTTATCACAGAATATAGTGAAATAGATATACAAGTACTTGGGAAGAACAGACAGAGAAGTGTTTTAGAGTAAAATTGAATATTTAATAGTAAGCATTTTAATAATTGCTGAGATGTGAATTAATTGATTTGAAACAGAAAAATCTTTCCCACTGTTTTGTGCTAAATTAACAGCCAATGCCTTTACCTCCACTGAGACAAAGCATGCTGGAAAATGAGAATAGGAGTTGAGATACAGAGCCACATTTGTCTGCCTCATGTTTGATCTTGAGAAACTCCCTTGTATCCAGTGCAAACTGCTCACAGTGCCCTCAAGTAAAAAAAAAAAAAAAAACAAAAAGGGGAAATTATTTTATCTCTGCTCACAGGTTATCCACCAGTCAATCTCACTTAACTTACCTATCCTGCTCCCCAGCCCCAGCCTCAACCACAAATAAGAGTTACCATTGGTCTATTTTTACAAGTGGAAGCAGAAAGACGAAGTGATGTTGCAGCAGGTGCCAAGGACAGCCGTATTGAAGCCAGTGGCTGCTGAATTCTGGCTCCATTGTTCTGATCCATGGGCCCTTCAGGTTGTGGCCCCTGCCCAAACACTACTGCAGAAGACTGCTGGTCTTGTAAATACCAACTTTCACTATTAAATTAATACAACCAAAGTGATCAAAAAACAGAAGCCAAGCTCAGGAATCCTTTGTTTATTAGGCAAAGGACACTCAGATGTGAACTTTAGCTTGTCTTGTCATAGCCTCTGCAGGTAGAAGTGTTGTGCCTTCTGTGCACAGTGTGTGACTCTTCAAGTCAGAGGGTTAAACCACAACAAGGTCAAGGTCCAGTCACAAAAGTGGTGTGACCATTGCTATAGGAAGGATGAAATGCAAATGCAAAAAAGGTCTAGACCAGAACACATCCTAACTACACTTAAAGTCAAGTATCTGCCTCAAAGATTAGAGCTAGGACAGAAACTTATGCAAAATGAAAGGCAGGATTCTCAGTCAGCATTATTTATAAAATCCTAAAGCCTTGCTCTCATTTTGAGTTGAGGCCAATTTACACTGAGCCACACAGAGAAGAAAGAAAACACTTTGGGGCAAAAGACTTAATTTCTCTCATCTGAAATAATATGTCTGCACTGAGTGGTATCGCCAAGTGTTTCTTCATCATGAATATAAGCAGAAAACTGTGCTACACATGGAGACTTGACACCTCTTTCAGAGTCCTTCAAGTCTAGCATGGGATAGCTACTCTATATTTCAAAAAGGTCTGCCAGTTGCTGCCATGACTGCTGGTACTGCTGCCACAGTAGAAGCCATCTTCCTCTGTGTCACAGTGAGTCCCTCCCCTCTGCTCGCACAACGGACTCTTTCATATCTCATCTCTCAGTGACAGTGTTCTCCAGAAAGGAGGAATTCTCTGCCTTGTCAACCCTGACCCCTCCCAGAATCTCACCCATTTTTCAAGGCACATCTCAAAACCTGTGGGCCATATGCACATCCACAATCCTGGCCTGGAGTCAGTGTAATTCCATTACACAGAGTGCAGATCCAGCCCCACAGTATGCATTTTTTTTCTGGTGCCTTTGCTTTTTCTTCAGCTGTGTTCCTGCTTCAGCATGTTCTGAAAACTTTGATGACACCTGATGTGGTGGTGGCATGTTTTGCAATCTGTGCACCTTCTGACCACAGCCTAGTGTCCTCGAACCATGTAAGTTTTAGAAAAAAAAATGTTTTTAAAGAAATAGTTACACAATACATTTATTTATTATAATAAAGGGGAAATTAATTTCCTTTCATCTTTAGGAAAAATGGTAATTATGATAAAGAGGCAAATGGACTTTAAAAACTGTCTTAGATTCAGAGAAACTGGAGAAATACCCTGGCTAATTTCCTTTTACACTAGTGAAACAAAGAGCTATTCCTATGCACTTGGTAGATTTAAACCAATGTACAACAGCAGCATTTAGGAAGAAAATAAGGTCCTGTATTCTTTTAATAGGACTTTAGCTTGGTGCCATAGTAAAAACGAATGCTGCTGCAAAACATATGCTAAAAGCATGCTTTCAACAAGTGTTCTAGCTTTCAGGAAGCATAAGAAGAGTGCTGATAAAACTTTGGCAGAAGATCTCCAACATCTGCTTACTGTGATCGCTGTTAGAGTGGGATGGGATGGGATAGAAAATTAGAATAGAATAGAAAATTAGAGTAGCGTAGAGTAGCGTAGCGTAGCGTAGCGTAGAGTAGAGTAGAGTAGAGTAGTTCAGTTGAAAGGAACCTAAAAAGATCATCTGACTTTCTCAGGGCTATCCAAAAGCCAAAGCATGTTACTGAGGGCATTGTCCAAACACCTCATGAACACTGAGAGTCACGGGGCACCAACCACCTGGCTAGGAAGCCTGTGCCCGTGCCTGACCACCCTCATGGCACAGAAATGTTTCCTAACTCCCAGCCTGGCCCTCCCCTGGCTCAGCTGTGCACCCTGCCACAGGTGACAAGGAGCAGGGACCAGCACCTCCCTGCTGCTTTCCCTCCTCAGGGAGCTGCAGGGAAACCTGGGGTTCCTCAGCCTCCTCTTCTCCAGGCCAGACAGCCCAAGTGTGTGCAGCTTCTCCTCTCGGGGCATGCCCTCCAGGCCTCCTGCCAGCCCTGATGCCCTCCCTCTGGGCACCTTCAAGTGCATGAACACCTTTTTTGTGCTGTGGGGCACAGACCTGCACACAACATACTAAAAATATTGGGAGAATCACCTCTATATGCTATGCTGTATTACTGCACCCCAAAATGCAGCTTGTTCTCCTAGGTGCCAGGGCACATAGCTGGCTCGTGTTGAACCTACTGTTCACCAGCACCCCCAGGTCCCTTTCTGCAGGTCTGGTCTCCAGCCACTGGTCTCCAAAACTGTGCCTGTGTCCAGCATTACTCCGTACAAGGTGCAGCACCTGGAATTTTCATTTGTTGAGCTTCATACGCCATTTCATGCCATTGCTAATCGCCCAGTGCGCCATTCCATCCAGGTCCCTCTGCAAGGCCTCTCATTGCTCCTGGGGGTTTCAAATTCCTAAAACTTTCTAATACACTCTTCATAAAGCAAATTAAGAAGGGAGGGGACATGAGGAAAAAAGGGATTTACAAACAGCTCCCTTGCCCCTACCTACATCAAATTTGTTTCTCTCTTTCTAAAAGGAAAGGCACTTTTTCACCATCTCTATTTTTCTATTAAATTTACAACCTGAAGTGTTATAAAGAAACCTGGTTAGCAACATGGCAATAAAGTCTGACAAAATAAGAAGTTTGGAAGGTGGAAACAGCTTCAGTATGAGTCCATCTAGGTCGGAGTACTGCATGCAAATTTTGGCTGTTTAAAGAAACAGTCACCTTGCCAGGACAGGAGCTCTTAAGCCGTAAAAACCTTTGATGGGGGAAAAAAAATAAAAAAAAATAAAAAAAAATAAAGTAAGTTAAACACCAGGAAAATTTAAGGTTTCCTGTTGGAAAAATAAATAAATAAATAAATAAAATTAAAAAAATCCAGCCATAAGGAAGTTGAAATTCTGGAATTGTTTCCTTGCCTTTTTCTTTCTTTCTTTCTTCCTTTCTTTCTTTTTTATTATTATTTCTTCTTTTTTTTTTTCTTTTTACTTTTTTTCCCATTTCTTCCTATCCCTCCATTTCTGGAACAGTCATTTTTCACTACTAGTGAGTGATGGGCTTCCACATTTCCAGATATAAAGTAAGAAAACAGTCTTTTGGGGGAAAGATTAATTTCCTAGTCCATCCTTTCCTTTAAAAAATGGCTTTCATATTTTAATCTCTGTTTTGTCAGACTGTCAGACCTTCGCAATTTGTAAGTTAGAACTGAATCCTGAATTATTGACAAGCTTTCTTGGACAACATTCTTTAAAAAAAAAAAAAAAAAAAAAAAGGAAAAACAAGAAATGTGCTGTCCATACCCCAGAGAGGTTTTGTTAACTTCACTTCTGAAAAAGCCCACATTTCAGATGAAAACTCTGAGCAGTCTTACTTTCTGCAGACAGATACACATACTGGACATTAAACTGAACCTATTCATAGTGGGTTCATCATAGCACCTTCAAAGCAACTGCCAAGCAACAGTAACTACCATCTCTTTTTATTTATTGATTATTTTTACAAGTATGGTAATGACAAGAGAAAAAAAAATAGCAAAATATTAACTTGCATAGAAATATATAATTTGTTTTCAGCCATGATGCTTACACTGGAAATCTATATTATTGTTGTATGTGACTATTTATGCCCCCAGTGCTAAAGGTACACATAACAATTGATAGTCATTGTTCCTGTGCTCTTTGTCATGAACACAGGCTATGGAAGTGCTGTTACTCACACTTTCCAGACAAAGAACTATAGCACTGACAAATGCAACAGGCTGTTGTCAGTGGAACAAAAACTAAAAGCAATTTTTCTAGCTTTTCAGAAGTTCCAGATAGCATCATCTCCTTCTTACCTCCCCAGATCACTTGGCTACCAGCACATTAGCACCAATGAAATGCTATAATGATAGCATGCTGGGCATGAGGAAAACTATTATCATCATGTATCAACACCCCAAGAGAGTGAGTCCTGACTACCTCAAGCTATTTTGTATGTTACAAATAGGAAGGAGGAAAAAATAGGTCCATTGGAAATGTCTTTCATTGTTTTGTTTCTTGAACTTACGTTACCACATCAAAACTAGTTCTCTATATCCTCTCACTTTCAGCTTTTCTGATTAAATATATATATATATATATATATATATATATATATATCAAAGGCATGAAGTCCCCTTTCATGGGGGACTTTGAAAATTATGGCCTTTCTATCCCCAAACATAAATATTTAATTACATCCCTGTCAAATCAAGCACAAAAAAACCCTCAGGTCAAACCAAACCAATGCATAAGGGAAACAACTTGGGTAGAAAGAATAATACAATGGCATAAATATTTCTACAAGTCTCCACAAGATATCTATTTAAATATTAATCAAATTTTAAAATGTGGTTCATGTGCCACAGTGAACAACCAGATTTTCATAAATTCTTTGCATCAAGCAGATGTGGAAATGAATATGGAATTTAAGAAAATGTTTTTCTTTCAGGAAGATACTTAGCTAGAATACAGGTAGACTACCAGTTCCTCTACAATTACAAATCATTACATTCAAGGCTCGACAAAAGTCAATGTGTTATGAAACTAGGTCACACTAAGTAGTCATGTGTTGTGCAAGGCTTGGAAATTATTTGCAGAAGTATTAGGGGCCATAGTTAGCTATCTTCTCTTTGAAGTATATTACCACAGATTATTTGTTTCCAATATTTAGAAACATTTTAAACAAAAGACAGGGCATTTCTTGGAGAGATGCCAATGCAATAACAAATTGGTTACAACCATTCAAAAGGGACAACCACCTCCAGAGTACACCCCCTTTGCTTTATTTCAGTATTCTTTCTGAATTGTATTATTTCTGAGTATATCAGTACTCTTTCTGAGAACTTGTACCAGGCTGCAGCACATCAGACTATTTATTCATGAGGGAGTTGCCTCATGAGGGGCCTTCACAGACTGTAATTCATCTCTCGTAAGCTTTAGGTATGTTTCTAAATACCAGTGTTTACTATAATCAGATTAACTAAGATCTGTTGTTAGGTTTCAGCTGGGGAAATGCATTCTTTCAATTAAAACCAGTAATTTTTAATTAATTTTTAAAAATTAAATCTGGTACCTAAAGGGGGCCTACAGGAGAGCTGCTATGGGACTCTTTGCCAGGGATTGTAGTGACAGGACAAGAAGTAATGGGGCTTTGGACAACCTGGTCTTGTGAGAGGTGTCCCTGCCCATGGCAGGGGGGTTGAAATGAGATCATCCTAAAAGGTGCCTTCCAATCCATACCATTCTGTGATTCTATGAAAACTGCCATATTTTCTGGGTTTTTCTACCTGGAAGATACAACTTGTGTACCTCATAAAAGGCATAAACTTTTAAACTTTTTCTTCAGGAAACCACATGCTCATGAGCACAATGTACCTAGAATGTTGGCCAAAGCATTCCAGGCTTTCCAAACACCTGGCAAGAAGTCTCTAAATCACAGCAACACTCAGCACTGCATTCAGCTTCGGCCAGAATATTTAGCAAACATCCCACGTCAGAGCAAGTTAAAGCATAGGTGCAGGAGCACTACATATGCCTTTCAGGCCAGCCTTTTCTCCCCAGGGCTGTGTTGCCACCCTTTGGAGCCCAGATGCACAGCCAAAAACAGCAAGGACAGGGACCAGCAGTGCTTGGTTGCATCAGGTCACTGTCCCTTCAGATCAATGCTTCTGCAGCATCACAGGGCTCTCTGGGCTTCTCTCTTCCCTGCAAATGCTCTCCCCAGGACCTAGGCTGTACAATACTGAAGATTCGAAGTATCTCTTACTCTGTATTCGGACAGGACATTATGGGTGTGACCAGGTTTCGTGTCACATCAACAGTGAATAGACTAGGGCTGCACTTCCTCACTGGCTATATAGAGAAAAGGAAACCTAAGAAGCAGGGTCACAGAAATCCACCAGAAGCCATGAGAAGCAACAGGTGCCTGTATACCTTCACCTTACTGAGATATGGAACCAAAATTTGCAGGGTAGGCAATGCTAGTTTATGCCTGTTTGAAGCAGCAAAAAGAAACCCTCAGTGGAGATTCAGACATGTCAGGAGATAAGGGAGGGGACAATGCCCTTTTGTTTTATTTCCTTTATCACTTTGTCAAGTGATTCTACAGGTGGCAGAAGGAATAGGCACTGGAAATATTGCACATACTCAGCCCAAATGCCTAGTCAAGCTGCAAAACACCTCAAATTCTGACCCTAGCCTTCAACAAAACAGGCGAGGCATCAGCTGAGTCCTGTAAGTCCTGTGAGTTCCTGCCCCATTGCCAAGTACCGAGATCAGAAAAGCTGGAAGCTAAAGGCTGCAAGTGGAGGATCTGAATTTTCTGCTCATCCTTTATGTTCTGCAGCCAGCAAGATCTGTGGGATGACTCTATCATCTCTTCTCACAGTACAGATGTCAGCATCCAGGAAAAAACAAGAAGGGAGAAGTACCTGCAAAACTTTTCCCGCTTGCCTGGTGAAAGAGTTGATGGAATGCAGTGTCAGCAGCTGGAAAATCAAAGCACTTTCTATATGAATTCAAAGAAAATTAATATTAACAAATTGCTCACATTAAATCCAAGTTACTTTTTGCTTTGAAATTGAGTAGCAATTAATATAAACTAAAGTCTGGGTTGTTGTGTTCCTATGCTTGAAAAGTGGGAGTGGGCTGTGCTCTTGTAGACCCTGCCTCACCTGTATTTCCATCATGTGCTCCAAAAGACACTAAATTTCTGAAAATGTTCCTAGGTTATTTGAGAATGCTGTGAAGTAAAGTGGGTAAGCTGCCTTCTCAAAAATTGTTAGTACTCCAACCAGTAGCAAACTTAAACATGCTGTTGGAAACCCTAGTTCAGTATGACAGATCATTTCATGGACAATGTGTTTACAAGGCGATGTCACAAGGAAAATGAAGCCTACCCATAAGCATTGTTCAGATAAATATTGACTACATCTAATGGCGGTAACTAAATAGATCAAGCTAATATGAGTGGGGAAAAAAAAAAATAGATAAATTTTTTCATGCATCTGACGCTAACCTCATACTTTTTGCCATGCATTTGGAGCAGGAGACCAGAAGGGGACAAATTGGAGAGTCTGACAGATACTACGCTTTTTTCATTCCCATTGAAAGCACAGCTCCTGCAGATTTCCCATCAGAAAAGACTGCAGCAGTCAGGTATGTGGAGGAAAAGGAGTTGCAAGCTGAGAGCAGATGCTCCCAGGTGCATAAAGAGATGTGAGAAATGTACTGGGGGTGGAAGCAGCAGAGGAAAACACCTGGTACCAAAAGGAGCGAATGTTCTTAGAGGAAGGATGGGGATAAACAGTGCAGGAAGACAATTTCTGAACTTAGACAGGAGGATGGAGAGTGTAGAGGGATGCTGATGGACTGGAGGGAAATACTGAGAGCCCTCAGAGGTAAAGAGAAACCCCAAGATTAAGTGGGAAGGAAGAAGTGTGGGAAAAGGCAGAAGAGGTATCCAAGTGCTAGGAAGAACAGCTACTTTGGAAATTCGGATTTTGCCTTCAGTGAGTAATTATACTATTAGGTGATTTCGACTAGTTTTAGAAACACACTGGCAAAAACACACTGTCTTTGTCATGATGAAGCTCCCTTACTCTGCTGCATTAAAGTACAGCTACATGAACTTGCAAGAGCTCACTAGTGAGAGGTATTCAGTCCCTTTAAAAAAAAAGCAGGTATAACAGATTAAAAGTACATGTGTGGAGCCTGTCAATACTAAGTAGACTACATATTAAGAATTTTAATAAAAAGTATGTATGTGAGTGGTTAAAATCTGACATCCTTCATTCCTGCCCTTTTGGCTTGTGCAAAGCTGGTCATCAAAATGAGCCAGTTCACTGATGCTCACTCCAAATGTCAGTGCAAATCCTAAATTAATGGATTGTCACAAGTTAGAGAACTTCCGCCATCTTGCACATTGAAAGAATTATTTTGACGATGATTTTATGATTACTTTTTTCCATAAATACGATTGGAAAGGCTGCTCTCAAATTATGGAATGCAGTTTTCTGCAATAATATGCTTCTTAAGGAGTACTACTCAGTTCTTATAACAGTTAATAGAACCAATTGTGCAAAATGAAGCTAGAAAACAATGGAATTACAGCTGTTTGTGGCAGATCAGTCCAGACACATTGTCTCTGTGGAATATATTACAGTTCAAATAACACAACCAAACAACTTCTCCACAGGAAAAACTCATTGAGAGTCAGTTCAAAAATATTTTGGTCTTTTGTTTGTTTGTTAGTTTGGGAGCAGCTGGCTTGTTTTGCTGTAACAGGTCAGTAAAAACAGCTGCTGACACATCAATGCTACAGATGTGAACTAGAAATCAGCATGTGGGAATCAACAAGTGTCATCTTGGACTCAGTCTGTTGTTTGTCTGTTGTTGTTTTAGCTGACAAGTGGGTCTGGGCAAGCCCAAGTGATCTCAGGCCAGATAATTTCTTAGAATCGTAGAGTCATAGAATCATTAAGGCTGGAAAGACCTCCAAGATGATCTGGTCCAACCATCTACTGTCCACCAATGTCGCCACTATACCTAAGCGCCACATCCAACCTTTTCATGAACACCCTCAGGGACAGTGATGCCCTGGGCAACCCGTCCCAATGTCTGACTGCTCTTTCTGAGAAGAAATGTCTCCTCATTTACAATCTGAACCTCCCCAGCACAACTTGGGGCCTTTTTCTTTAGTCCTATCACTAGTTATCTGTGAGAAGAGGCCGACCCCCAGCTCCCCACACCTTCCTTTCAGGTAGTTATAGAGAGCAATAAAGTCTCCGTTGAGCTTCCTCTTCTCCAGACTAAACTTATTCTTATGTGCCTTCCCACTTTGAATACCTCAGAGAAGCACAACCTCAGATACACATGGAAATCTGGAGATTTGGCATTTTTATCAAAACATAACGCAATAGCAAGCGATCACAATGACTAGGTTTGGTGTTTTGCTTAAGAAATTACATTCTTCAGAAAATTTTTGCCTTTAGTAAACTTACTCTGAGTTATCTGAACACTTGAAAATAGACAAATCCACACATGTATCTATACTCTGACATTTCATGCTTGTTAACATGATAACTGAAATAGCAATATGGCAAACTGTGAGCAATCTGAGTGACTTCTGGGGTGCATTGAAGATAACATCTCAATGTAGACAGAAGATAGCCCAATGAGAGAAATGTTACTGGACCAGCACAGATGAACTAATTAAAGAGGTCAAAACTGGAAATGGTCTGGGCTCCTGTGATCATGCCCTGGTAGAGTTTGTCATCTTGAGGGATATTGGACTGGCAGAAGAGTCAGGACATTGAATTTTAGAAGAGCAAAAGATTGTTTAAAGATTTAATGGATGAGATCCCTTGGGAAACTGTCCTTAGAGATAAAGGGACTATTCAGGCTGGCAGCACTTTTCATAGAGCAGAAGAGCTCTCAATTCCCATGCATAAAAGATCAAGCAGAGAAGGCAGGAAACCAGCATGGCTGAACAAGGACCTTCTGGTCCAAACTGAAGAATAAGAAGGAAATGCACAGGCAGTGGGTGCAGGGATCTGTGGCCTGGGAAGAGTAGAGGGACACCACATGCACACATAGGAATGAGATCAGGAAATCATTGGTACAGTTAGAGCTGAATGTAGCAAGTGTTGCAAAGAATAATAATAAGTGATTCTACACACACATTAGCCAGAAAAATCTAGAGAGTGTACCTCCTCTGACAAATAAAATGGGAGAAATGATGAAAACAGACAGGGAGAAGGTCAAGGTACTCAACATTTTTGTCTCAGCCTTCACTGGCAAATCACTCTCCGCACATCTTTCAAGTCCCTGAACCTTAAGGCAAGGACTGTCAGAGCAAAGTCCCTCCCACTGTAAGTGAAGAGAGAGTTCAAGTCCACCTGATGAACCTGAACTTACATAACGCTATGGGGCCTGATGACGTGCATCCCATGGGCCTGAGAGAACTGGCTAATGGAGTTGCCAAGCCATTCTCCGCTGTATCTGAAAAGTCCTGGCAGTCAGACAAAGTCTCCAGTGTCTGGCAGAAAGGAAACATAATTCCCATTTTTAAAAGGGGTAGAAAAGAAGAACCTGGAAACTACGGACCAGTGAGCATCACCTCTGTGCCTGGGGAGATCATGGAACAGATCCTCCCCAAAACCATATAAAGACATATGGAAGACAAGGAGATGATTCAGGACAACCAACGTGGACTCATCAAGGACAACTCAATGCCTGACCAATCTAGTGGCCTCCTGTGATGGAGTGGCTACATCACTGGACAAGAGACAAGCAGCTGATATCATCTACCTGGACTTCTGTAAGGCCTCTGATATGGTCCCATACAAGACCCTTTTCTCTAAATCAGAGAGAGAGGGATTTGAAGGGTAAATCACAGAATCAGAATCACAGAATTTCTAGGATATGGAAGAGACCTCAAGATCATCGAGTCCAACCTCTAACCTAACACTAACAGTACCCACTAAACCATATCCCTAAGCTCTACATCTAAACGTCTTTTAAAGACTTCCAGGGATGGTGACTCCACCACCTCCCTGGGCAGCCTGTTCCAATGCCTCACAACCCTTTCAGTAAAGAAGTTCTTCCTAACATCCAACCTAAAACTCCCCTGGCGCAACTTAAGCCCATTCCCCCTCGTCCTGTCACCAGGCACGTGGGAGAACAGGCCAACCCCCACCTCGCTACAGCCTCCTTTAAGGTATCTGTAGAGAGCGATAAGGTCGCCCCTGAGCCTCCTCTTCTCCAGGCTGAACAAGCCCAGCTCCCTCAGCCGCTCCTCATAGGACTTGTTCTCCAGGCCCCTCACTAAAACTAATTATTAAATAATTATTAATTAAATAATCATTAAATAATTGTTAAATAATTATTAAATAATTATTAATTATTAAAACTAAACTATTTTATGGATAAGAAATTGGCCAGATGGACACATCCAAAGAGTTGTGGTCAGTGGCTCATGTCCAGGTGGAGATCAGTGATGAGCAGGTGTTCCTCAGGAGTCTGTATTGGGACTGGTGCTATTTAATGTCTTTATCAATGACATAGACAGTAGGATCAAGTGCACCCTCAGCAAGTTTGCAGACAACGCTAACCTTAGAGGTACAGCTGAAAAAACAGAAGGAAGGAAATGCCATCCAGAGGGGCCTGGACAGGCTTGAGAAATGAGCCCATATGAAGTTCAATAAGGCCAAGTGCAAGGTGCTGCACCTAGGTCAGGTCAGTCCCAAATATCGGTACCAACTGGGTGATGGATGGATTGAGAGTAAGTCTGTGCAGAAGAATCTGGCAGTAGTGGTGGATGGAAAATCAGACATGAGCTGGCAGTGTGTACATGCAGCCCAGAAAACCAACCGTATCCTGGGCTTCATCAAAAGCAGCATGGCCAGCAGGGTGAGGGAGGTGATTCTCTTTCTCCCTCTGCTCTCATAAGACCACACCTAGAGTCCTGTGTTCAGTGCTGGGGTCCCTAATATAAAAGAGCATGGACCCATTACAGTAGCTCGAGAGGAGGGTCATGACTAGAGGGCTGGAGCACCTCTTCTTTGAAGACAGTCTGAGGGAATTGGGGCTGTTCAGCCCGGAGAAGAGAAGGCTCCAGGGAGACCCCATAATGGCCTTTCAATACTTAAACAGGGCTTATAATAAAAGGAGAGAGAGACTTTTTACATAGGCATGTAGTGAATGGACAAGGGATAATATTTTAAACTGAAAAAGGATAGATTTAGATTAGATGTTAGGAGGAAGGTCTTTACTGCGAGGGTGATGAGGCCCTGGCACAGGCTGCCCACAGAAGCTGTGGATGCCCCATCCCTGGAGGTGTTCAAGGCCAGGCTGGATGGGGCTTTGAGCAACCTGGTCTGGTGGGAGGTGTCCCTGCCCATGGCAGGGAGCTTAGGCAAGATGGTCTTAAAGGTTTCTTCCAACCCAAACTATTTTATGATTTTATAAATATTTACTACAATAAAGATTAATTTGTGGCTACAGAATGAAAAAAAAAAAAAAAATGTTTCTCTGGCTAACATAGCTTATTTTCCACTAAAGATACCACAAAACATCTGTCAGAGCTGCTGAACTCCACAGTTTTAATCAATATTTACATAGGCTTCTCCATGCAAACAGGAATTACTTCTCTATCATACAATATCAGTTCCAGTTCTTTTTCCAACTTTGCTGCCTTTCTCACAGAAAATGTACATCCAAACCTAACTGAAGTTTATTGCCAAGCAAATTAATTCTAACAGAATGAAACATTTTCCTGAACTGAAAGGCAATATGCAATAAATACAAACTAATTTAAGCATCAGCTCCTCCTACTTTTATTTTTCTCCCAAACTAAATGCTATTGAGAGGCTGACAAGTGAAAGTCTGTCATTGATGTTTAGCCGATGACTTGAAGAGTACTGCAAGCCAGCAGACAGACAGACCTACAAAGCCACAAAATTGCTTGATATGCAGTGCTTTGCAATGTCCATTTTCACGCTGTCAGCTATGGCAAACTATTCAGTTCCAAATATTTAGAACATGTTGCAAAATTTATCAAGCAATAAGCATCAGGAAAGTTTGTGACTAACATCAGCCTGCTGCCATCTTCTGGTGAAAATCAGGACATGGAAGAACCACAGGAAAAACCAATCGGTTCTTGCTTGCTCCCATTATCTTGAGATTTTATCTTACAGTCAGCAGATGGTATGTATGACTCACGCAGCAGTATAACTTTGAGAGAAACAAGCTAATTAAAATTGTCTCTTGAGGGATCACAAATAACGATCTCACAGGGAGTAACGATCATTTTCACAAATCTCCTTTCTCTGACCCTTTACCATACCTAGAGTAATGGAACAGTTGTGCAGAGGAACAAGACAGCTTCAGCAGTAAGTACTACTGCTATTTACTACTGCTATTCTATCCGAAGAAATGGACCAGTCCAACAGTAAAAAACACCTCAAGAGCCATCTACATGTATTTACATGCACTGGATATAGGGGAGAAAAAATAATCTCCTATTGCTCTTCTAATATTCTCTAATTCTCCTAAAATCAGGACAGATGGAATTTGATACTAAGTAGGTAAAGCAAGGTTATGTTAACCAAGCCAGGTCTGCAAGAGTATAAGCAGGTGCCCTTCCAGTGATGTCTCCTATCACTTTGTTTTAATTCTTGCCTGTTCTTTGGATTGAGTGTGTGCAGCTGTGAAACGGATTTGAGAAACCTCCATGTGGTGACTCCACAGGGAAATCCAGGATTCACAGCCCCAGGTCACTTCTTTCTAAATATGCAATGAAAAGCAGTCATTTCTTCATGATAGAACCAAACCGATGGAGAAGCAAGACAGAGGAGAAAGCTGTTGAAGGGGCACTGTGACATTTGCTGTGATGCTTGGGATATCTAGCAGAACGATGACAACTTGCAAACCTTTAGCCCTTTTATTCCAACCACAACTAGCTCTTGAACTGAAGTTGCCTCACATGTCAAACTATAATTTAGGGAAACACTATTTCAAATATTTAGACCAACACTCTTGAAGTAAGATTACTCATACAGCACGTCTGCTACAGGTCAAGTGAGTGTCAGCTATTGTCAGAGGCACAAAATGCAGGTCTGCAAATTATTCCATCAGACCATGTAACAAAAAGGCATATGCACTGTTGCAGAAGGCCACAAGGCTCACAAAAATGCACTACTCATACACAGTACAGCCACTGTTTTCCTGAAGGAAATACATACCTGCACTCACAAACAAGCTTCACCAGAGCCTGAAAAGCAAAGAAAGAATTCTACCAAGGAAACTGAAAACGGATTGAAGGTCACAAGTGCCCTGCTGACATTAGAAACACAACACATGTACCAGTACATATCTTCAAAACTCCACCAAGAGCAGTTATGTGTGCTGTCATAACCCTGGCCTGGTTTCAATAGAAAGACCCCATCATTTTTGACTGCTGTCTTCCGTAAGAAGGTATAGTTAGTTGTTCCATGACCCACGAAAATATGTAGATTTTGAAGCAACTTAATTAAGCTTTTTTGTTTGTTGGTTTGTTTCTTGCTAGTCTACCTTCATTTTAACCTATTTAATACTTTCAGACTTTAATGTTTTATTGTTTTCCAGAATTGCATACTGCTATAATGTCATGTTGAGGCCTTTAAAAGAAGATATCTCAGAATGTCTAACATCACAAAAAAAAAAAAAAACTCTTCGAGATACATTTGCTTTACCACTCAGTTTAAAAAAAAAAAATTGAAATGACATAAAATATTAATTTCGCACTCCTACCTTTTCAAAAATGAAGAAAATGCTGACAAACTGATAAACTATAAACCCTTAATGAAATCTGGATTTTCTGGTAATTAGCACTTCCCTTGTTTGAGAAACAATGGCTATAGACATATGTTGAATAAAGCTTACTCAGCTGAAAATACATTCTTCTTTGATTAAATCTTGAAAGGTAACTTGAAGAGACAACTACCAGCATTGCCACAGAGATTGTTCTTCCTACTGCAGAAAACCTGCCTGGAAAACCGGCATAGCTGGTCAAGCCCCAGGAAATGACTCTTGCCTTGCACAAATGATTTGCATTTTAGTTCAATATCAACAGCTTTGATTTTCTATAAATGGCTGTTGATACTCCATGAATGCCTGTGTTAAACAGTGAGAGTGTGACCCTTAAATCTGTCTCAGCCTTGGTCCCTGCTGAAGACCAGCCTTCAGCTATCCCATGACTGACATTAGCAGGTAAGTCCAGGGCAAGGAAGATTTACCTCTGATGGAGGAGGATCACGTCAGGAAACTTTACACAAACTGGACACATCTGGATCCATAGAACCTGATGGAGCACCCAGTCCGTGAAGCACCCAGAAGTGCTAGGAGAGCTCACGCATGTCCTTTTGAGGCCACTCTCAGTTAACATTGTAAGGCTGTGGCAACCAGAATCACAGAATTGTAGGGGTTGGAAGGACCTCAAGAGATCATCACGTTCAACCCCCAAAGAAGAGGCTCCTCAGGATGGGTGGAGGGAACAACTGTCATTACCTTCTTTAAGGCCAAGAGCAGGAAACACAGGCCAGTCAGCCTCAACATCAACCAGTGTAGATGGCACAGCAAACAATGCTGGAAAACCAATGCCAGGCATGAGAAGGACAAGAATGTAATTTGGAGATGACAGCGTGGATAATGAAGGGAATGTCAGGGTTAAATCAATCTGACAGCTTTCTGTAATGAGAAGACTGGCTTGGTGGATGAGAGGAAAGCAGTGGATGTTGCTTACCTCAACCTCAGGGAGGCTTTTGACATTGTGTCCCTTAATGTTCTCACAAACAAACTGGTGAAGCATGGACTAGGTAAGCAGACAGGATGATGGACTGAATAATGGCTGAGCTGCCTGAGATGATCTACACTGCAAAATTCACAATCAAGCACTTTGATAGAAGTTACTACCAGGAATTTTGATTTAGTCCTTCCATTACCACAAACTGAGATCTAAACATTATTTCCATCTCATAAGAGCATGTAATGCAATGTGGAACCAGGACAGCTATAAGCAAACCTGTTCCAAGGAGAAGGGAAATAGGTATTTTTCACAGTTTACCTAATGATCTTTGATTATCTGCACAGCACTGCTCCCACATAAGTGTACAGCTTTCTAGGTTATTCTGAATCACATTAGTAACACACAGCCCACTTCTTTTTTTTCCTCACAGGCTACTTTAGCTACCATCTACCTGATTTGCAATAGCTACCAGTTGTGTCCTGTCATTTCTTTTCATTTAAGTATTGTCTGCAGGAGCTACAGCATAGACAACACCAGTCCTATTTGGATTTAAAACATCTATCTTTCACACTTTAACACCTTTAATTAGTTTTTATTTATTTATTTATTTATTAAGGATACTATGTAAATAAGCTATTTAACCAATTAAAGATGTCCACACACAAACTCAAATGATGTAATTGTGTCCTTGGCTCCTGTGTTGCTTTCCACTAAATATAAACAACTTCTTGCAGCTTTGCCTGCCTAGTTTTCATAATTGCTTACTACTAAAATGCTTGCAGCTGGAAGAGACATCAAAGCAGCCAGAACAAACATATATGATATGGATTAGATCCACTTCATGGGGATGTCTCTGCCTACATGTGAATGTATCAGAAACCACTGTTCGTGACACAGAAAAGCACCACCAGATATGGTACATGACCTAGAACTATTGATATACCCAGAACAGGAACAGAAATACATGTATACCATAACCCTCTGCATTTCTGCTTTATGCCAACTCAACAGAGTTCCCCAGCTGTACTCATAATGAACAATAATGCATACCAGGCTGATGTGAACTCTGTGTGGGCATCTTTCGCTTTTTCGTGTCTTCATAATTTAACAATTTTAAAGCAAACTAAGGCAACAGTCAAAGATATTTTTTTCTACCTAATCATAATTTTACTTTTAACCTGCAAGTATGGGAGAATAGATCGTATGCCAGAAGGCGTAAAGTTCATTACTACTTTCAAGAAAAGAGCTTGCGTACACTCACAAGAATTACACTTAACAAAACTACTAATGCATCCTGCTATTTTCAGTTGTCTCTTCTATTTGTAAACTCTCACCCTGTGTCTTTCCCAGAATTTCAATGTTTACAGAGTAAGTATCACTTTGTATCAAAGACAGTAACACCTACTCAAAAGCAGGTTTGTGGACAAAGTTTAAAGCTCTCCTAGAGAGGCAATCTGCTTACATAAGCCAAAATGGGAAGTCTCTCTGACATGTCTACTCTTATGACAAAACCAAGAACCATACCATTCAATAGGCACTATGTGGAAAAAAGTCATTAGTGTTTTAAAACTGCTCTAAAATACCTTTATTTCTAATTTTCCATATGCAACTTATAGCAGTCAAAAACATCTGCAGCCCTAAGGAGCAATGCAGCTTGCTAGCCAAGGAACTACTACGCCAAACTCCTTCCCCCAGCCTCTTTTACATACCCGCAGGAGCACAGCTGACAAACGCATTTCTTCAAGGATGCAACCTCATGTAAAGGCACAGGAGACATGGGAGGCATGTTTGCTAAGAAAAACGGTTACAGACCAGGTAATGCTCTATAGTGGAAAAATCTCTTTAGCAGCAGCAGTCCCTGGAGACAGTGATATCAGAAAAGAATCTGGGAACCTCCAGAAGCATCATGAGAGCACATGACGATGGTACAGACTGTACTGACAGAGCACATCCCAGCTCACCAGCTCCTTTCCTGGCCTGGTGGCGTCCTGACCAGAGCTCTGTGGGCCCTGCTTTCAAGGCCCTCCTGATCAGGGCACTACTCCTTGGGACAGTCACCTGGGAAGCCTTTGTGAAGTCACCAGCACCAGGCTGTAGAGCATAGTTCTGCAAGGAACACAGCTCTGTGTATTCCAGACAGCCCACAGATACTGTCTGAGCTTCCAGTTCTCCCTTTGTTTGACCATGACCAACACGGAAATGGAGTATTATGAAGTATTCCCGCCTTAGCTGTTCTGCTGCTAGTGCTTTGGTACAAGAACAAAGTAGCTTTAACGAGTTTGCTGTCAGCAGCCACTTTGTAACTTCCACAACTGGCCACATATATCTCTTTTTATTAAACCTGTCAAATTCTGCTTTAAAAGGAAAATGTCACATATAGGTTGAGATTCTTCAAAATACTGTAAACTATAAGGTTAGGGATCAGTACTCCTACAGTACGTAGTTTACATGGCAGAATTTGAACTTTAACAATTTTTCCCCCTATTTTATATATTGTCAGTTAACTACATCACAGTCATAAACATGCATTTATACATTATAATATACATACTTACATAAATTTATTAAAGAGCATCTACTATTCAAAAATAATTTTTTGTTTGTGTTAATAAAGTGGAGTCAAGTTCCTCTTATCAACTGGGAAAACTGATGGCAATACTTGACTAGACGTTTCAAAAGGAGAGGAGAATCATATGAAGAGAGAGCAAAAAATACATATTTTGGAAAATAAAGCAGAATTTAATAATAAGTGAAAATTTCATTACTTCTCACTTCAGTTTTTGTTTTACTATTTTCTACAATTATGTCATGCCCATACCATCTGCTATTTTTAAAACTGTGTTTACAAAATATATCATTTTGTACATAGCTGATAGACTGTTCACAGAATACAGAAGTGGATTACATGGAATTGGAGGAAGGCAACTGATGCTTGAACAAGCGGTTTGGAATATAGGCTTAGCAAGAAATAAAAGGACCACAACTTCTCATCTGGGTAGTGTTTGGAGAAGATACTACAATCACAAGTGCAACATAATTATAATACTATGGTTATGCCTATCCTCTACAAATTCTGTCCTGAAGATGATTCCTGTGTGTGCAGCTTCTCATTCAACTGCTCTTCACCTAGAATAAAAAACATTAGTTAACATCATGTGATATTCAATTAACTGGCAGAAATACTGTTCCAGAAATATCTGGCATATATTAAAAGAAAACATATGAAATGTTATTTCTAATTTTGTTAGTTGTTTCTGGTCTGATAAAATTATCTGCTACCCGTATAGCCACAAATTTAAGCAAAAGCTAAGTTACTTCATTGCACCTGTACAGCAGAATTAAGAGGAAAATAGATAGCACAAGCATTCATGTTCCATTTCAAGAGAATGCTTGGAAGCCTTGCTCAAGTTGCCTCCTATACTGGCAGTAGCCTAGTCCAAAATATCTTCTATTGTACCCTTTGATAAAGAAAATTAAAAAAAGGCACAGTCATTCTCACAATCAACTTCCGTCACAGCCTCACCTGCTCTTTTCACAAAATAATACACTAAAACAACACTAATTAAGTGTTAAGTTCTGTACTACAGCACTGGGGTAAAAGACTACGCACCTTAGAAAGCCAAAGTTATTTTTCAGAGCTGTAACCAGCAGACTCACAGCAGCAGAATTTTATTTCTCTTACTCCAGGTGAGGTTACTGTAAAGCAGAACTATGCAATCTAACCTTACAAATAACCTTACAAGTAAATTTACAAATGAGTCATGCATACAGTAAGCTTTCCTTCTCAAGCACTACTTGAAAAAGCATCACAAACTTTGTTTGATAATTTAAACTGGCAATCCATAGAAAAACACAAATCTCACTCATCCTTCAGATTAACCTGTTCTGCTGAACTCCTAGCATGCCACTAAAAACACAGCTTTTGCTGAAACAACCTTCTGTATAGCTATTACTGGCTCATCTTCATTTATGTATATGAAAGTTAACCTTCGATTTAGTAAAGCACTGCAACAATGGTCAAACAAAGAGGACACTACACTGGAAGCACAGGGGACAGGCTGGAATGCAGTAGAGAATCACAGAATGGTTTGAGTTGGAAGAGTCTTTAAAGATCACCTGATTCCACCCCCTCCGCCATAAACACGGACACCTCCCACTAGACCAGGTTGCTCAAAGCCCCATCTAGCCTAGCCTTGAACACTTCCAGGGATGGGGTTACTTCCTAATAAAAAGTATACCAGTATTATAGACTGTGAACCAAAAAAGTTCCAGTTACCTACAGTGCATTTCTAGATAGCCACATTTGCTCAGAGTAAACATTATTTCATATCAACTTCATGAATTCTCTAAATTTAACTTCAAATTCGGCTGTAGATTTCCTTAGAAAGCCAAACAGTAACTTCTCTCCTACTTGCAAGATGCTGGTAAAACTAGAGAAAGGAAGCCTGCTTGCTTTGTTATTGTCTCATCTTCCATAAGGAATACATGTAAGCATACAAATAATCTTTCATCCCACACTTCCCTATCAAGGTTCAGCTGTTCAGAGTAGGACACCTATGGCAGTGTATCTGGAGTCAAAATGGACAACACCTTGTTACTTTAGCACAAATACATGGACACTTACCCTTCAGTTTACGTACTAAGTCTGATGAGATTTTGTGTATCTTTGATGCCATTTCCTCCAGATCTTGAGTGAACATCAGCAAAGGTGACAGGGAATTATTTCCTTTGGGAAAAGATAATGGTGATGGTGCCTTGGTAAACTCTTCATCCAAAGTGAATAGATCCCTAGTGCTGCATAAGTCATCTCTTTCTTTTTCTGGTCTAAGATTTAGGTCTGATATGTAACTTACAGATTCATCTCCAGCATGTGTCTGATGCAGTTTCTCTCTATTTCCAGATGCATTTTCCTTCAGCATTTCGTATCTGCTGACCAGAGACAGTCGATCTATATTTAATTCTTCAACACAGCCTTTAATTTTTGTACTACCTGGTACATCCTTGCTGTTCAATACATCACAATCAGACTCCGAGCTTGTAGACTTATTAGGATCTATGCTATCAAATTCTTTTGGAAGAGTCTCATGAAGTATTCCTGCCTCAGTTACTTCACAGCTGTCAGACATCAACACTGAAGGTGCATCCCACTGCAGAATTCTATCCACTAGGGAATCCCAAAGTCGGTTTGAGGGTACAGTATTTATTCTACTATTGCGTTCTGAAAAAGTATCTGGAGTATTTATGCTGTTTTCTACATCTAGAGAAGCAGGTTCTTCTGTCTTGTCTACAGAAATTCTGCTCAAAACAGTGCGCTCTAATTCCTGTTCTTTATCGCCTTCATTCTCTTGTACTCCAGATGTTTCCCAAACTGGACATCCACTGATATTACTTTTCCTCATCTGGTTCTGAGCTTTAAATTCTGTCAAAGTAGAATCAAAGTCAAATACAGGAGATGCAGAGGTAGACCTGACTAAAGTAGTATCTGTTTCATTCTGCACAGTAGTACTAGCATCCATTGGAGATTCTTCTGTCATGACTTCAGCTGGGGCCAGCTCTACGTCTGGTGAATCGTCAGTCTCAATAGCTTTTCTCCATGAGCTTCTGATTTCAGTAACTAAATGAAACAAACACAGGTAAAATTTAAGTTCTTTCATACTCCTCATCAGTATATTTCTCTTCTGTCACTTTAGTAATATAAGCAATCCAGAAAAGAGGATGTAATAACTGCTTTATACTGCTTAATGCTAGTTTTCCCAGCCATTTGCCCCCCAACAGAAAGCGGACTCCACATACAGGGAACATGCACATTAAAGCAAATTTAGTGTGTTCATTAGTCATAGTACACTGTTACACAAAGAGGAGCCAGTTAGGATAACATGCAGCTTCACTAAGTGAATTATTCTTTTCTTCTTGTGTGGTATCTACAATTCAATGAACTAATCACATTTCCAATCAGTGACAGAGTATTATAAAAGCAGGGTTTAGACTTACGCAGATTTTCAGGAGTTCGGGGAATTTGTTGCCTTGTCAAAAATGGGTTAAAAGCTTGTGAGCTAATGAGATCTTCTAATGTTATTCCTTTTCCTCCACCACTCTGAGGTGACTCAGATGTCACAGTTTTTGCAACCTGTAGGATGTTAGAAAAGAGCAAAATCTGAGAAAATAAAATTGTAACTTCTTTGTTTCTGCCAGCCTATGGACCCAAGCAAATTCCATTCTCCAAATATTCTGAACAATCTGGAACCTCTTGACTTGTCTGCAATTTACTGTATGGGTTTAAAAATGAGCACAGCGACCTACAAACATAAAATTAAGATGCAGGAGTGAAATTAGAACTTGATCTGAAGCTCCCTGGTCATCTATGAATCCATCTTAAAAATAAGAAAGTGTGCTCAGCAGATATTTGAGACACTGGTCAAGAATAGTACAAGAATGAAGATGAGAGCTACATTTCCAACAACATGACATTTTAGCAGATGACAGCAAACTGTGCCCTTTCAGTGAAAGATGCAATTTACTTTCCAAATCAAGCTATGGTAAATGTAATAAGTTTTCTAAAGGAATGCCTTATTTAAATAAGGCATAATATTTAAATCTTAACTAAAATATCTAAAACAAAAAGGTTAAATCCTTGCCTAGAAACCCCAAGCTTGTTAAATATTTAGCTCATAGAATTTCATAAACAAAAAGGACTGCTAAATTCTAAATATATGCAGTCATTTGTAGATTTAAAATATGAAAGGTGGTAAAAATGCCATGATTCTACTGAAAGCATTATTCACTTCTCAATAGCTGTACTGGATCCAGCTGGGATGGAGTTAACTTTCCCTGCAGCAGTCCATACAATACTGTGCTCTACAACTGTAGCTAGAACAGCAGTGGTATCACACCAGTGCTGTGTCTGCTGCTGAGTAGTGCTGGCACAGCATCAGGACTGCCTCTAACCCCAACAAGAGCCAGCAGGATGGAGTTCAGCAAAAGGTGAGGAAGGAACATCACCAAGGCAACTGACCTAAACCAACCAAAGTGATATGATACCATATGATGACACACTCAGCAATAAAAATAAATAAATAAATAGATTTGCTTTAATTTAATGGTGTTGTCCATTTTGACTCCAGATATACTGCCATAGGTGTCCTACTCTACAACAGCTGAACCTTGATAGGGAAGTGTGGGATGAAAGATTATTTGTATGCTTACATGTATTTCTTATGGAAGACGAGACAATAACAAAGCAAAAAAAATAAATAAAATAAATAAATAAATAAAGGTGGAAAAAGAAAGAAGAGGGGACAGGTGGGCTCTCGTAAAAACGTCTGTTTTTACACGTGTGCTACACGTATTAAGGCCCTGCTTCAAGGACATGGTCAAGCATTGCTTGTTGGTGGGAAGGAGACAGCAATTTATTTCCTCCACACTTCCACACAGCCTTTGCCTGTAGTTTTTTTTTCCTCCCTTTTGCCCTTTCCCTTTTTTCCCTTTAGTTATATTATTTAATTAATAACATTTTTTCCTTAATAATTATTTTTAATTAAATTATCCTTATCTCAACCCATGAGTTGTTTCTTCCCTTTTCTTCTTCCCCTCCTTTTCTGAGGAGGGGGAGTGAGAGAGCGCTTGTGGTGGAGTTCAGCTGCCTAGGAAGGTAAAACCACCACAATGGCTTAAAAGGATAATTGCTGAAGTGCTATGCTTTCAGGTTTAGTTAACTGGGTGGTCACTCCTAAAATTTGGTGGTTACTACTTAACAGAAAAAAATCTGTTTATATAAACAGATTAGAAGATATATTTATGATAACATTGGTGATTTGTTCTCTGAACTTAACGGCCATTTATGTAAAATAAATAAATAAATCACAGTTTTTCCTAACCTCTTCTGCCAGTTCCTCTGTGGCTTTCTTAAGAAGGTCTTCCTTTTGGACAGCAGACCTTGTGCAGGTAACTGTATTCTCCTCAGCTGAAATGATGAGGTCCTCCATCTCCTCTGAGATCTTTGGAGTGACGGGTTTTTCTTTCCCATTGTAAGTTTCAGTATGGAAGTCCTAGAGGAATACACAGGAATTATTAGAAGTTTTAAATTCAAGTGTCAGAAAACTAGCATGAAGGAGATGCTGTGCAAATTCTGAGAGCAATAGCTTCTCTGTTATGTCAACAAAAATATCGCAAAGTCTAAAATTCTCATTACAAGCCATTTTGACACTCACTGTATTTTTAAAGAAGCAGGACAAATATAGCGGCTACAATAAACTATTGTACAGAACACATCTCATCACCTGCAACTACCTTTAACACACTGCAGTGAACAATTGTATAATGGTCAGTTGCACATCCAAGTTGCCTGTAGGCCCCATTATACCCCTTAATTTCACACACAGCTTAAAGGAACCAGTCTGACCATTGTTCATATAAAAAAACTGTTTCAGCTGGCAGGGAATCGTTGACAAATGGTATGTTGTGCTAGAAGTCAGCAGCAAGTGCCCGTATTTCTTATTCTCCTTTCCTAGTGCTTACAGAAGTTTGTGGGAGTTACCTTTCACTGTCTGTGATCCATTCAGAAATGTAGTTACATGATTTAAAAAAAAAAAAAAAAAACATGCTAAGTCTAGGCTTCAATCAATGCAAAACAGCAAATACTATAGAAGTTTAACTTCTTTGACATTTAGGACAATACTGAAGAATAACCTTTTCAATTAACATGTCTTTGCTTTCAGATGCTTCTGACAAGTCCAAAGATACTGAAGAGATCCTAAAAGAAAAATACTATTTTAGAAAAATAAATAAATGGCATGCAAGTCTTAGTAAAATGTCATCATACACTTGTGCACCCCGTATCTGTCCGTTACGATTTCTCTCAATTCGTCCCGGTCATCAGAAGGCAACTTTACTATAGGGAGAACATGTGACAATTAGAGCAGATTCAGCCCTACTTGTGTATCAGCCTCCCAAACTTTATAATTATAAAATTCTTTTACTTGATTGCCACATAGAAAAATAAGGGTTTTTGCAATATGTTTTGCAAACAAGTCTTCTACATTCTGCTATCAAAGATAACTGGAAAGTCTTCTGCAGACCTGATAATGTATTTTTCCCTAGATCTTCTTCCTCCAAATCCCTCTGATATCCACAGATCTGTTTGAAAGCAAACTCATAAATATTTAAATACACATCATCTGGCTACAAATACTCAAGTCTTACCAGTTCGAATGACTGTAGTGTTAATGGCAACACTCCACAAACTGATGTACAGCCATCATTAGTTAAGAATGATAGCAAAATTAGTTAAGAAATGGCAACTTTAACTCACTTGTGGCTATCTTTACAATCACAAATAAACAAAAAAAAAACATGCTGTATCAAGTCAGTGACAGAAATACAGGATTTAACTGTCAACTACTTGGACAACTTTTGAGATTTATATGCAAACACAGCTACTGATGACTAAGTACAGGACAGCTTATTTTGCTAACCCCCTCTCTCTTCTATTAGGCAACTTGCAACTATCTGTAGGATTTTTATCCTGAAACATCATTATTCAAAAGGGCATTAAACTTTCCTGCACTTAAATGGCAGGTCAAAACCTTTCATAATGCTGTATATAGTACTACAGTCTTGTGTTTTACTCTTTTGTTGGAACTGTAATAACAGAAGTGACAATGTGATTTTAGAAGACTTGTGAGAAAAGCCCCATTCATAAAGCATCAGCACAATAGTTTTGCTCAAGTCTGGTGTTTCTGTTTGGTTTTCTTTGGAGTTTTCTTTTGTTGTTGTTTTGTTTTTTTCTTTACACACAAAACCAGGGATGTGTGAATATCTGTGCTCTTGGCCTCAGGCAATAACAACTATGCACTGGCTATCTCATCTCAGCCTCAGAAAGACAGTTTTCCATTTTTTCCCCTCTGTCTCTTGAAACTTAAATAAATGTTGTTAAAAAGTTGAAGCTAAAAACTTGCAACTCCACTGCCGCACATTGTATCTGGCAGAAGCCAGTTGGTCCCTCTGTCTCCAGATGGAGAAAGCCACAGTTACTCTAGGACCATCTTGCCCAATTCGGTAGTTCTGACATGTAAGGAGTGGGCTAATGAAATATATTCCTCTGATGCTTACAAATAAGTTTCTCTGATTTCCACTGCCTTTCCCCCTCCCCCCCCCCCAATCGATTTCTCATTGAAGTCATTACCATCTTGTTGGTTGTAGTGTTGAATTATCCATCATACTTCCCGAGGTCTCTTCATCTTTCTGGTAATTTTTCTCACAAACGGAGTCATAAATATCTATAAAGTAAGTCGAAGTTTTAGTATTGCTTCTTTTGTTTTGCTATCATTCAGGCTTCCCAGGTGATAAAAGCGACTCAGATCACCTCTGTACAATATTCACTGGATGGAATTCATTAACACTTCAAGCAAATTCATAACCAGTGCAGGCAAATCTTAAATCCTTTTGCATGGGAACCACCTGCAGCCACAAATGCCACTAACAGCCCATGCCTATTTTTGTTGTTCCTGAATGCATGTTCCAGAGACAGGATTCTATCTGCTCCCCTGCACATGTTAATGAAGATGAAAAAAGGTTAGGCAATTGTGACGAGTGTTCATTCAGGACCAGGTTATCAAAGACTGTCAAAGAGACTTGCAAACAAAAGTAGGAAGTCTTCCAGACTCAAAGGAACTTCTAACAATTGTGGGGGGAAGAGCGAAAAGAAGCTCCTCTAGTCCACATACCTAAAAGCGGTATTTCAAGTTGAAATGAGACTGTATCGTTATAAGCTTCTTCTGCAGGATGAACAAAGCATGACACAGCTTCTAATAAATCAAGATCCTATCAAAAGAAAAAAAAAATACAAGCAAGCTGAGTAAAAGTGTGTAACATCAGCAATTAACACATAGTTATTTACAATAGCTTTTCTTCAAAGCAGCACCCAGACCCATCATGAAACTTTTGCTGTCTCTGCTGTGTGCCTAGGCAAGGGTATAATCTTGAATCTCTGTAGAAATAGGAGTGTCTGAATGAAATTGTTGGTCATAGAGCACCTTAAAGGGGAAAATCACAACTCTGCAGCACTTGAAAGCTCTATTTTAAGAGAAGAGGGAAAAAAACAAAATAAAAAAAAAACAGTATTAACCCTTATTTATGCTGATCTACTGTCCTGACAAAGTAGTTCCACTCCCCATCTCAATTGAAGACACCAGCTGTCTTTAAGTTAAGTGCATCTTCTTTGCAAAGAAGAAAAACTAATTCATAAAGCAATTTCTGCTACTCTGTACTATCTAATCCACTAACCTTATATACAAAGCTTAACAGAGCTATACAGCATTCTGTTGCAATAAAACACACCAACTTGGATGTATATCCCTTCCCATCTTCACTCTTTTTCTTTCCCAGAATCAGATAAACTGAACACTACTTACTGGATCCTGACCTCTCTTTAAAGAATAAGGACACTGGTCAAGATGGCTTTTCCACTTCATTTCCAGCTCCTTCTGTTTTCCAGAAATCAATTCTCTCAATGACTTACAATGCTGCTCTTCTATTTTTTGCCTATAACATGAGCATGTAAAATGAACATTTGTTGTTGGAGATGAAAATTCTGCTTAAGAAATGGAGCATATCACATGTTCCCCTCATGCTGCAAAACCTTTGATATGCAGGAACTTATTCATGCATTTGCTCTTGAACAAAAAATAAATAAAATTCACAATCTAAAAATCAGCTGCTAGATTGTCCTTGTGCTTCTTTACAGTAGAATTAGAAAAACCATGCAAAATACATACAAACCCTGAAATACAAGCTTAAGCTTTCCCTAAGCCAGTTTCAGATCAAGTTTTAAAATCTCAGAACTAATTATGTAATAGGAAAAAGCAGATCATCTAACAAACCAGATCTCCAAGAACAAACCCTAAAATATCCATGAAGTAAGGGCAAGAGAATGAAGCTACCTAGTGAAGAATTACAGAAAGATTGGACAATCAAGACAAAGGTGAATTTGTCATAGGCAGAGGGGGGAAAAAAATACAACTAACATTCTCACTATAAACAATAATTTTAGAAAAGGTTTTAAGATAGGAAGACATAATCTTCAAACTAAAGATCAAGACAAAAATTCCAGACAGTTACCTCACTGCTTTCAAGTTCAATAGTATTTTATTTTGGAATTCACTCGTATTCTTGATGTCCGGGAAATGTTTTGATTCAAATTGACAACGTTCATCTCTTAAGATCCTCAGGGCTCCATTTAATAACTGAATGACTGTTAAAAAATTCAGATTTTCACCTTCATATAAATTTCCTGTACACACCTTGAAATATTCCAAAAGAGAAAATGTATACGTGAATAATCACAACACATCAATATCAGAAAGTTGTCTTCTATATTCAGAGCAAACACACAATGTTCCAGTTTGCAGTTTGAATTCATTCCTGTTTGCTAGATTTAAGCTTCAGAGTGGTTTTCCTGATTAGCATCATCTGCTTGAAGACAAGCTAAAAAGCATTACAAACTAAGAATGCTTCAACTAATGGGGTATTCTTTTTAAACACTGCCTCAAAAGATGGTGCAGGCCTAAACAGCACATATACTGCACATTAGAAATGAAATCCATTAGGAATGATAGTTCAAATGTCAAGTTTTATAATGTCTGACCAATTTTAATTCAAGTGGTCATCAGGCAGATATAACAATGCAGTTACTTAAAAGTTCATAATTTAAGCACCACCAATACAGAACAGCAGCATAATCACAACAAACTTTTACATACTTTTTTTTAGGACAAAAGGACAAAAATCACTTACTTCATGGATTTCACTTTCCACTCTGTCAGCCAACAGCTGTGGAACATTGACATTAGTTCCAGTTAAAGTGTACAGATCAACACGCCCTTCAATTACAGAGTCTACGATTTCAATTTCCTTTTTCAGAGATGTAAGAGTGTCCATTACAAATGTCCACATACTGCGGACCTTAATAGGCAAGAAGGACAAAAATACTACATTAACATTTTTGCTGAAATACTATAATGACATAATATCGAAACAGGGTAGGAGCAGATGAAAGGGCTAGCATTATCACAGGCAGACAATCAGCAATATCAGTATCTGAGAGCAAGTGTTGTAAAAATGTTAGAAATACAGTAAACTGCCACAGATTAAGGATACTCACCTTTTGAATTCTCTCTGTTTTATCATTTTTGTTTTTGCCATTGAGCCTCATCCTATGTGCACATGCAAGACAAAAGTTAAGCGGACTACAATAAAATTATGGTTCATAACATTCTTTAGAACTAAGAAATTCATTTTATATATGCTAGCTTAGTACCAAGGAAAAGTACTTACTTCAACAACTGTTGCTGATGGTATGCATATTCAGATTTTGTCTGTTTTATTTCTTTAATTAAAAGCCTAAGGAACAAAAATCAACAGTCATCAGATTTTTTTTAATTTAGTTTTTCTCTGCTACTCTCAGAATTTCTTACAATCACTATGTGATTACACGTATTCTTTCCAAACCTGCATACCGGATCAGTTTTAGAACAACGCAAACATGGATACACAAGTTCCTTACCATGACACTGTAGAGAAAATAACACTGTACAGCCTGAAAAGCCACTAAGGTATTTGTAAATTTAGCTGTAACATATTCTATTGCAATGGCATGGCTTTTATTAGACGCAAATACATTAATGAAGTTACTACTTACTACAATACTCAGCATCATTCCTATTCAGCACACCCACTAACTGCATTACCAAGTAATCTTCAGTGCAGTCAAAATGTTGCCGAGATTGCTCACACATCACTGCATTGCTTTTCCAGCAAATATCAGGGTATGTTGAAGTCACTAGTAAGAATTAGGACGTGAAAGCCTGAAATGTGTTTGATTTGCTTAAAGAAACAAACTTTCCCTGATCAACTTTTCATCAGCTTTCCCTGATTGAGGGGTGTGTAGCAGATACACATCACATGCCTTAGTGGCAATGCCTCTGATTTTTGATCCAAAGTCATGAAACAGACTGATCCCATTTTACACAGCTAAGTTCCGTGCAGTGAAACTGCTCTTTTACCTACACTGCATCCCCTCCTCCTTTTCTGCTCTTTTCTAAATAGCTTGCAACTGCCCGCTACAGTACCCCGTCAGGTGAAGTATCCTACCCAAGTTCTGTAAATTCCAATGATAAGTAACTATGTAACTGCACAGAGTTCCAGTTATTCTAGTTTCCCAAACTGGAAGTGATTTTCATAAACAAGAATAATAAAGAAAAAGCATAAATTAGGTGAAATAATTAAGGGCTATACAAATAAAACGTGTCCCATACTGATAAAGCAAAGACCAAATATTTCATACTGAGACAGTTTTATTCTACAATATGATCCTTAAAACATTAAGAAATCATAGTGCCATCTATGCAAAATGCCTGGATCGTTTTTAGTGCCCAGGTAATCCTATCTTCCATAGCACCTCCTAACTAAAAAACTGATTTATTCCAAACTGTAAAACAGTTAATTAAAGGAGGCAAAGGGGGAGAAAAATACAACATTCAGCAAAACTCACAAAGAAAATCAGATGCATTCTGCTCAAATCCTTTTAAAAACACATGCAAAAAAAGTCAAGTTTTAAGAAAATACTCGATTTCTTTAAATATATTACTTACTGTGATTTTTTGTTATATTCTCGAATAATAACATCCTTCTTTTGCAAGATTCGCAGGAGCTTATTACGTGCCACATTACATCTTGCTTTTGCCTTGCGCATATCCTCAGGAATTAAGTTTACAGCTTCAGTAGAAGATGTATCGCTGCCTAAGTGAAAGTTAGTAATTGAGGTATATCATTCACTTTTAGCAAATAGACAACTTCCTGTTCTACCTAGTTTTAATTAAGAGAATCACAAACAAGGTTGCCCATTTTACCTGGACTAAAGTATTCAGTATACTATCTTTTTTTTGCCAGTTCTTTCTGTTGCATACATTCTCACTCCTTCACTCTCACCCACTTACCCCATTCTTTATGTCACCAAAACAACATTAAAAGCCTAGAACAGACAGTCCTGATCTTTCAGAATTCCTCATGTTGTGAAAAAGAGCATAGGCTGAAAAGAATACTTTTCAACTGAACCACTGCGTGCCTGCACAGAAAACCCACCTCCACATTACATAGACACACTTAGGAACAAGACCTGTAAAACAACAGCAAGCAAAACAATCCGCATTGTTCTACCAGCAATAGCTTTATGCTAGTGCACAGCAACCCTGTTAAAAACTTTGAACTGAGCAACCAACACTGACATAACTTAAAGCTCTTGGCATATGTTAGAGCACTTCACAGATTCACCATCAAACCAGACAAGTGAAATAATATTATTATTCTGTTATAGCTTACCTGCAGAGTTCTTTTTCAGGTTCTTAATCATTACATATCTTGCAAACCGATACATTAGGTGAATAAATTTAGAACCAGCAGGAGAAAGAAATGAAGAAGTCACAATTGGAGGAAGATAGTTTTTGCTTTCATTCTTGAACAAGTGAAAAAGATTTAAACACAAAATTAGACTAAGGAATAAAACCTAAACAACAGCCATTAAACATTTTGCTGAGTGTTTCATGCAGCCTACTTGTTAGAAAGTCCAATGCAAAGCTAATTTACCTTGCCACTATCATTGACGCTCTTTCTAGCCCAAGAAAGAGACTGACACTTTTTGAACATTCTACCATCACCCCTAGTTCCGTACATAAAAAACAGTTCTGAGGCAATGACTGAAATCAGTGTTAGATAAATATTAAAAACTTCTGCTCTCCTCACTCCTAAACGTAATCCTTTACCTTTCATATTTTCTACTGAGGTCATTAATCAGTGTATTTTGTCACACTTTTATCTTGCTCAAAGATTTTGTATGGTTGGCTTTCACCTTGTCAAAAAAAAAAGTGCTCTGGTAGCTTAGAGATCTAGAAATCAGATCTTTATTAAAACAAATGGAGCATGAAAAGGCATAGTAATCAAGCCATTTTGTCTTTTTCCATTTAGAAAGCCTACCTTAAACTTTATTCTCTTTTCCCCAGAAAGAAAGATTAACATTAAAAGTTTTTCATGTATCTGAAACAACTTTCACAATAATAAATACTCTCTCATTTAATTTAAGCAATTATCTCCCACATCGAAGCAATTATTCTCAATGACGGAAGAAATCTCACACTGACTTAGATGACACTGGTGGGGCCCTTCCAAACCAGGATACTCTACAATTCTGTGACTTCTGTGTAACAAAATATCATAATCCAAAAGCAATACAGAACAGTTTTCTGATCCACGATTAAGACTTTGTTACCTATGCTCCACCAATTTTTTTTTAAGAAGTCTATCATCAGCTCTGTAAAAAAAGGTGTAAGATGAAACCTATTTGTCTAGTAAAGCAACTTTATTTAAAACTCAAATATGTTCTCAAAACAAAAGAATGACGTCACAGAAACCAGCAACATATCAATTCCAACTCTCGTAGTACTTACTGCGATATCTTTTAGCCATGAACAACATTGCTTCCTAAATTCAGTATCTCTGGTTATTTGTTCTGGTAACAAACAATCCCTTTTCCATGCAAAAAGTGCAGAGGAGAGAAGAGAGGGAAAAAAAAAAAGCAACTTCAAAACATACCCAAATACTCAGTTACATAATTAACCACTACAACATCTAAACTAAGAGAAAGTTTTCTTAGTGATGTCTCCTGAAGAACTCAGAGAATATGGTAATACTGACTATGAGAAGCATAGCTACAAGTCTGTTAAATAGCTAGAAGGTCTTCTTGCTTAAAAAGTTAACTTAAAAGTTAATTACAGACTACTTCAGAGACAAATTTTTCTGCATTTCTTTTTAACTCAGCAAGTGGAAAAGCAGCCTCAGAACTTAAAATTTTCTTAACAGTGGTTCTCCTCCAGCCATTTCTTTAAAATGTATGATAAGATAGTTCGGCTGTTGTGAGAATACATTAAGATAGGGTTCTCACAACATCGAAGATTGAGGCAGGTATTCAAAAAAGGGAGAAGTCACACAATGTTTGGTCAGGGAAATGAACAGAAGAGACAGATTATTTCACAGCTAGGAAAAAAAAAAGTACTGCTTGGGGGTTGGGGGCCCACCCTTTGGCTTCAGGGCGGCACAAACCCGCAGGCTCACCTGAACACTTTGGCTGCGCGCACTGGATCCAGCTTGCTGAACAGGAACTGGGCGACGACGTGGAAGGCAGCCGCGTTGGGCGCATCGAACATGGACCTGGCGAGCACACACACACTGCGTGGGGCACGGCCGGGATCAGGGGCCCGGGCAGCGTTTCCACCGGCCCCTGAGGGTTAACGCGGGCCGAACACCGCCTTACAAAGCCCTCAGGGCGCGCTGCCCGCGCCGCAGAAGCCCCCCGGCCACCCCCCACCCCCCGTCCCCCGCCGCCCCCGCTCACACTCCCAGGTGCAGCTCCCTGTCCAAGGACTTCTCCGCAGCCTGCGGGTCAAAGCCGAGCGCCAGCAGGCAGAACCAGAGGTGCCTTCGCTTCCAGTCCGCGGCCTTGGCTGGAACTCCCGACGGCAACAGGCGCAGAGCGGCCGCCGCCGCCGCCACCTTCCCCTTCCCCTTCCCCTTCTCTTTCCCCGTCCCCGTCCCCGTCCCCCTCCCCAGCGGCCCCCACCGGGCCGCCATTTTCCTCCTCCCGCCAAAACCACGCTCCCGCCGCGCGCCGCGCCGCGCCGCGCCGCACCTCCCCGCCGCGTTCTGATTGGCCGCGCTCTCGGCGCGCTGCCCGCTGGGAAGTGTAGTCCGGGAGGCGGTGCTCCCTCTGCCAGGGTGCCGCCGCCATCTTGCGGCCGGTCTCCCCCCTCCCTTCATCCTTCTCCCCTTCCCTCCCCGCCTCCAGTTGTTCCCCGATCCACTCAGAGAGGCGAGGCGGGCGCCAGGCTGCGCAGTTCAGTCTTTTATTTCAAGGCATTTCCGTGACTTGGAAGTTCTCGCAGCAGCCCGCCCGGCGGCCGCGGGCTCGGCCGGATCCCCAGAGAGGCGTGCAGCCAGCGCTGCCCGCCGTGTGCCCGCCGCCCCCGCCGCCACAGGGAGCGCGCCGGCTCCTCGCCAAAAATAATAATAAAAACAAAAAAATTGCGAAAAAATACCTCTGTCTGCAGTTCCCTCTCTTGGCCGTCATCACTATTTCTTAAAAAAGTTGTTTTTCTATTGTCCAAACCTGTTCCTGTCTCTTCCCAGTGTCTCCCCCGTCCATTTGCAGCCGCCGTTCGTCCTTCTGGAAAACTTTCCTTGCCAAGCCTTTACCCTCCGCTACTCTCGGGTCCCATAACCAGCAGTAGCAGGATGACCAACATTTTTTGCACGCGGAAGGCATGTAGAGGGAAAGGGCATCCTTTTGTGCATAAAGCACCCTCAGATAAAGCACCCGAAGGGACCCTGCTCTAATCGCTGTAGGCACAGTGCCCCAAAAAAAAATAAAATAAAATAAAATAAAACTGAGACGGCCAAAGCCTCCTATCCTTTCCAGCAGCAAAGAGGTAGATGCAGAGGAGCTTTCCATGTAGACTCGGAAGGGGACACTTGGTGGGCAAATCCTCATCAACTCCTTTTGTTGGCAGCCCTTTATGCAAAGCACTGGCGTGTTCTCTTGGCTGTTGCCAACAGGAGAACAAGCAGCTATACAAATATTTAGCAAAGATCAGATCAGTTGGATGCACTGGCTAGGCTATACCTGGTTTATAGAGCAGGAGCGTGACACACCAGCTAATGAATCAACCTAGCATCTAATCCTCAGGGGGTAATAATCAGTTTTGATGCAGCTAAGTGAAACAGCACTGATTAAAAAAAGTCCAAAGCTAGGTAGGATCAGCTTCAAAAAGGAGAAATATAGGTTAAATGTGGCAAAAATACATTGTATCTGTACGTTTTTCTGCTTTTCTTCATTCAACTCTTTGCCCTGTGGTGTATGGGCCATTTGTGCGTGAAAAGTCTTGTTGATCTTCATCCAAATCCAAAATGTCTGGGATATCATCTGACTCTGAAGACAGGTCTGTAATAGTGAAATCTGGAACCTGTATAGGAACAAAATTTCAATCAATTCAAAAGTAAAACTAAATAAATTTGTGAAGTATTCCTGACTGAAGTCAGGAGATAAAGATGCTCTAGATTTCTCTAGAAATCAGATCCAAAATACTGAATAGAGAGTGAAATATATTCTGTCACACATTAAACATAAATATAGCATTAAGACCAAATATTATGCAAGATGTAAACCAGTTGCTCAGCAGACAGGATATTGTAGTAGAGGTGGAACAGAGCTAAACTCGCTGTGTGCATTTAGTAAAAACGACTAGAAAAATAAGAATTGAAGATTTTAAACTTGCTTTGCACTTCTTCCTTCCTTGGAATCAATGGGTTATGCAAAGGAGAAGCCTAGAGAAGCTTGATACAGATTGCTTTGTACCACTCTGCCTGCCTACCACATCAAACCTTTCCTGAGGACACAAATATCCAGAACTGCAAAAATACACTGACCTCTATTTCAACTGCATACATTGTATTCTGTATTTTAAGCAGCTACTGGGTTTCAGGAATAGTCAGACATTAGTGGACACATGGATGTTACACACTTCTAAAAACCTTGGCTAAGACACGAGCTTAAGTCCCACTAGCAGGACTTAAACTACTACGTCTCTTCTGAAAAATGAGATAGATTTAAGGAATTTACTCATAACCAGAAGTTTTCTACCCCAAGTGAAAAATTCATATATGTACAGTATAATTCATGGTTAGGTTTAATGTTGGTAATATGATGAGTATTTGAAGCCAGTCAGGATCAGCACATGCTTGCTCATAGGATGTTGGTTCTGTATGTCTGAAGAAGTAGTGGCTTGAAGAGGCTTCTAGGCATTTAGAATCACAGAATCTGGGAATGGTCTGGGTTGGAAGGGACCTTAAAGATCATCTGATTCCAGCCCCTCTGCCATGGGCAAGGACACCTTCCACAAGTTTTTAAACTTGTTTTGCCTTTCTTCTTTCCTTGGGATTAATAGGTTATACAAAGGAACCTGCCTAAAGATCAGGCTGCCCAAAGCCCCATCCAACCTGCCCTTGCACACATCTACAGCTTCTCGGGGCAGCCTGTTCCAGTGCCTCGCCACCAGTACTGGCTGGAGAAGCACTTTTAATTCATTCTGTAACTAGAAAACACCTTGCTTATGACCAATTTTTAGGAAAAGCACTGGAAAGAGAAGTCTATGCTTTGCCTTCCCTGAAGACATGCCAGAAGAACAGAGAACACACCAAAGGAGAAAGACTACTACTGCAGCTATCAGGTTGTAGGCAGCACTGAAGCACTGAACGTGAATTACTCAGTTCCTTGGAGAGTAGTTGACTGTAGGACACCAGGTACTTATTAAAATATTAAAACTGGGCTTTGGAAGAATTTAAGCAGCATGCCACGTATCAGGCAATCGTATGAATACAATGAAGTGCCTACACCATTTGAGAGCCTAAGCTTGCTCAAAATTAAATCAGTTAAGTCTTTTCCTAAAATTCAGAAGACACCAGGAACGTGGGAAACACATTCTTCAACTAGCAAAAACCGTCTTGCATCTTTCAGTTTATTGCGTTTACCTAAATCTCTAATTACTGTACTTAGAAAAACGATATATTTTGTCAGTACCAGCAGATGACCCCATATCTCGTATCATCATACAAATAGAGATACATAACAAGTCTAAGGCAAAGTAGCTCTTGGGGAATTTGGAGTTTGTTTGCAAATTCACTTAAAAATGTGCCCAAACCAGTTTAACCAACTGGTTTATCCCCAGCACAAATACAGGGGAGAGAAAGAGAGCAGCTCTGAGGGTAGGGATTTGGGGGGTATCAGTGGATGGAAAAACTCCAAATAAGCTGGCAACATACTCTTGCAGCACAGAAAGTCAGCTGCATCCTGGGCTGCATCAGAAGCCTAGCCAGCAGGTTGAGGGGGGTGACTCTCCCTCTCTACTCTTGCGAGACTCCAACTGGAATCCTGCATTCAACACTGGGGCCCCCAGCACAGGAAGGACAGGGACCTGTTAAATCAGATCCTGAGGAGGGACACAAGGATGACCAAAGGGCTAGAGCACTGCTGCTACAAAGACAGGCTGAGGGAGTTGGGGTTGTTCAGCCTGGAGAGGTTCAGGGGAGACCTTACAGGGAGCTTCCAGTGCGTAAAGGAGGCCTACAGGAAAGCTGAGGTGGGGGCTCTTTGTCAGGGAGTAGAGCAATAGCACAAGGGGGAATGGCTTTAAACTAAAAGAGGGTAAATTTAGATATATAGAGGGAAACCTTAGCTCAGAGGGTGGTGAGGCACTGGAGCAGGTTTCCCAGAGAAGCTGTGGATGCCCCATCCCTGGAAGTGTTCAAAGCACGGCTGGATGGGGCTTTGGGCAACCTGGTCTGGTGGGAGGTGTCCCTGCCCATGGCAGGGGGGTTGGTTTTCAGTGTTCCAACTCAACTCTGTGATTCTATGATTCTGTTCTTAGACTGAGCAGGGTACTTGACTGCACTCAGTAACTGTGCCTGACCAGTGGTAATTTTCGCTACGTCGTAAGTATGGGGTCACCTCTATTACTGAAATCCATATCTCACCTATTGATAATAGGTGAACCAACCTTTCCAGTTCAAGTTTGTGCTTTTTACTTCCTTAGTGCGCACATAAAGGAGTCAACTGCTTACTAACATACTAGTAGTATGTTCATAGCCATTAAATAATTTTAAATTGAAGTGTAACTGTGCATCAGAGGAAAACAGTGTTGGTATCAGTATCATTTATCTCAGTTTTGAGCATACTAAATTGTGTTAAAAGCACACTGCCATCTGCACCAGTCTAAGTAAATCAATGCAAAGCCTCCACTGTTATGGGCTTGCTTAGATAAAGGACTACAATTAAACACAAAGGTGATACAGAAATGAAACTCATTTCATAGTTGCTAGGAAGTTGAAACAAAGCCATAAGACAGTTCTTGCAAGAATAGGATTAGATATGACCCTTCTTTGTACTTTTCCTCCGTAAGATACAGTTAGATCTTCCTACATGAAATAGCATAAAACTTGCAGAACTCTTGTGTTGATAACACAAGACATAGTTCAGCATTTTTGCTGTCCAAATGTTAATATCAACACTAACTTAAAGCTCATCAGTATTTTCTTGCTGTATTTTTAGAGCTGAACCATGAGCAATTTGAGATTATTCTTGTTGTGCACTTTCAGAAAAAGCACTTTAGTCAGACCATATATTATGCAAAAAAATCATTTTTTCCACTCATAGTATAAAACATAGTACAGTCAGCAAAACATCAGCTAGCTTCGAGATTTTCCAATCATGCAAATAATGAACAGATTACACTTAAAACAATAAAATGAGGTTCCCTTTTCTCTTTTTAACCAGCTGGCTTGGAGAAATTTTTTGTTGTGGTTCTTTTGGTTGTTTTAACCAAAAAGCTATTTATTTTTAAAACAGAAAAGATTTACAAGTTGTTCTGAAATCCTTTTGCCTGTTTTTCACTTAGCTTACCTTACTAGCTACATAGCACTACTGTAAGTTATACAGTTTAGAAAAGATTCTAGGGAAGAAAGTCATCATCTTACAAAGTAGGAGAAATTTCAAAAGCTTTTCGCCTTTAAAGAAAGTTTAGTTTGAGGCAAACTAAAGAACTCCAGCCGTTATACAAATCATGTAGTTTTGGCTTTACTAATATGTATACTGCTATAAATATATTTGTAAAGCTTTATCTCCCATCATTTTCAATGTATCTAGTCTCATTTCACCTGGTTTCATTTTCTGAGAATGAAACAAGAAGCTTCATAGCTCTGAAAAACACTTCAGGGTAGTGCTTAGTCTTTTTTTTTTTTTAAATGCAAGCAAGTTTGTTGTGTAACTGTTTGTCCCTGTAATTTTACCTTTTTCCTTATAATTGTGTATATCAATCTTTGAGCAGGCTCTGCTCAGTTTATATTTTAGGTTTTCTTCATTCAATGTGAGATTTTTCAGTAGTTATTAGAATGCACATCAGCTTCAGTTCCAAGGTTTTGGAAGATGTTCAAGACATCCATGCCTCCAGTGAGCAATTTAACTGGCATTCTACCTGTGCTAGAAAAAGTTACCACATTTTGTCTGAAGTCCCTTAACTGCAATTAAGACTAGAGACATGCTATACTAGATTACCAGCAACATATCCATGCCATAAAAGCTACGGTTCAGTTCCAACACCCAGCACTGTCCTCATTAAGATGATCCAATAATCTTAATGCAAGGACTTGTACTTGGTACAATAAACCAAGAACATACTAATTCATCATAATCTAGCCTTCTCTTCTTCCAAGAAAGGGCTCCCCATTCCACTGGGAGTCAGAAACTTCATATTCTGTTTACCTGGTTTCTATATGGGGGGAAAAAAATCACAATACAAAAATGCAGGAGTTTTTTTTTTTAGGTTATTAGCAGAAACCTGTAAACACAACCAAGCATTGTTCTAGTTGTGGCCACCAGTTGTAGTTCATCTCTAAAAGTCCAGAGTAACTTACAGAGTCACCCAGAGTTACTTAGTGTTTTGATTTACACTGTTTAGCAAGTTCTTTGAAACTGAGACCAACATTGCTAAATTAAATGATTGCAATGCACAGTTACCTAGGGTATGTGTCAAGAACACAACTTACCTTGACAGTAATAAACCAAGAAAGCTTTTTTCCAAGTAACAATAATTCTCATCAAGGGAAGAGAGTCATAAGAGTTACTAGGGAACAACTCCACCCAAGTAGATGAGTGTTAATTCACATTTGTCACTCAAGTTCAAAAGAGGGTACATAAAGTAAAAAAGATTAAAGCTTGCATTGACAATTGAAGAGTACACACTCCTAGCAAGTCAGCAGCAAAAGCAGGTAGCTGGGACTCTCATACAGACAATATCTACTAGATGGGGAAGACTTTTTTCTATATCCTTTTTTCCCCTCAGGGTAAGGCCATCCACCAGTTCACAGTCTGCACAAGTAACAGTAAGCACAAAAAAGCAACAGTAAAGCAAAGACTGAACAGAAGGGAAGAAGGAAACACTGCAGCAATGTTAACTATACACATATAGATTTAGATTTTTCAATGTGTCTACTTCATTTGCGTTGCAAGCTTGCTTTCTCTTGGACCCAGATTAAAGGAGTCACAGAACAGCAAGTTACATGTTCTACACAACATACAAATGGAGACAGACTTTGGCTGCTGAAACATTTATTACTAAGGTACAAAATGTATTACAAAACATTGGCTACAAAAAGCATGAAACAGCAGGCACCTGAGTACAAACAGCATGAATCTTGTCTTTATACTGTTAAAAATATACTTTGATAATGATTTTGTAAGGTTACTCTGTAATACAATAGTAAGTTTATATCATTAGTATTAGCACTGTCACAGCATTCAACTCCAGCTGACTCGGTCAGAAACCCCGCTATCAGCTTTGGAATTTTGCCCTCACAGAATCCTCATGAATCATGTAACAGTTCAATTTGAGACAGCCATTACAAAATAATCAAATGCATGATCTGCAGTACCTACAGAATTCAGGCGTACCTCGCTAGAATGCAAGGCTTTTAAAGGCATTTCATAGCATGTAAGGCTTTTATATTAGTCTGGTATAGACTGAGCAGCAGATCAAATGCTTTCAGCTGTGATAAAAATCATTTAAGAATAAGGATATTACTACCACTAATAAGCATAGTGAGGTTTCTTAACCATACAAACAAGGCATCTTGACAACTGTAAGCTGCCAATATTTAGGCACTTCTGTTTGGTTTAGAGTGTCTTTACTACTCAGGACAATACAATGCATTTGTAGGAGAGTGTCCTCTCCAAATGACTTCCTCCCCCACAAGTTTTTTCCCTAAAGCTTTTTGACAGCTACAGTTGTTAGTCACTTGTTTGGTCAGTCTGCAGAGTACATGCATGCTATGCAGTTTACTCAATAGGGTGTTCAAGCTGTTTGTCTTCCTGGCTGGAATTTTTCTCCCCTTCACCTTTGCTCTCAGCATGCTGAATGCCAGGCAGTTGTGGGTAAAAGGGACCTACCAGCCAGTTGAGCGGCGTGTTGTTAACAAGATAATCCATCACATCATCCAGAGACTCTTTCATTTTCTTCAGTTGTCCTTTACTAGTAGCAAGAAAGCTGTCTGATAGTTCTTGAAAAGAGGATGCTGACCGAAAGCTCTGGTATACATCACTTGCCATTGACCCAACACTGCAAACCTGGTCCTGCACATTCTGTGGCAGACCCTGTAGGCTTGAGACCAGTGTGAGGCAGGTGGTCTGAAGCTGTTGAGTGAGGCTCTGTGCAATTGCTAGAGTTCTTGACTCTATGTGCTGGAAACAAAAACATAATAATAATCTGTCAGTATCTTTTTGTGACTGTAGCAGTTTTCTGTTATTTAAGAGATAAGGAAGCAAAGTGAAAAATGGTGGAAGTTAGATACAGCAGGTAACGTAACAAGGATTAAGCATAAAGAGCCACAGACAACTTCAAAGTACTTGATTTCTCCAATGTTCAAGTACTTTGGAACAGAAGTATTGCTAGCATCTACCCAGCAACAGATAAGGAAGCTCTTGTATCAACTCCGGATAACAAGTTAAAGCAGATTAGTACGCTAGTGGATGAACCACTCTTCAAAGCTATATAAGACTCAGTGTGTCTGTTTCTCAGGTTGCTTTATGCTGGGGAATTGCTATCTTATGTGGCCAAAATGAAAATAAGTGAATCCTAGCTGGTTACCTAGATATGGTTAATATCCCAACAAGTTCACAGAATGAGGATTCTCTTGAAAGGAGAATAACCCATTAGTTTTTGCAGAAAGTAGGCTCATTTAAGAGTTAGGATGTCCTCTGCTTTTCATAAGAGGAACTAGCAGCTGCTTGAGCTGCATCATTTAGATTCTTCTTTTGTATAGAAGCATTCTGTGCTGTTAAGATGCTGTGCACTTTGGGGACTGTTAGCCAGTGTTATCTTGACAGTATACAATCCATTTATTTTCAGTTTACATGTACATTTATTTACCTCAGCACTATGCGATTCATCACCATCATTTTGACCTGTATATTTCTTCCATTCTACCCAGGATTGATACAGTTTTTCCTGAGCATTAAGAAGTTTCTGATTGGCACTATTCATGTTCTTTCTGGCATACTCGATCTGAAATACAGCCAAACAAGGAAGTAAAGTAAGAGTCCAAGCAGTTCTACTAGGGCTATCCTAAAATACCAGCTTTGTAATTTTTTTTAAATGCTTAAATTTCAAACAAAACACTTTGGAGAACATAAGGATATGCTCTTTCTCCACAAGAAAAGCTAGCAGCAGTTCCATGATACTATGTAGCCTACCCCTCTACACCACAACTACTTCATCCTCCCCCACTGAACTCATATACATGGCACTGTGAGTATATTAAAGATCATAACTATTTATGTAGTTTGTGCTGTACATAAAGATACATAGTTAAGATCAGATTACTGAAGCACTCAGGAATGTTCAGAGATACCCACAGCAAGAAGAGCAAGACCATGAAGAATCCTACTTTTTGTTAATATAAAGACTGAAGTAAAGCACTGAAGTGTTTCCAAATTGCAAGACACTTTCTTCAGTGAATAGATGTGTCAGAACTGAACCTTTACAACACGAACACCTTTTAAACATTACCTATATTTATGCAGTGCTTAAAATTACAAGTAACTGGTGGTCTGTTTTACAGATCAGCTTAATTTAGGACTTCTCCTGACTGGTGGAGAAAAGCTCCGTTGGGAAGTACTTTATATTTTGAAAGTGAATTTATTCACAGCTATCTGATTTTTCACTACCTGTTCTCTACCTTTGAAAACTATACCAATGTTTGTTTCTTATACCCAAAGTGAGAACTTGAACTTACCAGATTAACGGTGTGGTGGAGCTGAGAAATTGTTTCCTGGCTTTTCTGCTTAGCATCTCTAACTTTGTTTAAGGCTTGCTGGTAGGCACGTGCACGGACCTTTGAAGACAGGGATCCTAGCCGAACATAGTAGCTTGGCTTTTGAACTCCAACTTCAAAACCTTCAACTTTTGCAGCCTCTTTTTCTAGAACAGTGGAAAGGGAGCAGATTGACCAGTGGAACAAAACGTAAGATGTCTGACTATTTCATTTGCTTCATAATAACTGAATATTGGACTTCCTTAGTAGTCCTTTAACAGCACGTTTGGTTGACAGGCACACATGTAATCCTTACTTAGGTTCATTCTGCTTGCCTGTCAAGGAAACGTTATTACAACCAGGAAGGCCAAAGACAGTTTGGGAAGCACATGCCCCCTCCCCACTATAAGGTAATAAATGGATGACTGCTTGTTTCTCCAATATATATATACACCATTAAAATTAAACCTGAATTGTTCTTACCTAGTTCTGCTTCAGTGAGTGGGAGATACTGGTCTACAAGGGTCTCTGATTTAGTGAGAGCACTGTCCATTCCACTGCTCACCATCTGCACCACACGACTTCCCAAGACAGTGTTAATGCCACCATTAACAACAGACTTGGTCATTTCCACACTGTCTTGCATCGCTCCTTTAGTCTTGCCCACAACTCCGGTGATTGTGTGAGCAACAGTTTCCTTGGCACCAGTCACAGTGGTTGTTACAGCTTCTCTGGCTCCAACAACTACATCCTTAGCATTGGCAACAACCTAACAACGAAAATAGGTTGATTCACTAAAAACATTTGATAAAAAGAGCTATATAATCCAGGAAACAGAATTACATTAAGGTTCATACAAGTCTTATCCAGGAAGAGCTTGCACTGAAAGCATATGGACAAAACAAAGATATGATTGTCATGCAGCCTTCAGCTCAAAACTCTTCAGTGAATGTAAATCAGTTTGTTTTACAATGAGCAAGAAAGTTTTTACAGGATGCCTACCAGTGAACAGCAGCTACAGATATATCAAGTAGCAGGCTAATGTAAAAAAAAAAAAGAATGGTTCAGTGACCTTCCAAAAGCAAACGATTCTACAGAAATGCACTCCATCTCCTCACTGCATCTAAGCTGTGAAGCAAGTGCAGCTTATAGGAACTCCCCTCACTGCATTTTTTGTATCAACAGCAAAGAGACAGGTATAAAGATCTTCTGGTCAGCATATGCACACAGAAAAGATTTACCTTGTCAGTGGGTTGATTCAGTATAGGTAGTCTCTCTTCAATTTTGTCCAGACCCATACATGCATAGTTGTTGGCAACTACAACTATGGAAGAAATTACAATAGTTGATTTTAGGTTTTGTTTTGCCTTAGTATAAATAACTCCAATTGTTACTTGTTTTTAAAATGGAGCTCACACAGCAGCACATTTAAAGTAGCTTCTCCCTCCTTTTCAGGGGGATTTGAGGCAGCAAAACCCCACAAGAAGGTTGGTCTACAGTGCCTTAAGCAAGCTCACTTGCAGGCAGAGAAAGTCTGTTCGTATACCTTACAAGCAGCTGTTGTAACAAGTTGAAATGCCTGCCCTACCGTGAGTTGAAGAAACTAAGGCTCCTGGTTACAATAGCCTTGTGACACAGTTGCCAAATATAACCACAAGTTACTCTCTGAGAGAAAGTACAAAGCACTTGAAAGTAGGTGAAAGGTAAGAAAGGTGTTGCACAAGCAACTACACAATCACCTTGCAAATCAAGAGGAGCCAGTCAGTTCAGTATTATGAAAGCTGGAATCAGCTTTGGATTCCACCACTCCCTCAAGTCATGTGTATCTGTAATAAGTTACTCAACAAGCAAGGCTTGTTGAGATGGTTGTCAGCTATCTGAAATAGCACTCCAGACCAGCATGACTGTGCTCAACTGTAAGCACATGTTGATATATAAAGCAATCAGTTCAATTAAAGGTATCAGCAACTCCATCTTTGCCTTACTTTGTGGTTCCAGTTTCTGGATGATAGGCATAGCACTTGTCATGGCTACTGAAGTAATCGTCTTCACTCCTTTCTCTGCTATCTCACATACTGACTTCAGATAGGGATGGTTATCCTTTGTGGTAACGTAGGCTGTCGACACCATATCATAGGTGGAGCTCACCAAAGGAAGGTTTGCTACCCTTGATACAATGTTCTGTTTAAAGAGAAAGAGGTTAATTGACTATTTTTCTGAACTATACATTAAAAGCCCTACTGGGCTATCTTAAACATACCTGTTGTGGATCAATTGCTGCTAATGCCATTTTTTCAGATCTTCAGTCCTACACAGCCTATGAAGGAAGCATGTCAGAGTTAGGACATCCTCATATCTACTTCATTTAAACACCAGGCTTTCAAATCAACAATTGCTTTATGATCAATCCCACCAGATCAAGGATGCTTGTTCTTGCATGTAGGAGATCCATTTGAAGTACAGCAGCTCACTACAGAATTACAACTTAAGTCATGTATTTTTTCTAGGAGAAATATATATACATGGTCTCAACTGTTGAGCCGGGGTGAAGGAAACCTACCCAGCTGTTCTTAAGCTAAGAATTGTTGTTTTTTTTTTTGTTTGTTTGTGTTTTTTTTTTTTAAACCAACTCTAACCTCTCATTTAGGATGTCTAAAGGACAGACAAAGACTCCACCACCAGTATCTTTAATCAAATTAACATAAGGGAGTCAAGTTTGAAATGTGGTTAGTTGTTGTTGTCCAAATGTTGTGGGCACTTAAAGACCAAGGTGAAATACTCATTTCAATAACCTCACTCAAGGTACTCCACTAAAAACAATAGGCTCATTATCTCTGCTGACATATCTGATGCCCACACAGGGTTTCCACTGCTCAGTTACTCAAGAGTTAGAATTCCTGTAGCATGCACAGTCAGAAATTCCCCACAACAGGAAATAACTTTCCTTTGTGCTAATTTAGGAATTACTACCAAGCCCACATTGAAACAGGCTGGGGAGAGCAGCTGTTCGGTAAGCCTGTGCTATGCAATTATCTTCCAATGTGCACGACCATAGAGAAATCAGTAATAGTTCTCCCCATATAAACCCTATAAAAGGCAGAGGGGAAGGAGATGCTGCAGTACCACCTCAGGAGAACGCACAGACATAAATACCCAGAAGTGCGTTGTCATTCTGTGAGCACACAGAAGCCAAACAAGCTCTGCCAGTGCTTTTTGCTTCGACAGCTCCACAGGGCAATTGAGCTGCAGCAGAGCCTGCCCACAGGAGAGCAGAGAGCCTCGCAGACAGCAGTCCCTGACAGGACAGCGGTCCTGAAGGCTTTGCTGCCAGATGCGCCAGAAAGCCCGACAGCAGCTTTACACATGTCACAGCATCAAAACAGGAAGCCTTAACTTTCTGCTTCGCGTCCGGTGAAAACCTCCCCTCGTTGCACAACGGGGCAGCGACCACAAACATAGCGGGGGCCGGGAGGGCAGCGGAGGGGCCCCGCTCACACCCACCCCGCGCCACCGCCGCCACCCCGCGCCCTGCCGCCGGCCGGCAGGAGGAGGGGCCGCGTCCGCAGGGATTACCCGCGGCGGACAGCGCGTCCCAAAGGGCCCGGCCGCAGGCGAGCCCCGAGGGGCAGCCAGCGCTGGGAGGGCGCCTCTCGGGGACCCCGTGCAGGAGGCGGGCGTGTGGCGCGGTACTCACCGGGGCTGGAGGCGAGGAGGAGGAGGATGAGGAGAGGCTGGGATGAGGAGAGGCTGCTACCGCCCGACCGCTCCAGCGCCGCCGCCGCCGCGCACTGAGGCGGCCGCCCCGCGTCCCGCAATTTATAGGCAGCGGCCGCCGACATCTCGCGAGAGCTCCGCGCGCGTCACGGCCGCTCCGCGTTGTGGGGCGGGCTGGAGGCAGGGGGGAGGGTACGGGGGGGGGTTGGGGGGGGAGGGGAATTAGTTCGTAAAACAAAACCGAGAAAATAAAACTGTGGAGAAAGTTTGTTACAGGGAACCCGTGTTCAACTTTTCTGTCAGAAACCCAGAGCCCCGTTGGTGTTAATTAAGGTGGGGAATGACAAGGAGCCAGCGGATCTGTCACCGCAGCACGCCGAGGCTCCTCGCTGCCCCCTCAGTGCGCCCCACAGCACAGCCGGCCCTGTAAATGCTGTGCCAGCTGCTCCCCACACACACACCTCCTCTTCTGATGGTCAGTGTGCCAGGACAGCAAATTCCTCTCACACAGGGCAGTACAGTGAAAAGTATCGTTATCTGCCCAGGATGGGGACAGACGGCTTCTTGCAAAAGCTTGGTAGAAAAATACAAAAAAACATCTCTCCCTATCTGTTATTCCCTTCATAAAATACCATCATAATAAAAAATAATACCATTCCTATAATAAAATACCCGTGTCTACTGCTAGAGAGATTCTGACCCTTGCTCCCACAGGACACAACCTTCCTAATACAAAAGGGTAGATTTAGATTAGATATGAGGAGGAAATTCTTCACTGTGAGGCTCAGTGAGGCAGTGGCACAGGCTGCCCAGAGCAGCTGTGGGTGCCGCATCCCTGGAGGTGCTCAAGGCAAGGCTGGATTTGGGCAGCCTGGTCTGGTGGGAGGTGTCCCTGCCCATGGCAGGGGGTTGGAATTGGATGATCTTTAAAGCCCCTTTTTTTTTTTTTTTTTTTTTTTTCTGCCAAGTAAAATCAGTTCACTCTTCTTGTTTCACAGCAGAACAGATCAGAAAACTATCTGGAACAAAATAGGGATTTTCACTTCTCTGAAGTGCTTTATCATGCCTCTGTTAGAACCCATACCAAACACTTCACAGGCACAGGCTCTCCACTTTTTCTCCTTGTTATCGGAGACCTCCATTTGTTTCTCATTCACACTTATATGGCTTCTCAAGTGTAAAACATTCAATTGTCAGATATCTTTTTTTGTCAGAGATATCTGTACTGGGAATTCCAGAGTATTCCAGGTATTTTAGATACAAATACAGATCACTGTTATTTGTATTACAGGGACATCTGCAACTCTTGTAGTCCCAGGACACACTCTACAAGAATACAGCTGGGGCACAGTCAGGATAGCTGACCCCAACTGGCCAAAGGGATGTCCCGTACCATGCAGTATCATGCTCAGCAACAAAACTGTAGGGAAAGAAGGGGGAAGGAGAAGGCGTTGGAGTGATGGCATTTGTCTTCCCAAGAAACCATTATGTGTGATGAACCTGGCTTTCCAGAAAAAAGGCTGGACATCTGCCTGCCAGTGGGAAGCCATGAGTGAATTCCTTGTTTTGGTTTGGTTGCACTAGCAGCTTTTGGTTTACCTATTAAGCTGCCCCTGTCTACCCACAAATTTTCTCACTTTCACCCTTCTGATTGTCTTTCCCCCATCCTGATGCAGAGGAAATGAAGGAGTGGCTGTGTAGAGCTCAGCTGCCTACCAGGGTTAAATCACAAGATATGCTGAGCCAGAATCAACTGACAGATAGAAAGATAGTGTATTTGTAAGAGCTGATACAAAGATTTTCACTTGGCATCATGCCTAGTGGATGAAGAGACATCATGGGGAGTCGAAAAGGAAGCAGTGAAGTCAATGTTTACTTCAGTATGCATAGCCTGCATAACCCCAAAACCAAGATGCAAGGTAGATAGACAGCTTAAGTGGATAAGGAGGTAGTTGCAGGTCCAAAGACAGAGCAGTGCAAGGCAGGACCGCAAAGCCTAGGAATGGATTAATGTGGGATTGGAAGTAAAGAAGAACAGTGAGAGACAGTTGAGGGAAGATAACTTTGATGGTTATGTTTGGTCACAAACAACAGCCTCAAGGTGGCCAACCTTCCACCATACCTGGGGGTTCTCTTAGACTCCAGAGGTAGACATGGAAGTCAGGCAATATGATGTATCATCTGTACTGTATATATAAACTGATATTATCTGCAGTACTGTTTAAACAAGATCGCACATGTCCACTGCAATTTACATGTACTATGTAGATGACATTTCAGACCCTTGCATCAACAGCTCTAACCAGTCATCTTTAGAGTTACAATGCATCAAAAGTATCTTCAGGTAACACAGATTTTTCTATGATGGTGTCATTCATATCTCAGTATTTCTGTATCTGAGTGTCTGTAAATTTGCTTAAAATCCCTGTCTTCTAAAGAAATATGCACGTACTTAGTTTCATGGCCATAACTGCCAATTTACAAAAATACTTCACTACCTACTTTAGATTTGCACAGAGGTAATTGGATATGCCATTCAGTATTTGCTGAATAAGACTGTAAATAATTTCACTGATTTCATCAGACCTATTCATATGGTTCTATCTACTGAAGGATCAGTGTTGCAAAGTCCAAGTAGTTATTGAGATATGTTACAAAGAAAATTAAAGCAATCAAATGGGAATGAGATTACAAAGAGAAGAAGAATCTTTGATCAAGAACTCTAATTGCAGCCATATCCTTTGCCACACCACTCTCTGTAAGAAAGTTATTTATCTCCTAAAATTTGGATAATAGGTATTTAGAGTGCTTATTAATACAGTGAGCCCTCCTATCCAGCTGCCTCCTGGCCATCCAGGGGCCTTGCGAACATACTGTCAGGTTGTACTTTGTAGTTTACTAGGGCTAAAATCAGGCATACTGTTTGCAGCCAAAATACCACCTCAAACTGCTTGTTACCCTTTGGGGATTATGCCCTCCTCAGATTTCTTTGTGTAACAGCCCATTGTTGCCTCTTTATAACTAAATGTTGTCATACATATTTGTAATGGTTATTTATTTTTTTTCTAACACAGATCATTTTAACCATGGTAGGAGAAACTCTTCATGATCTTGGTGTTGCAGAACAGGGAGCACAGAAAGGTGGTCCTCTGGAGTGGTCAAGAATCATGTCCAACACCACAGCTTTAGGAAAATGGCAGGCTTTAAAGAAGTGCCTCTGGTGACAGTTTGAGGTTGTTTGGAATGAGCTACAGGCACGAGACAACTGACGCATACCTTCTGTGTGCCTCAGGTTCTTACATGTAACACTGGCACTGCATTGCTTCTCAGCAGTCAGAATTGCCCTAGGGACACTAAGAGAAAGAAATTATTAAAGGTCCTGAAAGATAGATGATTTTCAGCATCCATAACATATATAATCAAGTCAATTGATTATTATGGTTCCTCTGCTTTTAAATATTTCTCATGTTCAAAGCATGTATTTTTTTTCCTAGTGTTTATAAAAGTTGCTTTCTCATGAGATACAACTGAGTCCAAATGAACTGGGAAGCAGCGTAATTGTCTTGGCCACCTTGCGGCTGTTGTCTGTGACCAAACATAACCATCAAAGTTATCTTCTCTCAGCTGTCTCTCACTGTTCTTCTTTACTTCCAATCCCACATTAATCCATTCCTAGGCTTTGCAGTCCTGCCTTGCACTGCTCTGTCTTTGGACCTGCAACTACCTCCTTATCCACTTAAGCTGTCTATCTACCTTGCGTCTTGGTTTTGGGGTTAAGTCCTTGGTATATTGTTGTATGATTGTTGTATGAAAGCTTTCCCCTGGTCTTGGTTAATTATGTCAATAGCTTCTCTGCTGTAGCTTACTTGACTTTTTCTCTCCTAAGGAGGGGATATCAGATTTGTGAGGCATGATCCTCCTTTTCTAAGTCCACATTAATAATCTTTATAAGAATAGCATCCTTATTCTGCTCTGCCCAGGAGCAAAGCACTCCCATCTTTTGATCCTGAGCAGCATGATCTGCAGTTTTTCTCTATTACACGGTTCATTTCTGGAATGTACTTATCTTCTAATAGGTCTTGTTTTTTCTTAGCTGTCCAAAGATCATTACCTCTTACCTCTTCAGCTGTGACTGACAGCTGATTTAAAAGTGAGGAATTGGATAGGAGGTAGCTCTGCTGCGGACTCTTGAAGAAAGGCAAAGGCAAGCAAAAGTATAGGCAAGCTGATACTGTCGCCCATGTCATGAGTACAGTACAACCCCTGTAATAGATCTGAGATGTTTAATTAAGGCAGAAGAAGAGGGGGACTCATCCTAGCTTGAGAAGGACAGGGAGTCAATTACACACTATACATACCTACATACAGCACAGAGGCTTTTTGTTTGTTTGTTTGTTTCATTTAATTACTGTTGTCTCTGCTCCTGCCAGATGTCTTTGGAAAGCTAAGCAGCAACACACTGTTACTGAAACTGGCAGCAATTTCAGAAAGATCACAGCAAGACTTCAAGTCTCATGTGACACACACGTTATAGCCCTGTATCTTCCGTGCTTTACATGCCATAAAACACTGGATGAGGCCATGACAGAAGTTAACAGAAGTATTAACACCCAGAAAATATAGTTACTGGAAAGAATTTTGTTATCACAGATACAAGACAAGCACAGGAAAAAAATATCCAGGCCCTATTTTAGAATTAAGGAATGTATCTGTTATCACTAGAGGAAACAGGACAGAAAATGATAAGGATTTAAACTATTTTAATATAATATTCAGTGCAATGGAAAGAAGGGAGATGTAACCATAAACCACCAGCTGAGGTGTCCATGGACATTTATCTGGTGTCATAATTTATAATTGCCTAAAAGCTGCAAGAGAAATAATTCTGCTAACCAGAAGTCAGACAATTTTGTCCCTAAGCAGTTCTAACAAGGACATGCACTTGCAGCACATGTCCTTAAGAAGAAGGTATGGAGTAAGGGAATTATGGTTAGTACTTGTAACTCAGTGCTAAAAAAAATTAAAAATCCAGCTGTCCATTTTCAGACTGTTTTGCAGATTTCTTAAGAAATCAACATCCCAAAAATATTTCAGTGTATTTATATAAAGTTATCATGGATTATTTCTCTTTGAGAATGTCATGTTGTTTCATTGATGTTAATTACCAAGTCGGTACTGTAGTCAGTACTGTTCATATTTATCAGCAGTGATAACAATGGCATTCAAGACTTCTCAACATGCTCCATAGACAAAGTTCCGTGAACACGGTTCTTTCAACAAAGCTGGGTGAATCTCATGTAATTTCATTTTCACATAATTTAGTCCAGGTTTTGGATTTATAGGTACTGGTACTAGACCTAAACCATAGATTGCTTGCTAGACAATAAAATTGCAATATATTTAGTTAGCTGCACAGAATAATAGTTATCATATGCATTTGACTGATGCAGTGGGAGTATTGACTACAACACTTTAAATGGGTTGTGCTATCAAGACATTATCAGTCTATAAAGCTACTCCAGTATCTTTATTCATTTCTACTTCACTAACATGTTTTTCTTTTATTCTGTATGCTACGCCTATGAATGACATCATTGCTTATACATAAAATGATCTTCTCAGAATTTATAACATAACCAGAGGACACTCTACGGGATGCTTTCAATGTAATCTAATATAGAAGCTATTTTTAAGAGTGCAATATTATGTCAGTCAGTGTGAGTGTGGGAAGGATAAGGGGTTGAATAATTTAATATTGGTAATAGCTCTGCTAGAGATGTACTGTCACAACAAAAATCAGCACATTCTAGACAATGGACAGATAAATATTTCTGTTTCTGTATGATGTTTTACTTGTCAACTGGTGGTCTGACAAAAAAAATAAAATAAAAAAATACAATAGTGGAATGTAAGTAGCATAAAATGACCTTCATGTTCACGGAAGAAGTTTTATAAAACCCCTCATGGAAATTTTAATACATCAGAACAACAGTTTATTAGCAGTAGTTGCTGGTCTATTGGGATTTCATTTTGGGTATGCTAGGATGTCTCTGATGGTTATGGCTTTAAATGTCAGGGCTCAATAAGCGCCTGGTCTTTAAAGCAAAAAAGTCATGAGTCAAGGGTGCCCTCAGCACAAGCAGCACCCTCAGTGGCAGGGTACAGTCCCACAGGGCCTAAACAGGGTCCCCAAGCAGGGTCGGGGCCATCAGATAAGGCAAAGTAAGGTCATTGGAATGGAGGACTACAAGCTTTACAGGAGAGAGAGGCAGGGAAGGAAAGGTGGGGGCGTTGCTCTTTGTGTTACAAAATGGATAGGTTGTGAAGACTTGCCTCTGAGAAACAGCCAAGAGCAGGTTGAGAGCCTGTGGGTAAAAATTAAGGACCAGACCAACAAAGGGCACCTTGTGGTTGGGGTCTACTACAGGCTGCCCGATCAAGGGGAGCCTATGGATGAGGCCTTCTTGCTCCAGCTACAAGAAGCTCACAGGCTCTCATCCTCCTGGGATCACCCGCATGTCTGCTGGGAACACCATATGGCAAGCAGTAAGCAATCCAGGAGACTCATGGAGTACATCGAGGACAACTTCCTTGTCCATTTATTAGGCAAACTAAACAGGGGAGAAGAGTTAATGGAGCTGGTGCTCATGAAAGAGGTTAAGACTGGAGGCAGTCTGGGTTGCAGTGACCACACCCTGGTTGCGTTCGTGATCTCGAGGAATACAGGCCTGGCTGAGGGCAAAGTCAGGACCCTGAACCTCCAAATTGCAAACTTCCAGCTGTTCAGAGAGTAAGTGGATGAGGTCGCATGGGACACAGTCCTTAGGGACAAAGGATCTGATCAGAGCTGACAGCTCTTACAGGCTATTTTCCTCAGAGTGCAAGAGCTCTCTACTCCCCTATGCAATAAATCAAGCAGGGAAGGTAGGAAACCAGCATGGTTGAATAAGGATCTGAAACCAGCATGGTTGAATAAGGATCTGCTGGACAAACTTAGGCAAAAGAAGGAAAAGGCACAGAGTGGAAACAGGGCCATGTGCCCTGGAAAATGTACAGAAATTCTGTTGAGATGTGCAGGGAAGGGATCTGGAAAGCCAAGGCACTGACAGAGCTAAGCTTGTCAAGGGACACAAAGAATAACAAGAAGGGGTTTTACAGTTACGCTGGCTGTAAAAGAAAGACCAAGGGGAGTGTAGCACCTCTGACAAACGGAGATGGAGAACATGGAGTAGTCAGAGGTACTTATCAACTTCTTTGCCTTGGTCTTCACTGGTGGTCAGGCTTCCCACATCTCTCAAGTCCCTGAACCTCTAGGCAGGGGCTGAGGGAGCAAAGTCCCTCCCATTGTAAGCAAAGAGAAAGCTCAAGACCTCCTGATGAAACCGAATAGGTACAAGTCCATGGGGCCTGATGACATGCATCCCAGGGTACTGAGGGAATTGGCTGATGGAGTTGCCAAGCCTCTCTCCCTCGTATTTCCAAAGTCCTGGCAGTCAGGTGTAGTCCCTGGTGACTGGAAAAAGGGAAACATCACTCCCATTTTTGAAAAGGTTAGAAAGACCTGAGGAGCTACAGACCAGTGAGCCTCACCTCTGTGCCTTGCAAGATCATGGAACAGATCCTCCTGGAGGCAATGTTAAGGCACATGCAGGACACTAAGGGAATCCAAGACAGCCTGCGTGGCTTCACCAAGGGCAAGTTGTGCCTGACCAATCTGGTGGCCTTCTGTGATGGAGTGATTACATCAGTTGACAAGGGAAGACCGACCAATGCCATCTAGCTGGACTTCTGTAAGGCTTTTGACACAGTCCCACATGACATCCTGAACTCTAAATTGGAAAGATATGGATTTGAAATGTGGACCACCTGGTGGATAAGGAATTGTCTCTGTGGCTGCACAGAGACAGTGGTGGTCAACGGTTCTATGTCCAGGTGGAGGCTGGTGACAAGTGGTGTCCTTGTGTGGTCTGTCTTGGGACTGCTGTTAGTTAATATCTTTATCAATGACACAGACATTGCACCCTCAGCAAGTTTACAGATGACACCAAACTGAGTGGTGCAGTTGATACAACAGAAGGAAGGGAAGCCATCCAAAGCGACCTGGACAAGACTGAGGAGTAGGCCCATGTAAACCCATAAGGTTCACCGAATCTAAGTGCCAGGTGCTGCACCTGGGTTGGGGCAATCCCAGACATGAGCACAGACTGAGAGCAGCCCTGCAGAGAAGGACTTGGAGGTTCTGGTGGGTGAAAGGCTTGACATGAGCCAGCAGTGCATGCTTGCAGGCCAGCAGGCCAACTGCATCCTGGGCTGCATCAGCAGAGGGGTGGGCAGCAGGTGGAGGGAGGTGATTGTGCCCCTCTGCTCTGCCCTTGTGAGGCCCCACCTGGAGTGCTGCATCCAAGTCTGGGCCCCCCAGCACAACAAGGATGTGGGGCTGTTAGAGTGGGTCCAGAGGAGGGCTGCAAATATGATCAGAGGGCTGGAGCACCTCTCTAGTGAAGAAAGGCTGAGAGAGCTGGGGATGTTCAGCCTGGAGAAGAGAAGGCTCCAGAGAGACCTCATTGTGGCCTTTCAATACTTAAAGGGGTCCTATAAAAAGAATGAAGAGGGACTCTACTTGGGTAGATAATAACAGGAAAAGAGGAAATGGTCTTAAACTAAAAGAGGATAGATTTAGATTAGAGGTTAGGAGGAAATTCTTCACTGTGAGGGTGGTGAGGCACTGGCACAGGCTTCCCAGAGAAGCTGTGGATGCCCCATCCCTGGAGGTGTTCAAGGCCAGGTTGGATGGGGCTTTGGCCAATCTGATCTAATGGGTGGCATCCATGCCTATCGCAGGGGGGTTGGAACTGGATGATCTTTAAGGTTCCTTCCAGCCCAAGCTATTCTATGATTCTAGGTGAAGCCAGGAAATGAAAACAACAATTCAGGATCAGTAGAAAGCAGGAACAGAGAAAGGTACATCTATAACACAGCTGAGACCTGAACTTAGATGGGATGCCTGGGCCATGGGCAGAGGGTCTGTGGGTGATGGTGCTCAGTGAGACCAGTCACAGCAATTAAGGTTGTTAAGTGCACTCAGAGCCTTGACATAAAGTTGCAATTAAAGCCCTTCAGAAGATGCAGAGATTCTTACATTTTCCTTCACCTGCTTATCTAGGTGATGCTAATGACTCTATCAGCTGATGGAATGTCAGTTATCCTAGAAAGAGAGGGCTGGAACCCATTGTAAGAGATCATCTTTACTGAAAGGGTTGTTAGGCATTGGAATGGGCTGCCCAGGGAATTGGTGGAGTCACCATCCCTGGAGGTCTTCAAAAGACGCTTAGAAGTCAAGCTCAGTGATATGGTTTAGTGGAGGACTGGCTAGTGTTAGGTCAGAGGTTGGACTAGGTGATCTTGGAGGTCTCTTTCAACCTAGATGATTCTGGGATTCTGTGATTATTCCACTCCTTTGTCTGCAATATTATTTGTCATTATAATTTTTCATTTGTCATTTTGTCAGCAGGAATCTGTTAAACCTGTTTTTACGACTCTCTGACAATGAAAGTTTCATAACCCACCCAGGCTATCTGAATCTTACCATTTATAATGGTTATACTGAGTGTCTCCCAGTGCATTTCAAGGACTTTGGTGGCTCTTCTGTGCTCTGAAAATTTAGAGATCAGGTACTATTCTTCTTTTCTTTAGGCTGAAGGGGTTTATTTCTATCAGCCCTTCTTTGGCCATGTTTGTTAGCCTGATGATCCTCATTCTTCTTCTGAAGTAGAAGCAGTGTTCTTAAATTGAAACACTTCTGGTCAATCCATATTACCAGGATCTCGCTATGATATTGACCTTTATCCCAGTTTTAAAGCAATGGTTAGTGCTAGACTGTAATCTGTTATGATCCTCAGAGTCTTCCCTGAAGAACAACCTCACAAATGATTCATTATCCAGTGCCTGTGCAGCCATCTTGACATCAAGCAACATTTTGCATTCAGCCTCGGTGAATTTCATCCTTTATCCTCATTTAGACAGTATCTCCATTTTCTCTAATGAGCCAAGTTCATTTCAAAAGCTTTCCTACATATTTCAAGTTACTTATTGTGGTATGTATTTCCACATTTTAAGAGGATGTATGCCATTGTAGCACAATACTTCAAACAAACAGAGTAACTTTCAGATGCCCTTCATAAGTGTGCAATAAGTTACTGGGGTTTTCCACAAGACCTGTTACAATTCATCAGATAACTCCTGACCTTTGCAATATGATAAGGTGTGACTGAGATTACTCGTGACATTACTTAGACTATTTCCTTGAAGAAAATTAATGTTTTGTTGTTTCCGTTGTTATTCAGTAACACTGCAATAATCTAACTACATTCTAGGCCCATGGAGCTAAACAAAGTGCAAGCCTAAGTAATACAACACACAGTGGGGCAAGATGCTTGAATGAAAGAGGTTGCTATAATTGTTTAGGAGAGGTATGGAAAGTTAGAAGTGACTTATCTGAAATCATGTAACAGATCACTGGCAGTACCGAAAGGAGAACTGAATGAGTCAGCTATCTCAAATTGAAAAATAACCAGAAGTTCTTTGTTTCTGTGCCTTCCTCTGCAGCCTCCTCCAGTTCAACAAAAGACTGAACACTTTCAAAGAAATTGTATTTAGCACCCAACAATTACTGTAGGAGTTTATATTATGCACTATTAGAAATTTTCACTTTTGGAAAGCATTTCAGATTATTATTTTTTAATTATATTATTATTTTTAATTAAATATTAAACTTGACCACACAAAGTATAGTTTGTCTGAGTGTCACTTATGTGCTTAGTTTTCTAGACTGTATCTGCCCTATGCAGCACAAGGGAATACAGCATAAATTTCTTACAGGCAATTGTAAAAAGATAAGCCAATGTCTGTGGTTGTAGCATAGGATATCCTATCCTTTTAGTTTGATTTTCCTTATTTATCATCTTTGTACAGTTTTTTTTTGTTTGTTTGTTTTGTTTTTTTTTTTTTTTGTTTTTTTTTTTTGTTTTTTACATTATGATGAAAAGCTTTTACTATAGTCAGAACCAGGTCCCATATTAGTGTGCTGAATGCTGAGTGCTGATTGTGGATCCCAAAGCAAACAACAATTCAAGGTCAGGTCCTCCATCTTGATACTGATATAAATGGGATTTGGCCACTTCTGAGCAATTCATTTGCAAACCCCATACACTTGTAAAGGAAAGATCTGTAAGGAAAGATGAATTGATTGTTGGCTGGTATGATATGTGAACAGTATTTTCTTTTGACAGCTTTCTATCTTTCTTTCAATAACAAAGAATACTATTCTGTCCTGTTTTCCCTATGACAAAATAAATTTGCTAGAGGTCTCTAACATTTAAGGGCTTAAATTCTAAATAAAACATTAGCTTCACAAAAACAGTATTTTTAAAGAAAATACTTAAACAATCTCTGTAAGATTCTAGGAGAAGGCTGTTCAACAGAAAATTAATCAGCCACACATCCTCGAAGATAAAGGAACAGCATTCCTTTTTGGAGGAGCAGTTTCCCCCTTCTTTCATATGCTCTCATGTAGACTCCTCCACCACAAAAGCCAAAATCCTATAATTCACCTAAACCACCTTTTCTTTCTTTCTTTTAAATACATATATATATATTAGAAATTAGCTACTCGTTAGTAGTTAACTGTTACTTTTTCATCTGTGATCGAGAATTTCTTTTATTAAGCTCAAAGAGCTGCCTTACTGGAAGAGGATTAATTTTAATACATTTCACTGAAAACTAAAAGGAGGTTCAAGCTTTTTCTGTTTATGTTTCCTTATACTTCATAGAGAAAGAGAAAACAAGGCCAGCCAATCAGCTACAGTAAATCATTTCTGCATTACTGACTTCAGTGGGTCTGTGCTGACTTAGCAGCAAAAGATCTCACTGTAAAAGCTTTTGGAGACAGAATCAAGTCTAGGGTCTCACTGTGTGGAAAATGTTCTTCCGCTGGAACTCAAAGAGGCTTCCCCTGCAGCCTAGCTCCTCCTCCTTCACGTGTCCTTCCTTGCTAGTCTGAGGTTTTCACAAACTCCACACCTCTGTGGCTTCTTTCTTAAACATGGCTAAATAAGTTTCTCTTTTAAAGCATGTTGGTGTTGCTGGAGCACACTGGATAGTGTCCTTTTGACAAGATAGGCCTTGAATATGAGTTACTGGCATGTAACTCGTGCACAGTAACATTAAGAAATTCTGGTTAAACTCCACTTGGCTGCTTTGACACCATCTATAAACAATGATTCATCTTTTGCTGTAGCACATAGTTCACCAACCTGCTAAATCAAACACTGATATTAAAACTGACTATTACATGCTTGCTGAACTGTATTCCACGGAGCTGGCCTGAGATTCCAGAATTACTCCACGTGTACACAAGATGATGTATTCTGGTCAGTGATGCAGGGCAGTGAGAATCAGCAGATCAAGGTTCAAAACCCACTGGTAACGAAGAGGGCCTCCCGTAGACTTCATACTGGCTAAATATAAAACCAGGGATTTAGAAGTTCTGGCACGTTGTTAGCATGGCATTTGTCTCACACTCGTTAGCTGCATTGAGAGGCAGAGCATACAAGCTTGGGTGTCCCATTTCATTCAGTTAGATGGCTTCCAGACTGGGTGCTCGTCTCATAGTAAGACTGGAGCATAAAACCACTGAGCTGGTATCTGCTTGTGTTCATCTATCCTAACCTACAGAGTTTGGGACTAGGTTTTTTGTTTGTTTGTTTGTTTGTTTTGTTTTTGTTTGTTTGTTTGTTTGTTTTGTTTTTGTTTGTTTGTTTGTTTTGTTTTTGTTTGTTTGTTTCCCATGGTAGTTAAATGTTCCACATGGATGTTGTGACATTTAATAGGTTGTTTACTTCTGAATGTTTTTCTGATGCTCAGAAATGCAGCCCCTCACCCACAGTCTTCAAATTCAGCAGTAAAGCCAACCCATAATGCTTGTGTAACTGTGTTTTATAAGGTAGAATTTTCCTTTAAGAAATGGGAAAACCTGGGCAGGGAGATAACATTACTTTGCACAGGAACAAACTTCTCCTCAGCTCTGGCTAGAGCCTGGATATGCAATGTTTCTGAAAGTCATGCCCAAATTGGACATTCACTACCAGAGGCCATCAGAGTAGCTGAGCTCTAGCTTCAGTGTTTTTGTCTTCCCAAGTGTAAAACAAAAATGTTGAGTTCACTTTGTTATTAATGTACATGTATAAATATCCGATGTCCTCAATGAGCTTCAGCCTCTGGGGCGTTTTAATGTGCAGTCCTACATAATTATGTCTGCTCAACATGTTCTTGACAGAGGCTTAGGAATGTCAAGAAGCCAAAGAAGAAAATGTTTTATAAACCAGATCCTGGTCTTTCATAACATCTCAGATGAAACAGGAGTGACTGAAAGCAGGAGTAAGGGGACAACTGACAGTCAAAAGCGCTGAACCAACCATAGACAACCAGACAATGAGTTTTGCTGGCTAAAGTAACAGGACTCAACAAAGAATGATCCACACTGAATGACAACTGGTCTGTTTAAACATTGTGAGGCTCACTCATGTTCCGTTTTCTTCCATGGCATTTTCTGGCTATGTGCATTGGGGGTAATAGGTTTGCTTAAAGAACAAAGCACAGCGACTGTCAAGGTACATAACAGTACAGCTGGAACAAAAGCTCAGGGCTGCCTGCAATATCTGTTCAGAATACTGAACTTCCTGTAATATGGTTGTTAAGAAAATGTTTTTCTTAAGTCATCTGATTTGTTAGGGGACAGTAAACAACAGCTGTTTGGGCAATGATCTTGAATTCCACTTTGATATTTTAATCCATGTTTCAATGGTCCCCAAGTTCTAAATTTCTCTTTGACTGAAGTCTTCCCAAAGAATACAATCCAAACATCTGTGCTGTGCTTTTTTGGAGTTGAGTTGGGCCAGAGAATTACAGAAGAGCTGCTTTGGAGTGGTTGTTTTATTTCTAACCTTGAATAATGTACTGTTCCACTTTTTTTCTAACACAAAAGGCCTGTGAATCAGGCTGCCACGGTCATTCACAAAAGCTTCCATGTGCAAAGACATTCATGAGTATCCCTCAAGCAGGGATAACGCGTACTATTAATAGTACATGTGTCTGCTCTGAAATGTTGCTATTCTGGGCATTAGAACTACATGTATATTGATTCTGTTGTAAGGAATTTCAATACTGGTAGGTAGGGAGTTACAGAGCACATTACAAATCATGCACAACATTGATTTCTGTATTAGTCATTCCTGTCTTCACATTTTTTGTTTGTTTATATTGCACAAGGGACCTTATTTCATCAGTAACAAACATCTGGATAACTCCTTGCTTAGGAGTTAAATCAATGTCTACTGAAATAAATGGAAAAGCTCCTATTAGTTTAGAGGCATCTGTATCTAAACTAGCACTCTTTTAGCTTTGTCTGTTTTACAGGAGCAGGAAAAGTTTTCTTAATATGAGCAACAAAATATTCTTCATATGAACTAACTCTGTCAGAATGAATCATAATGAAGGAAAGGTTTGTAGATTTTACAGAAGTGAGAAACTTTGAAATGCTTAGTTTTCAGTCTGCTAGCTTTTGTGAATCTTACACCTTCACTGATTTTACATTCAGTAGGCTAATTTAAGAGTACTCTGTTTTTAAGAGAAGGCTAAGAGATTGTAGTCACCATCCTTCTTTTCCTTCGCAAGTTGAAGAGGTTATTTTCCCTGGCTGTTTGTCTTCCTTTGGCTCTATAAAGTTACTTAGTATGAAGTCCTTAGATTTACTGGCAAAGGACTCCCTGGGAGTATTACTTAATTCAGTTTTGGCAGGATCAGTTAAACTAGCTTAGGCAGGTTCAAGGCAGACAAGAAGCAACTCAGGCTGCGGGAGGATGTTTCTCAATGTTCTATTCCCTGAAGTTCAAGGAAAGATAGTAAAACAGACAGACACTGAAGGCTGTTCCTTGCCAGCTCTTACTTCCAGTTAACACAACAGGAGTACAGACATCAGGAAGTCCATGACAGTCCTGGGGTGTAACAGAAACTGTAACGGAGCCCGGCAGAAGAAAATGCACTTACAGCAGAATAAAAAGAAATGGTATCTCCACAGGTTTAGTTGAATTTCTGAAAGTGGAGAAGTTCTGCTGACAAGCTAATTTTGTGGAGTGCATTCCAAAGGTTTAAAGGACCTGGTCTTCCTTTCTGCACACCTCACTAGTATTCTGTCATCTAGCTATCTATAATACAAGTGCAAAACTCCATCTGTCAACATCTTTTATTAAATCATTTTGATAGCTTAGTAATTATCCATCATAATGTATCCACTTGTATCAACTTCACACATAATTAATGGATCAACTGTATTAATACTCTATTAATACACTTTTAGTTTTGGAGGGGAGCAACTATGTCTGCTGACATAGAGCTGAAAGGCATTTTTGTCAATGAAACCACCAAGTTCGTATTTCTCTGATTCTCCAGTCAGACATATTTCAAAGACAATATGATACAAAGCAATGGAGAAAAACTACTACCCTACCTTGTTCCCATCTATTTACTGTTCCTTGCCATGTCAGATACAAACAACCCTCTCATATCTGCCCAGTGAGCCAATTGTGTAATACTCCCCAGTCCAGGTCCTTAAAAATAAAGTAGGCTGTTTCAGACTGTTTAAATATCTTTGTTAACTCATGTGGGTTAGTGAATGAATATTCAAACATGCAGCTCAACTACTAGATCTGAAACTGTGATAGCCTTCAGTAAGGGTTACAATCTCTTGCATCAGCACTGGTGAAATGAAAGGAGATTGTGTCTTTTCCACCCAAAACTGTAATCATGCAGTTTCATCATGGAACATCATGGATCATCATGGAACAAAACTTGGTAGAATCACATTCTCACTAAAGTAAAATTTCATGATTAGTGATTAGTTCTTCCTAGGATTTCAATTTTAAAGTTATGTCAGATCAAAACTTTGAATGAGTTCTTTGCCCTTGCTCTATTTGTAAAGCTCTGTTGTGTAACCAAATGAACAATGGATGCTGGCTTGTACCTATGAAAAACTGTACAGGAAGCCTGTGCACTGAGCTCATAAGAGATTTCAGATCAAAAACAAAAGCAGATTGAATTACAAGGGTAGAACAAGAACAAAGCACATTTGTTGGACCTGCATATTCTAGTCCTACAGTAGATAATGTAAGTAACAGCAGTTTGACTATAAAAAGGAAAGATGTAATGGAAAACTCAAGATTTCCAGTAACTTTGGGAGACTGAGTGCATTGCCCTCAGCTGATACTGGAGTGGAATTCTGCATGCAGATAAACTCCTAAAGATATGTTTGTCATTTTGAAAATATGGTCTATTTGTTACAGCCTGGCATAGTTCCATTCCCCTTTGTGCTCAGCAGTTTGCTGTAAGTAGACCTAATTTTGGTTTTTAAGCTCCTAATTCCCTGGGTTTGGACATTCACTGTTTATTGTTCTGATGCTGTTATGCTGTTCATGGGCACAATTTTCTTCCAGGGTGCCAAACAGTCTGACTGCTTTAAACACCAAAACAAATGCCCAAACCTCTACACATATATGTATACTAACATATATAAAAATTAGCAAAAACCCTATTTAATCCTATATCCCATAAAGCAAGACATTAGGAAAGTAATAGCCCTCAGTAAATGTAAGCACTGTGAGAGCACCCCTTCTCCTGGAGATTTGGCTGTCTGTGCTCAGGACTGAGCTAACCATCACCATGCAGCATAGGCCAGCTGCTCTCTAGGGGAGGGAAGCTGAGAGCTGAGGGAGATCCCAAAATCTTGCAAGCCACACAACTGTCTCACACCCAAGGTGAGTAGGGCATGACCAGGGATGGCAGCCAGAGTCAGCTCAGCGCCCATCACATCAGGCAGGTTCAAGGTGAAGGCCAAGGTCAAGCCAGGAATGCAAGTCAGCAAATTAGGGTCACGATCAGGCTCTGTGAGGGTCACCAGGCAGGTCCACAGTGATGAGGAAGGTCAAGAACATGGCTGGGGTGTCCGCATGTCAGGCAGCATCAGGGCCCGGATCAGTGGGCCCATGGCCAGGCGTGGGCAGGGCTGCGATGCAGTGGCAGCTGTGGCTCAGCTGGGAGCCAAGCACTGGAAGGGCAGCTTAAATCAGCTCCCACGGGAAGCCCGGCTTCCCTGCAGTGCTGTCTGGGAGGAATCTCTCCAGAGACACCAGCGGGAGGGGATGGGTGTCAGCTGCACTGTCTCTGCATTGACCCTGAGCCCAGGTAGCCAAAGCCCCAGGAAGAGAGGTGCTCTCTAGGCCCTTGCAGCAAATACGTTTCATAGCCACAGTGGGCAATGGCTGCAGAGAGGATTAAAGGGAAGCAAAACAAAACCTCACTAACTCAGGACCTGAGAACCCTTCTCATGCTCTGGAAAGCCAACTTCTTGCTCCTTCCAGCCTCCTTTGTCTCCTTCCTGCTTCAGCTAGATACTTAAAGTTTCTATAACTAAGCTTAAAAGAAAAAGGATGATACAAAAAGGGAAAGAGAGGGGACTAGTCTAAATTACCACATGCCAGCTATAAAGACGTAACAGGATGTCTCTTTTTTCCTCAGAGAAGTTGGGCCAACAGATTGAGAAATTCATCCCAGTTTAGCTGCTTGGTAAGTAAATAGCATTGTGACTGGTCTTTCAAATAAGAACTAGGGCAGGTGTCCAGTAACAATGACAGAATTGTTGAAAGTGCTTATAAAATCATGTAAGAATGAGCACAAAGACTCCTCTGAGGGTGATTTTTTTTTCATCCAAATCCCAGCAAGCAAGCACACACTGAGCCCAAGGTGCACACAGATCCGTTTGAATATCGCTGTCCTTCCTGCCTTAGCAAAGGGGAGGATCCCAACAGGCTTATTTTCTGAAGATATTTTGTGAACATCTGTAAAACACTCTGTGGGCAGCATCTTTCCTTGTTATCTCAAGCAGGTGGAACCCACCTTAGTCATTATCTATAAAGGTATACCATCTATAAAGGTATCACTAATATTTCTTCCTGTCACCCAACATAAAATCCCAAAATTCTTATTTTTCTCACAATCTGGTTTTATTGCAGGTATTTTTTTACCTCAGTTAATATAATTCTTCTAGCTAAACAGACATTTAAAAACAAAACAAAATAAAGCAAAACAAAACAAAATAGACCATTGTATGTCATGTAAAGTTAAAACCCATTTGCTTCCTATTGCTTACACTTCCAATGAAACCTGATTTTTCCTTGCCTTTCCTCAACTACTCAGCCAATGCTTAAGTCCTCTTTTCATAATGATCCACTTTTTCTGCCTGTGAAGGAACAGTGAGTCACTGAGTCAGCAGATAGCAGGCTTCCTGAGTGAGTCAACAGACCCTATTCCCTCCTATTCTGTGGCATTCGTATTCTGTAACACAGTATGATGTGTCAGATGAGCACTGCCAGACTGCTATATATTTACCAGGACTGCCTCATACTTCATCCTTGACCTTTCCCCTAGTTTCTTTTTCCTTTGTGTCAAAACTAATGCCCTTATGGTTTAAAAAAAAAAAAAAAAAAAAAAAAAAAAAGGAAACAGGTTCACAAATTAGGGTGATCTTTCCCCCAGTTCTTTGTTACTTGATCAGCCCTCTGATCAGTAACTGCATTTACACAAATACTGAAGGCAAAACTAGTCACATAGCAAAGATAAAATAATTTCTTCTACTGAATTATTAATATCAGCACCCCATTTTTTTTTCTAAATCCCTTCAATGGAGCCTAATTATAAAGCTGTCTTTTGATAAAGCTGGAAGATCACAGAGCCTCTAGTAGAAACAAACATCATGGCTTCCTTTAAAGATATGTAATATCTCTCAGAACAGCTGCAACCAAGAAAAGCAAAACAAAACAAACATTCACAAACACAAAAGAATAACTACATGTTAGTGTTTCATATGAACTTCTAAATTTTAGACCCACAATCAGTCACATTTGTAAATGTCATTCTGAAGAAAAAACATTAACTTTTCAAAAGCACAGGGGTGACAAGTGATCTGTCCACCATCCCTCAAGAAGCAGACAAATTCTAACAGGAACTGCATGAATCTCTTGGGATTTAGAAGCCACTCTTTTTCTATGACAGTTATTCTGGGGAAAAAGGTTCTATTTTCTTATGTTATTGGCAGATAACAATTCATGTAGATCTGAATCAAACCAAAAATAAAGCATTGTGCTGTAAGATGGCTGGTATTCGTAAGCTTGGACACTATACTAAACAGTGAAAGCACATGTAATTTAATATTTTTGATGCAAAGGGTCTGCTAGGTGAAGCAGTCTCACTTAATCTTGAGTTCACTTTTTAGAATGACTTAACTTTCACACTCACTTTCACATCACTTTTTCAAAAGACCACCCTTATGAAATTATTCAAATTCCTAGAGCCTTCTGGCTTCTAGCAAACTCTAGTGCTGATTGTATTTGAATAAAAAATGAGTAGACCTGACCTGTGAACTGCTACAGAAAATAAATATATAATGCAAAAGACCACTAGTCTTTCTCCTTGTCAGCAACTATGGCTTTAGCAGCTTTTCAGCATTTTTTTAAGATACTTTTAACCCAACACTGACCTTTCTAGGTTTTCTCACATGGCTTCAAACAATATATATAAATAATTTAAAATGAGTGTACATTTCTTTCCTTGATCTTTGATGTGGATTACTGGGGGGGGAGGGGATCTATTTCATTTGTTTCATAATACTAAGTATTAGCTCCACCCATGTTACTAAAATTATTTGCATATACACAGAGTAGTACCAGAGAAGTACGGGAACTTCTGCAGTTGCATCATAGCCAGATGACATTTAATATTTCACAGTGAAATGAACTAAAGTTAACTATTAAAAACTCCTGAAATTTCTTAAAAAACTAATGTTGTTGTTGTGTTTTGTTTTTTTTTTTTTTTTTTTTTTTTTTTTTAAGTAGAAAGAAATGTATAGTATCATGAACAGTAAAAAATTTTGAGATTGTCACCTACTTCTTACAATGATAGGTATTTCATACAAGTTCTCTTCCATGCTCTACTGGCTCCTACAAGCTCCTGTAAGTTCTTTTGTTACTACAGGACTGCTTTGAATCCTTCTGTAAAAGTTATTTCTGCACAACTGGATGATATTAAGAATAATTCTGATGATCTATTTAGGAAAGACTCACTTCTTATTTCTGTTTACTGACATACGTACGTAGTATCACACTAACTTTTTGGTATTTTCTAGATATCATTGAGATACCATTTTGGTATCCCGCAACACTTACATGATTTTGTAACAACATGAAAAATAACTCATTTTGATCATATGGTCTTACTGATATTTTCTCTCCTTATACAGAACCTACGGAAGTTACAAGAATTTATGGCATTTTTTGTTCACAACAGATCCCACTAACGTTAATAAAAAGTTTACTGCAGATATCAACTAGAACAAATTTTTAAAGAAAAAAGTGAATGAATACATGGTAGTGAAAATATGTCTGACCTTCTTGTTAATATTTGCATGTAGACTACCAAATGAAAGCTCATTCTGAATACCTCATTGTTTCTTCGTATGTTACTACGCTATGTGGCACGTTATCTGTACTTGCAGAGTACTGCACATTCTGTTTTTTCCTATCCACATAAATAACAATGAGAAATACAATAGACAAATGACTTTTCTGACAATACTAATTCTGTACCTAATGATATCTCCATGCATGCCAGTTCACAGAATTACAGAATTGCTGAGTCTTGAAGACACCATGGGAAATCTCTATCCCAACTCCATGCTCAGAGTAGGGTCAGCTGCAACAGGTTGCCAGGGATTGAGTGCAGTTTAGTTCTTAGTATGTCCAAGGATGGACTGTTCACAACTCATCTGGGCTATCTGATCCAGTGTTTGGCCACCATCACAATAAAACTCCTGAGCATGCATGCTGGAGTTCCAAAGGGACATAAAAACGGCCTGGCTGGGTTGGCATGACTGTTATATGAGATGATGCTGTCTTCCCCCTGCCATTGACTCCTTGCTCAGTTTGTGCTCATTGTCTCCTGTGCCATCACTGGACACCACTGAGAAGTCTGGCTCCATCTTCTCTTCTCATGTTCAGAACAGGGCCAGCTACAACAGGTTTCCAAAGTCTGTGGCTGGTTGAGTTCTGAATATCTCCAAGGATGGACACTCCACAACTCTTCTGGACAATCTGGTCCAGTGTTTAACCACCATAACAATAAAAAGGTATGCTTTTTTTTTTTTTCTTTTTCTTTTTTTTTTTTCCTTATGCTTAAGTGGAATTTCCAGTATTTCAGTTTGTGCTCATTGTCTTCTGTCATGTCATTGGGCACTACTGAGAGGTCTGGTGCTATCTTCCTTACTGACACCCCTCAATAGGTATTTTTGCATGCTGGTATCATACATGTATATACCTGACACTTCTCCATGCTAAACAGTCCCAGCTCTCTCAGCCTTTCCTAATAGGAGAGATGCCTTAATCATTCTTGTGGTCCTTTGTTGGAATGTCTCCAGTAGCCCCTTGTCTCTCTTGTACTGGGGAGCCCAGTCTTGGACAAAGAACCCAGATGTGTCTCACTGGCACCAAGTACAGGTGAAGGATGGTGATCCTTCTGGGTTCAACCCTCTGGCAATGCTCTGCTGCATAGGACACTATTGTCCTCTTCTGCTGCAAGGGCACACTGATGGCTCAACAGCTTGGTATCCATCTGTACCCCAAGGGCCTTTTCTGCTGAGCAGCTCTTCAGCTGGTCAGTTCCCAGCATGTGAGAGTGCACAAGGTAATTCCACTGCAGATGTAGAGCTTGGAAGTCCTATTTATTGAATTTTATGAGGTTCCCATCAGCCCTTTTCTCCAGGCATCTGAGATCTCTATAGCAGCACAGTCTTGATGTGTACATTTAAGAGCATGCTCTCCAAGGTTCCAAAAGGCCATGAAAATGAGCTGGGTTAGCATAACTGTTAAAAGAGATGACCTTCTCTTCCCCTGCCATTTACATCTTGCTTTTGCCTCTATGTCTGCATTAGCCTGCTCTTTTACAATAGCAAAATAATCTGGGCAGCTGCTTAGTTAATTAGTTTGCAGAATTAATTATTGTGATTTTAAATTAAACATTTCTGTGAGGTTAAAATCACCACAACCTATATGAACACCTCTGCTGACACTACGGATCATGGCAGTTGGAATAGAAGCAAGCACTAGGGAACAAATATAGTGATATTCACCTTTTACCATGGCAGTGATAGTCTGATTCAGCTTGCAGCACTATAATACTTGCATCTAAAATTTTAAGTGAACAAATCGAACAAGCTCAAAACAGCCTGTATATCCAGTTCAGCAAAGCTCTCGGGGAGTGGAGTCAACAGCTTAACTCTTGCTTTAGTTGAAGTGCAATATTTGGGTCTATATAAAGCAGATGTATTACACACAAGGAGAATGTTAGTACTGTACAGAGTTATGGAACAGGGGCAATGATTTCGTCATGCTGCAACAATTTATTGGTTAGTGGCAGGACCAGTATATATGCATATGAAATATATGTCAGGCCCCTGAGTGCACTAACAGGCTCTAATTGCACTGACCAGCCCTGTAACCATCTTTCTCTGTAATTTTCTTATGCAGCCACTCTCAGCACTGAGCTAAAAGATTTGTTGTCTTTGTTTCAGAGCTGCTCTAATCAGTGTCACTGTGCAGCCCTGGACAAGAATAATGTGAAATCAGCTGTGTTGAGCCTGCTGTCAACCAGCATCCCCATATCTCTTTCTGCAGGGCTGCTATCCTGCCGCTTGCCTCCCAACCTGTACCTATGTCTGGCATTGCTCCATCCTAAATGTAGGACCTGGCATTTGCTCTTGTTAAATTTCATGCCATTGCTATTGGCCCAATGACTTATGTAGATCCTTTTACAAAGGATACTGTGAGGGTCAGTATCAAAAATTGTTAAAATCTAGAAAAACTATACCCACTGCCTTCCCTTCGACCCCTAAGTGGATTATCTTCTCACTGAAAGATATTGAATTGGTGAGACAGGACTTTTCCTTTGTGAGCCCATGTTTGCTGGGCCTGATGTCTGCATTATCCTTTCAGTGCCTTTCCATAATACCCAGGATAATCTTCTCCATAATTTTTCCAGACACTGAAGTTAAAATCATAGCGCTGTACTTTCTGAGGTCTTCCCTTATGCCCTTCTTGTAAACTGGGATAACACTGGCTAGTTTCCCGTCAATGGGGACCTCCCCAGACTCCCCAGACCTTTTGTAGACAATTGAGAAGGATCCTGCTGTACCATCTGCTAAATCCCTCGATACCCGGGGATGAATCACAACAGGCCTAGCAGATTTATAAAAATTCAGATGATACAACTGATTGCTTACAATGGCAATGGCAACAAATGTGGACTGCAGCTCTGTAGTCTTCCTGAGCTGCCTTGCTTAGAGAGATCATATGGTTTCTTTTTCTGTTTGAGTTCCATAAGGAGTCCCTGTTCAGCCAAGCAGATCTTCTGCCCTGCTTACTCAACTTACAACACAGTGGGATTGCCTGTTTTTAAAAGGTGATTCTTAAAAAGTAACCAGCTCGTTTGGACCCCTAAGCTCTCAAAAGCAGGTTCCCAGGGGACCCTGCTAATTCCCTAAGTTAGTATATATTCCTGTCTTTTTTTAATTGTATGTTAGAGGGAGTTTTTGATTGTAAAATGCTTTTTTAAGTCACTTCTGATATTATGCTATGACACAACTGACCTTACCAGTAATACTAGTACATTGTCCTTTGGTTAGAGTCTACAGAAGATACACAGCTTAAAGCCTGTCACTATCATGAGACTGATCAAAGTTTCATATGAAAGTAACAGTTCTGTTGTGCAATTCCACATACATCAGCATAAAAGCTTAAAATCTGAGGAAGAAGAGGAAAACAATGGTTCAAGAGGAAGTGATTCAGGAGTCAGCATACCGTGTTGTATAAAATATATATGAAACCTTTAACCATACTAGCGGGATAGCTGAATGTTTCTGTTCAGCACAGAAATAATCACTGAAGTAAAACATTTCATTCCTGTTATATTAATATGGATATAGATGTACTGGACAGTAGGAGTAACTAATTATACTAAGTTTAAAAAAAAAAATAAAAAATCCATCATTCCTTGTCTACCTATTTACTTCTTTTCTTCTAAGAATCTTTGTTAATCCTACAAAATGTTAACAAATGGTCCACCCTAGTCACATGGCTGTTGTGACTACCAGTTATCAGAGGGCAAGCAACACCATCCCAAAACACATGAAATTCCCCCTGACTTCTGAAGTTTCCATAGCAGACCAGATTTCACTGTGCAAAGAGGCAGGAACTAATTCTTTTCTAGAGGGGAAAAGCCTTCAGTAGATTGAGAAAACTAATTGGGACTGTTTAACGTGAGAACAAAATAGTCTCTGAATCAGATTCCAAAATAGTGACAACCAGTGGAGGTGGTAATTATCATTTTGGTGAAAACAGCATTATGCAGTACTGCAGCAGATTACGGTTTCTGTTTTTTTTTTCTTCCCAAGCTACAACTTTCTCCTCAATTAAAACATTTGGATTGGAAGACTTGCTTTTGCCTTTCAGGTGTCGTGTACCCAATTCAGTAATATTCTACAGCTTACAATTTAATAGGCTTTTTTAAGCAAAAGACATAAATTAAACATATTAAAAGAATGCTATCTTCTACATTTGTATGACACATATGTAAAGGAGTATGTGTCATGACAAGAAGGAAAGTTTAAACAATTATGTAAAATTTGAAATATCTCCTTATGAATGCTGCACACATTACTAAAAAGAATGCAGAATCCTTACAAAAGGCTATAGTATGAAGGATGGTGGGAGGGAACAGCCAAGAATTCTTCAAATTATCTCTGTGGAATATTAACAAATCACAAACTTAAACAGTGGCTTTTTCTATGCATAATTCATAACCACAAACATATTTACAGGGTTTTTTGGAAGCATATCTAGCATTTGAAATATTTTCATCTCTTCTACAAAAGTAATACAAGTGTTAACACTTTTAGAACTACCAGGCTTCCTCCCAGTACCACATGGAAGAATAAATCCTATAAACCACAAATCTTCCCCTTTCTTCCCTCTTTCAATACTTTTATATATTCTGTAGATTGCAACTAAAAATAAGATACTCACATTTGAAATTACAGGCTGCTATTCTAACTGAAGCTTTGTTCACTAACACTGTCCACACAAAGTTCACGTAACATCAACAGGACCCAATACATTTAAATTCACCTACAGTGTCAAGACATTCCACATTATCAATTTTAGCCTGTTTTTACAATAGAAAGTCTACATCAGATAAATAAGTATTAAGGTCCATGTGAAAAGCAGGCTTAACTCAATATATTAGCGCACCAATTCTGACATGAGGAATATCTGAAATCCAATCTAGTAAGGTGATTAAATATTCATTTAACTTGAATAATATTGATGAACATACTGATTTAGGGGGTTTCACAACGACATAGATTCATAGAATCACAGAATATCCTGAGCTGGAAGAGACTCACAAGGATCATTGAGTCCAACTCCTGGCTCCACCCAGGACCACTCAAAAATCAGACCATGTGTTGGACAGCATTGTCCAAACACTTCTTGAACTCCAGCAGGCTCAGTGCCTTGACTGCTACCCTGGGCAGCCTGTCCCAGTGCCCAACCCCCCTCTGGGTGCAGACCCTTTCCCTAACCCCCAGCCTGACCCTCCCCTGTCCCAGCTCCATGCCGTTCCCTCGGGTCCTGTCGCTGTCCCCAGAGAGCAGAGCTCAGCGCCTGCCCCTCCGCTCCCCTCCTGAGAGAGCTGCAGGCCGCCATGAGGCCTCCCCTCAGCCTGCTCTGCACGGGGCTGAGCAAACCAAGGGGCCTCAGCTGCGCCTCATACATCTTGCACCTTTGTTGTCCTTTGGATGCTCTCTAATGGTTTTGTTCTTATATTCTTCTTATATTGTGGTGCCCAAAACTGCACACAGTATTCAAGGTAAGGCCACACCAATGCCTTGAACATAGACATATCCTTAAATCCTCTCTGACCCTGTGTTTCTGCTTCTAGAAAACAACATGTCTGTAAGGATTCAGTATGGATCATTTAGCATGATGCATTTTGGAATCATGGAATCATTAAGGTTGGAAAAGACCTCCAAGATCATCTGGTCCAACCATCCCCCTACCAGCAATGTCACCCGCTAAACCACGTCCCTAAGCACCACGTCCAACCTTTTCTTGAACACCCCCAGGGATGGTGATGCCACCACCTCCATGGGCAACCCGTCCCAATGCCTGACTGCTCTTTCTGAGAAGAAATGTCTCCTCATTGCCAATCTAAACTTCCCCTGGCACACCTTGAGGCCATTCCCTCTAGTCCTATCACTAGTTACCTGTGATAAGAGGCCAACCTTCCTTTCAGGTAGTTGCAGAGAGCAATGAGGTCTCCCCTGAGCCTCCTCTTCTCCAGACTAAACAACCCCAATTCCCTCATCCGTTCCTCACAGGCCTTGTGCTCCAGGCCCCTCACCAGCTTTGTAGCCCTACTCTGGACACGCCCCAGGGCCTCGATGTCCTTCTTGTAGTGAAGAGCCCCAAACTGAACACTGCAGTTGAGGGGCAGCCTCACCAGAGCTGAGTACAAGAGGACAATCACCTCCCTGGTCCTGCCGGCTGCATTATTCCTGATACAGGCCAGGATGCTGTTGGCCTTCTTGGCCACCTGGGCACACTGCTGGCTCATGTTGAGGCAAGCATCAATCAGTACTCCCAGATCCCTTTCCTGTGCACAGCTTTCCAGCCACTCTGCCCCAACCCTGTAGCACTGCCTGGGGTTGTTGTGGCCAAAGTGCTGGGCCTGGCACTTAGCCATGTTGAACCTCATCCCATTGACCCAACCTGTCCAGGTCCCTCTGCAGGACCTTCTTTCCCTCCGGCAGATTGACACTTCCCCTAGTTTGGTGTCATCTGCAAACTTACTGAGGGTGCACTCAGTTCTGTCATCCAAGTCATCAATACAGATTTTAAAGAGGATGGGCCCCAACACTGACCACTGGATAACACCACTGGTGACCAGTCACCAGTTGGATTTCACTCCATTCACCACTCTCTGGGCCCCAGCTGTTCAGACAGTTTATAACCCAGCATAAACAACAACAGAAAAATTTAACACTATGACAGACATTTCACACTCTGTAGAAAGTGCAGCTTGAAAATGAAGCCTTCACTCTTAAGATTTTTATTGCTGGACTTTGGAAAATATTTACAGAAACTGAAGTTTGAAGTTTTCTGAGAAAGCCTATATAAAAAGGCCATACTCTACCATGAAAAACTGAAAGCACATCAAAACCAAATAGAGGTGGGGATAACTTGATGTAAAGGAATGGTATCAACGTTTCAATTTGCAGGATTTTTAGCTCCACCTAGTGGTCAGAATGGAAAATATTTTCCTATCCACCTCATATTTTCTATATAATTGCTATTCAAAGACATGACTCCCTAGGGTACAAATAAAGCAACAGACATCATTATATCAAAACAACACTGACAGTAGCACTTACAGCAGGAATAGTGAAGAAGCACCAGTACCCTTCATATAATCAACAGCTCATGGACATTTGCTGTCACTGGAGCTATGTCAATATTTAGCATGGCTGTTTCCAAAGAACAGGACATTCTGACTGTTACCCTATTCATACTTCAAATAATACAAAAGATTCTTAGTAGGCAAAGATTGGCAGTGTTTGAGGGAACTACATGAATTTACATTGATGCAGATCTGGTCATTATGTTCTGCTTTATTTGCTGAAGCTTTGTTCTATATTGTGTTAGTTACTTGTGTAACATGCTTTCTTTGGATAAAAAGAAAGTCTTTCATGCATGCCACTCAAAGATCTATGCACTAATTCATTAGGTATTTACAGTTTCTTTGTTTTTTTCCAACCAGGCATGAATTTGGAACACAGAACATCAAGCAAAGTCAGTGACATGCTATGGATAATTTTTTTTTTTTTTTTTTTGTAGATATGTACAAATTCTATATTTACTCCAGAGTATGTAAAGAAAAGCACTCTTCTTATAATTTTGGGAATTACAACGGGAAGGTACATATGGTAGCACAAACTGGATTCTTATTGTAAGTAATTCAGTTTGAATATTCTTGTGAACATAGTAATATGTAAGCTAAAATATCTTATCCCACAGTGCCATAAATTACTAAGATTTGAAATACTTTGTTCTCTTCCAAAAAATAATGCTGTTCTCACACATATATAGCTGAATCCATATACCCTGCATTTACACTATGACAGACAGAATACCTTCAGTAGTGATAGATCTCTATGAAACATTTTTAGTACCACAATAGCTTTTATGTTGTGATGTTTCTTAGGGTCTAAATGCTAAGCCACCAAAGAATGGGCAGCAGATGCAGGCTGAGTTACTAATCGTCTATGAAGGACAAAAACATAGATGAGTTATGATACTGACTTGCTTAGTTGTTTGCTCCATAGAAGGGTAATTTTCTTCTAGTCTGTATGTGAAAGCAGATAACCTTTCCATGTTTCCCTGCTTGGTAATTCAATGTCAGATGAACATTGTGGCATAAGTGCTCTGCAATCTAATACGAGAGTATCAGGAGCAAGCAATAGCATACCACAAGATACTTCAAAAAGCATTTTATTCACTATTCTTTGAATAAGATTATTCTTTAATAGGATTACAGCTCAATGTACATTCTAGCTGCAAATATCACCATTTTCTTTCCTTGTGTGTGTTTTGTTTGTTTGTTTGTTTTATATTTTCTACTTAGAAAAAAGCCAAGAGGAGAAAAACAGGACTAGATAGACATGGGTAATGATAAGACTCTAGTAAGAGATTATCATGTGCTAATACACACTTGTAACAGTATGGAAAATATAGAAAATAATGTTTTTAAATACTTATTTTTTTCAAACTTGAGAAGAAAGAGTTTGCTAAACCTAAGCTGCACTTTCCCTAAGTAACTTTTTATTAGAATGCATTGTCATTAACACTGCTGTAATGATAAGCAGTTCTAAAAAAATTTCCTAAGTGTTTAAAGTAAAAACAGTATACTTATAACAGGAATCACAGAACCATAGAATATCCACAGTTGGAAGGGACCCATGAGGATCACTGAGTTCAACTCCTGTCTCTACACAGTGCAACCAAAGAGTTAAACCATTATATCTAAGAGAACATTGTCCAAATGCTTCTTGAACACTGGCAGACCTAATGACATAATCAGTGCCCTGGGGAGCCTGTCCCAGTGCCCCAACACTCTCTCAGTGAAGAAAGAACATCCAAGCATCACTGCACTCCAACAAACACCTTAGAAGTTATATTTCTACAGACTGTCATAGAGCACATGACATTAGTCCATGCCTTCAGTTAAATCTAGTTACTCCAAGTCTGTTGTGCTTGTGAAACACACAAGCAAGGCTGAACAATTTACCACGCAAACATAAACTGTTTCTGAACTAATTCATATAAATGTCTTTCACTGAGTGCTAACCACAGATTTATTCATGCTTTTATTTATTTGTAAGACAACATTTACTTTTGGACAATTGAAGGAAAATCTGTTGTTTGTGTGTGTTTGAATTACCTCAGATTGAAACAAAGTCTTAGCAGGGGTTTGCAGTGTTTCATGTATAAACCCACATAATAGTTCAATGAAGTCTGAAAACATTGTTATAGCAGAAAAGTTTTCCTGCTTGAGTCCTAAGCTTTCTGGTTAGTCAATAACAATGAACAATTACAGTACTTTGTTATTTTTTCATCCTGAAATCTCCCTGTATGTTATAGAAAATATTATTTATATGATATTATTATCAGCATAGAGAGATTAAGGGATTCATAGAAACAGAATCATAGAATATACCAAGTTGAAAGGGACCCACAAGGATCATCGAGCCGTGGCTCCACACAGGACCACTCAAAAATCAAACCATTTGTCTCAGAGCATTGTCCAAATGCTTCTTGAACTCCAGCAGCACTGAGCTGTGACCACTGCCCTGGGGAGCCTGTCCCAGTGCCCGACCACCCTCTGGGTGCAGAACCTTTCCCTAACCCCCAGCCTGACCCTCCCCTGTCCCAGCTCCATGCCGTTCCCTCGGGTCCTGTTGCTGTCCCCAGAGAGCAGAGCTCAGCGCCTGCCCCTCTGCTCCGTTTGTACAAGCTAGTTTGAAACAGATGGGGAGAGGTAGAAATACAATGTCTATTTCCTGAAGAGATATGCATGACCAACATGCATATCAAGCATATCTGAACATTTCATAGCCAAATAATACTGAAATTATCATATGTCCATGCTGTCTCTATGTCATGTGATTTGTAATGAAATCCGGAGATAAGTGGAAACCTTTAACAAAGGCTAAGCAAAAAAACAGAAAGAATGGAGGGGGGGGGGGTGAGAGGAAGAGAGAGAGAGATACATGGAGAAAAGAGAACACAAACTTCTAAGGTCATGACTGAAACCACCACCCATGGTAAATTGCAAAGAACTCTGTTTATTTACTTTGGAAAGATGAAAGGCTGAGTCACTCCTGAGTCAGTGACATAAACCTTGGGTAAGGAGATATTCTACCTCATTCCTCACTCATCTGGTGCCAGAAATATGTTACAAGGTCACTTCCCCTAGCTTTCTCAAGCAGGAGATATAAAACTTGAACAGAGAGGTGTCTGGGAAGGCTGCAGTCTTTTGTGTTCAGATGAAAACACCATTAACCTGAGAAAACAAAACAGCTGGGCAGCATTCAACTAGCTGTTTACCTGTGGAGCCCTGAAAGAGAAGCACTTCTGTAGCTGAATGGTCTCCTACAGGGTCAAATATTTTATGTCTACATACAAACCAGCCTCTGTACTCAGCCTATTCCTTTCACATCTGACCCCCCACCCTTTTTCCTGTAAATCACCTTAGTAAACTGAGAAGGAACTATGAAGGGGAAAATAAAACTGTATACACACCCATTTGATGTATTTACATATGCTCTGGAACATAAGGCCAAACTCCATTATTTTCACTGACTGATTATTTCTTCTGTTGAGGGAAAGGTCTCAGGTAGGTACTTCTGGATTAAAATTGCAATGGTGGACTAGTTCATTTATACAACATACTGCAAAGGTAAGTTAATTTTTTTTAAAGGCGGCTGAACTGTGTGGATGAGGCAGATCTACCTCACATCCCACACTTTGAACAGTGCTTTTCTGCTTCCACAGTAACTACACCTGCTATGAGTATGTAGACACTTTTCAGAGGCTGTTTTTGAAGAACTCCTTAAGCTGACCGACTAACTTGGGAAAGGAATGCCTCTGCCCTTGCCGATGCTTTTCTTTTGCTAGCAAAAGCATTTCTGAAGCCACAAGAAGACTGAACTTGGTTTCTTTATATATATGTATATATATATATGTATGTATGTATATATATACATATACATATACATATATATAACATATATATATATATATATAACATATATATATATATATACATATATATATATATATATATTTATATGTTAGTTGTCTGGCTTTATTCCCTGCACAAGTATGTGAGCTGTTTTGCTAGCACAAATGAGGCAATAAGAAAACTGTGAAATGCAATTGGGATGTGATGGAGTCCCCCCTCCTTTGGCTTAAAGGTTTTTTTGAATCACAGAATTAATGCATCTCAGACTGCATTAAGACATCTGTCTCTGCAGATATGTTAAATCTAGTCTCTAATTGTAAGTAGCCAACCATACTAGTGTGGGAACTACTTTCTAGGAAGCTTTCCCCCACATAAATATCCTCACAGATTGGGAAGGCTGAGGCCACCTGGCTGTGATTGAAATCATGTAAGGAGATGTATCAGGCAAGAAGTGGCTAGAGGAAATGTAGAGTCAGATGACAGGAAAGCTGTGAGAAATCTACAGTCAAGCAGCAGAGATTTGTTTTTAACTCTCAGGGAGAAAATCTCCCACTCCCCGTAAGGAGCAACCAACGCAGCGCCGGCTCCCAGATGCCTGGGTTCACAACACAACACCCTCAAAACAACTCCAGTCCCCAGCCACCTCCATGCTCCCTTCTCATAATGCAATCTGCACTTTCTTAGTACATGTATAAGAATCGTTAATCCTCTAATTCTTAAATGAAAACAGCATTTATTGGTTTTACTTGGCAAGGTTTTGGTAGCAGGTGGTCTGTAGAGGTGGTCTCTGTCAGCAGAGCCCAGCAGCTGTCCCATGTCAAACCAGAGCCAGCTCCAGCTGCTCCAAAAGTGACCCACTGCTGGCCAGACCAAGACAAAGAGAAAGACTGGTTGGGGCTCTGGGAAAGCAGATTTAAGAAGGGAAAATAAAAGAAAAACTGCTGTGCAACAGCAGCTGGGAGAGAGGGGTGAGAAAATGTGAGAAACAGCCTTGCAGACACCAAAGTCAGGGAAGAAGGAGGGTTGGAGGTGCTCCAGGTGCCAGTGCAGAACTTCCCCTGCAGCCCGTGGAGAAGACCATGGTGAAGAAGATTGTCCCCCTGAACTCTGTGGACCACATCAGAACAAATCTCCATGCTGCAGTCCATGGAGGACCCCTCGCTGCAGTAGGTGGATATGACCAGAAGGAAGCTGCAGCCCATGAAGAACTCACTAACAAGTAGGTTCCTGGCAGAAAATGCACCCCATTTCTCTCTCAGTCCCAAAAAGGAGCCCATGCTGGAGCAGAAGGTCTGGTGGGAGCTGCTACCTGTGGGAGAACCATGCTGGAGCAGTCCATTCTTGAAGGATGGACACCATGGTACAGACCCATGCTGGAGCAATTACAGACTCACAAAATGGTTTAGGTTGGAAGGGACCTCTGCTGGTCCTGAAGAACTGCAGCCTGTGGGAAGCCCACATTGGATAAGTTCATGCATCCCATGGGAGACCCCACTTTGAACAAGGGAAGAAAGTGAGACTGAAGAATGGTGATGGCAAGAATGGCTGATCTGCTTGGGAGGAGGAGCTGGAAGAAGAGGGATAGAGGGAAGGTTTTTATAGTTTGCTTTTAGATCTTACTGCTCTAGTTTGTTACTAGTTGGCAATAAGATAGATTAATCTTCCCTATGCTGAGTCTGTTTTGCCTGTGATGGCAACTGGAAAGCAATCTCCCTGTCTTTATCTCAATCCATGTGCTTTTTTACTGTATTTTTCTCCTCCTGTTCTGCTGAGGAGGCAGAGAGAGCAGCTGTGTGGTGCTTAGCTGCCCATCAGTGTTAAACTACCACACAGCAGTATAAATGGTGATGCTTTTGCTTACTTGCTCCCATGTCATTTTCTGTTTTGTTCAGTTTTCTAGGAGTGTGCCCATTTCCAACAGTATCCGTGAGACTTAACAAGGAACAAGATATTAATATTTACAAAGCCTTCCACACATACCTTTCACACTTCTGTTAAGGATAAATAAAATAACAAATGGATATTGCTCTGTGTTACACAATTCCAATCAGTCCTCACCAGACCAACAAAAGGCTAGTCGGGCAGGCTCTATTTCCAAATAATTGAGCTGAATGTTGGTAGCTAATGATACATGCTAAAGCCAAAAAAATCATTAGCTCATATTGCTTTCTTTAGACTACAGAAGTAAACAGTGCTTTCCAGAGAAGCATCCAGAAAGGAAATATCTATCATTTCAGTTGGTTCTATTGGTTGTTATTATTATACAGCAAGGAAATATGTCTGATTTATCAAGTATGTCTTACTTGTCAGCTGAATTTGTATGCCATTATATACCAGCCATTATTTCTTGTTATTAAAATTAAATTTATAAAAAATATATAAATTTAAAAAAATATTTAAAACAATATAAATTTAAATAAAACCCTATTTAGTCTTTGTGAAGGTACTTATTTATTCTAATCAAGTCAACCCAGATAAACTGTGCAAGTTAAGATCATTTAGTCTGGATGTTTGACATCTGCAGGTATTTTCTATAAACTCTGCTGAAATTATAACATCTAAACTATCCTGTACCTCCATTTTCTTTAACACTGCCCTTTTCAGTACAAACTACCAATAGATATCTTCACAAAACAGTATGATTGAAAACCTTTTCTGCCACAGATCATCAACATTCCCTGTTTAATATGAATCACTAGAATACTCTCCTTACTTTGACTGTTATTTTTTGTACCTGTATCACACAGTATATAATGTGATTGTGAGTGCAAGAGAATCAAATCAAGTTCATGGTTTCCTAGTTCAACCATCTTTGCTCTCCTCATTTTATAGCAAACATCCAAATAGAACAGGAATAGTTATCCTTGACGACTATTCTGGAAAACACAATGAAGACTTAGGTTATGAGAATTTCAGGGTCTACAGCACTCAACTGATTCCAGGAAAAGTGTTTTATTGGAAATGAAATTCAAAATGAGGTGATGTTACTAACCATGGCCAATAGGACCTCAGTAAGCACCTAGAGGTTAAATAGGCAAGAGACATGAAGAATTAGCATAAACCAACCCAATATTTAAAACAAAATTTATGTCCAAAGATATTTCTAGTAGTATAGGATTGATTATCTGAGCAACTAATGATAGGTTAAAAGTAATGTAATCATAAATCTAAGTGTACTTACAAAAACAGTGCATTTTCACTACCTGAGTCTGAATGGTTAGGCTCAGCATTCAGCACCAGATGGATCATTCAGCTGAGTAGAGAGAAGTGACTGCAGTGTAACAGCTTATCCAGGAGTATGCTAAAAAAAAAAAAAAAAAGCTAACAGTGAAGATCAGACAATGGAGATTCCTAGAAACAGACATGAGAAGAATCTCATGCTTATTTTAAACCCTCTTTCCCATGGGTTGCCAAAACCCAAAACCAAGAGGTTCTATCCTCAATACTTTTAAGCAGGACTAATCTCTATTTTTCAGTTACTGAGTACCCATTATAAGAAATAATAAAATGGAATCACGTGCATTTTGAACACAAGTTTAAGACCCGTTATCTTCTAGGCTGGACAAAGAGACACAGTAACTGAAAGCTTTGAAAGGAATTTCAAAATTCCAAAATAAATAAATAAATAAATAAACAAACATAGAAAGACTTAGGAAGACAAAAAAAAAATAAAATAAAATCAAGAAATCCTGCCACATTTTATGCAGAAAAGATCAAGATAACTTGATTTTGTAAATGTACAGTTTTAAAGTATTCCTGAATTTAGACTAGTATTTTAAGCAGCATCTGTTATTTCTTCAAAGAAGACCATATAAAGAAAGGGATCTGTCAGCTCCACTGCTGGTATTTATGAAGACCTCTCTAACAAGACAATCCTGTCTAACTAGGTTTTTGACCTTGCAACAGAGTGACAACTAGAAAAATTCTGATATTTTCCTACAACATGGTGGCTTTCAGACAGATGGAGTTGCTGAAATGGAATTCTCAATTACAGTTACACTTTTAATTTCCGTGAATCAGATACATGTTTTAAGCTGGAGCTATATGTGACAATATTTGTATGTTCGTCCTGTCTCTGTATGTCAGTGATTAAATGATTAAAGCCAGAAAGAGCATGTGAATCTTCAGCTTCTACCCCCTATCACACAATCTTAGCAATATATTGTGACACCATAACCAGCTGTACAATAAGATGAAACACTTGGATTCATAGCTTTCTGTTTTAAACAGCTCTTCAAAAGTTAAACAATGATTAGGGTCTTCCACATACTACAGTGACAGCATTGCTTCAAGCATTCTTTGAACAGATCTCAGCTAGCACAACTGCTTGGGACATTTGTTTCATTTTCCTTATCCATTTTCTGGACAAAACTTCTACTCCATAGGACAGTTGCAAAGGCCAGAGATCAAGTGTTCACTGATGTCATTGACACAGTTCAGAAGACTGTAGAGGCAACTACAGGATTAAAGAATGAAAACATCCACCAGGTATGAAATGAAGAAATTATCAAGTGCTTAGTCAGGAATATGTAAAGAGAAGGTATTTTTATTTCCAAGGTCTCTGAGTAAGCATATCTCAGTCTCAATCTGCTTAAATCCCTATCTATGCATGTCAGAGGCAGATAGAGTAACTGTATTATTTGCTCCAATAAGTCTAAAAACTCAGGTCTTTCTGGAGATGTAGATTTGACAATTGGTGGCAAATTGAAGTAATTTCATTGAAATGACTTGAAAATTATCTAGACCTTCATTGAACAGGGAATTTTGTGCTACTTGAAAATGAATATGAATCATTTGCAATAAAGGAAGATTCTTAAATTACAGGCTTTCAGCATAAGTCAGCAGCTGTCTGGCACATGCATGCTACTAGGTATTATTTCTTGAACAAAAAGACCATTGATTCTTAGATTATGTGCTAAATCCTGCTAAAGGATAGTAATGATGAATCAAGAAACTCATAATATTCTGGAAAAATTCTTTTAGCTACAAGGAGCAGAGCTTACCTATCTGGGCCAAAGAGGCATAAAAAGACATAAATTAGCTACCTCTGTCTTGGCCTCATTCTCTCCTTTGAGTGGGTGGAATTTAACAATGACTCGAAAAATACAGTGGCTCACTGCTACCAAAAGGATGCTCATCTTATTTTTCATGCTGGTTCTGCTGATCAGTGACTTGTTTGGGGACCACATTCAACCCACTAACCCAGCAAAAAAGCCTTTTGAGTTTCCTATTCTGTCAGTGAATCGAACTGGCTTACTGCAAGTTCCGGTGACTGTCAGAGCTGGTGTGAGGTCGTGGAAATGTGCAGCCAGAAGGGATAAAGGTATCCTTATGACTCTCGTAATTCCCACAGACTCTCAAATGTTGAGACACTCATCAAAGATGGATAGTTTTTTAAGGGAAACTCACCAGTGTGAGCTGTGTACTTCAACCAGTTCCCACCTATTTTTTCAGAGACGAGTAATGCTACTGTGAGAAACACTCTGTAGCTAATAACTTGTGCTCAGGCAAGGTTATTCACTGAGATGTAAACTAGTAATTTATTCACAAGTGCAATGGCGGGTGCCCCACAAGCAGGAGAGCACACCTACTAGTTCCAAAACACAGTTTCTCTCCCACAGTTTATACTCGCCATCAGGGAGTATCCATTTTCCTTCAGACTTTGTGACTCCTGATTCCTTAAAAAAATGTTTCTCTTAAAACTTTTTAGTTCTTTCTTAGTTTTCAACAATTCCCTGAATCCTCTCTGGATTTATTCTTAATTTTCCCTCAAACATTAGATGCCTTAAATACCTGACTTCTCTTTCTACATATTGTAATTTATTTTTCAATACTCCCAAGCCCTGCTTTCCCAGAAAGTTGAATAGCTTGTTAGTAGCTTCCTTCACAACTCTTTTCTCCTGTCCTGACAATAAAAGATCTTCTACGTATTTGTAACAGTAACGCCTCCTCGGGAGGTTGGGATTGCTCCAAAATCTGTTCTAGAACTTGCCCAAATAAATCCGTGGCCCTGTAAACCCCTGAGGTAAAACTGTCCATCTGTATTGTTGCTTCCACCCCCATTTCAGGTTCTTTCCAGTCAGAGGTGAATATATGTTTGCTCTCAGGGCTCGAGAACACCCCATTAATAACAGCATTATTCCAGTCTAACAATTTACTATTTGAATGCCCATCAAATCCCTTCCCAACAAGTTAGTCCCTGACTTGGGTACATACAATAATTGCCCAGTGATCATTTTATCCCCTAGCCTCATCTTGGTATCCCCCAAAAGTGGCACTGTTATCCCAGCCCCTTCTACCCCCATCACTTTTTAGGGTTTCGTTAGTTAATTTAAGCCCTGGTACTTTACAGGCCAGTAATGACCTAGCTGCCCCAGTGTTTTGGGTTCGGTGGCAAGGTTCTGGGGTGGCTGCAGTGGCATCCCCACGAGAAAAATCCAGAAGCCTCCCCGTGGCAGATAAGGGACAATTTCATCTGGTCCCAAAGGGGCCCACTGCTGCCCAGAACAACACAGTCCGAGCCTCTGTGAGGCCTCTGTGAGAGCACATCCACGAAGACACACAAACAAACAAATATAAACCTGCTGCTCAACAGCAGCTGGGAGAGAAACCTCCTCACAGACCCCAAGGTCAGCGCAAAAGGAGGGGGAGAAGGCGCTCCAGGCGCTGGAGCTGAAGCCCCCCTGTGGCCTCTGGAGAGGCCCCTGGTGGAGCAGGCTGTCCCCCCCCACCTTCCCGATACTTGGGAAACTGACCAAACACCACAGCAAATATAGCAAAACTTCTAGACTGTTACTAAGATCATGCCTACATCCTCTTTCCCTGCTCATTCAACTTCAAACACTACATACCACACCTTTAACACCTTCAGTAACCCTTTGGTTAGGCCTTCCTTGACTGCCATTCCTTCATCTCTCTTCCTCTCCTTTCCATCCTGGCTCTGATTCCCCCTGAAGATTTTTCTCCAACCCTCTGCCTCACTACCTGCTACACTGTCAATACCATTAGTTCCGCTCTCTGCTTTTTCTTCTCATCTCCCCTCCGGACACACACCTTCAGGGCCTCCTGCAGCAGGGCCCCCAGTGACTGTTCACTACATCCCCCCACCTTCTGGAGCATTTTCTGTGTATCTTGCCAGGCTTTAATCACAAAATTAACTTTCAAGAGCCCTTGGGATACTGGGTCCTTAGGATTCATCCCCGACTACTTTCTCATTCTGAGCCCAAGTCTCTCATACGATTTCTGTGTTGCACACTATTATTATTCCAGCCAGGATCAGCAAGTGGGTATTTCTGCCCTGCTGGTATGACCCTGGAGGATGAGCTCTTTCCCGTTTTTGTACAGCAGCTCTCCTCCTGATCATTCCAATTTCTTTCCCTGTAAACAACATGCTTAGTATAGACATCATTTTCCCCCAAGAGTATAAGTTAGGTCGTAGGATAGTTCAGCTAGCCTGATGGGGTCCTCAGTTAAAGACTTCATCTCCTTAAAACTCCTAACCTCTCTGCTGGTAAGGAGGGGGGGAAGTATCTTGGCCAAAATACTACTGTTTTCTTAATTGGTTCTTTTGTCTGGACTGGTACACAATATTTAACTTTTTTTTTTTTTTTTTAATTTTATCATCTCCTCTAATTTTGAGATTATTTTTCCCATTTCTTACCATTCTTCAGGAGGAACTGTTAGTAGGCACTCCCCCAGGGATATCTCCCTATCCCCTGGAACTCATATGTCCCATTTTTCCTAGCCCTTGTCAGTGTGCTGCTACAGAAATTTCCCTCCTTCAGGAAGGGAACTAACGTTCCAGTTCTGGAAAATGGGAGTGTATGGCCAAGCACTTCCCCATGCAAGGGCTTACCATACAACAAATTTCCCGAGACTCTTCCTTTCTCTCCCTTATCTCACACTTCGTCTGTCTCCAACCATGCCCCTCGTGGAGCCATGGAACTGTGGATCAGGACTCCACACTCACTTAGTAAAAAAGTACATCTCAATCACACATCACACAGAGTCTCACCCGACCCCCCAAGGCAATACTTAATATTTCTTATCTTGGTCTGTGCACAGAGTTACCAGATCAATTCTCAAAACCCGGAGTGCCTACCTTCTTCCTTTTCCTACTACTTCACGGATCCTGCCTCTTTAACGAGTCTTGGACCCTCTGTCAGCTCTCCACAGAACCGCCACCGTTGATGCACAGGACCACTGAAATCAGCGGGGCATGCCTTCCTGCTGCTGCGGGTGGGGCTCCCCGGTAGATGACTGGATCCCGGACGAGCCCCCAAATTGTGAGAAACACTCCATAGCCAATAACTTAGGCTCAGGCGAAGATCTCAGTGAAGTAGTAATTTATTTACAATTGCAATGGCAGGCGCCCCACAAGCAGGAGAGCACACCTACTAGTTCCAAAACACAGTTTATATACCTTTTGATGACAGGACCCTCCCCTGTTTCCCCACTGAGTGGGTAATCCAGGTTCACTTGGAGGAGTTGTGGACTCGAATGAGTGTGGAAAGGCCTTGCAGAGGGATCTGGATAGGTTGGAGAGCTGGGCGATCACCAACCGCATGAAGTTCAATAAGAGCAAGTGCCGGGTCCTGCACCTGGGACGGGGAAACCCTGGCTGCACGTACAGACTGGGCGATGAGACGCTGGAGAGCAGCCTAGAAGAGAGGGATCTGGGGGTCGTGGTAGACAGCAAGTTGAATATGAGCCAGCAGTGCCCTGGCAGCCAGGAGGGCCAACCATGTCCTGGGGTGCATCAAGCACGGCATCGCTAGTAGGTCAAGGGAGGTGATTGTCCCGCTCTACTCTGCACTGGTGCCACCTCACCTCAAGTACTGTGTGCAGTTCTGGGCACCGCAGTATAAAAAGGACATTAAACTGTTGGAGAGTGTCCAGAGGAGGGCTACGAAGATGGTGAAAGGCCTGGAGGGGAAGACGTACGAGGAACGGCTGAGGGCACTGGGCCTGTTCAGCCTGGAGAAGAGGAGGCTGAGGGGAGACCTCATCGCAGTCTACAACTTCCTCGTAAGGGGGTGTCGAGAGGCAGGAGACCTTTTCTCCATTAACACCAGTGACAGGACCCGCGGGAACGGGGTTAAGCTGAGGCAGGGGAAGTTTAGGCTAGACATCAGGAGGGGGTTCTTCACAGAGAGGGTGGTTGCACACTGGAACAGGCTCCCCAGGGAAGTGGTCACTGCACCGAGCCTGTCTGAATTTAAGAAGAGATTGGACTGTGCACTTAGCCACATGGTCTAAACTTTTGGGTAGACCTGTGCAGTGTCAAGAGTTGGACTTGATGATCCTTAAGGGTCCCTTCCAACTCAGGATATTCTATGATTCTATGATTCACAATCTACCTGATGCTTCACAAACAATGCATGGCCTTCAGTTGCTGGCCTGTTAAATTTCAAATTTCTTTTGACATTTTCACTGCTTGAAGTGGTAATGTTTCTTCACTCATCTGACTTGGTTTAACACCTTGATTTTCACCTAACTGCTCTAAGAAATCTGGTTGTCTGCATTTTACAAGGTCGCCTGCTAAGCTTTCTTATCACTGTAAGCATATCTCAATACTGCATTCCTTTCCTCTAAACCATGTAACTCTGCAAAAACAACATTTCTATTTCCACACTACTGATGTGAAATTACTCCACATTTAGAGTGATTGAAGTCTCTTCAAGACTGTATGGACGAGCAATTCTTACAGTATTACATCCCTGCTCCTCCTTCAGCATAGTGCATTTTGCAGTAAATTTGGCACTGCAATGTTGCAAAGTTTGCAATGTTGCAAAGTGTCATTACAAGACAAGGCTTAGCCCTTAACTCAAAAGACACAACCTTAGACAGAAAACTGAAATGAACGCTTTTAAACTCCAGTATTACTCCTCTTGGACTATTTAGAATATAATTGAAATGTCAGCACAAAAAAACTGTTGAAGCTAGAAAAGTGCACTGCGTGTAAGTAGTCAGTGCACATCTGCGGTATTCGGCACCAATATTCAAGCAACAATGCTCTAGTTTGTGTATTTTCTGAGATTTTTAGTATCTGTTGGGAAATAACAGCATGGATGACAGTATAATGAATGCAAAGCCTGTTCAGGTATGTTGTTGCATACTTTAAGGCTTGTCCTAATCTTCAAGAGCCTTCCTACCCTGCAAGGTTTCGTAAATAGGAAATCAAGAAATCTTACTGAAATATTCATGATTCTGTAGCTTGTGTGATTTACCCTCTTTTGTGGTGGATGTGAATATAAATCTTTATTCTGCATCTTTAAATCAGAGTTAGCAGGCTGCATCTTTGCTCAAATATAGCCCAAACACTTCCAACAGAGGTATGCTCTGGAGTCTGCCTTTACAAGACTCGTCTTTTACATACAGCACAGCCCTTGGCTTGTTCTCTGAGGGGGGACAATTCTGATTTATCCTGTCAGGAAAGCCGGCTGCGGGCTGGGAGGACCCTGGCACCCTGTGCACCCCCCTCGCAAGCTCCCCGCGCCCGGCCGGTTGACCTGGCCGCCGGCTGTGAGGGGGCCCCGCGTCCCTCGCCCTGCGAGGCCCGTGCGGGCGGCGGCCGGGCCCAGGGGCTCGGGGCTCGGGCGCCCCCTGTCCGCGGCAGCGGCTCCGGGCGAGCCCCGTGCCCGCTCCCCCCGTCCCGGCCGCCGCCGCCGCCACCGCCTCCTTTCGGGGCGGGCCCTGGAGCCGCCTGTAGGCGTTTGCGGGGGAGAAGGGAAGATGGTGGCCGCTTCCTCCGCGGGCGGGAGCGGCGGCGGCGGGTCCGGCTGCTCCTGAGGCGGCAGGAGCGGGGCGAGGCTCCGCGACCCTCGGGGCGGCTGCGGGCAGGTGAGCGGCCGCGGGAGGGGAGGGGGAGGGAAGCAGGGCAGGGCCGGGCAGGGCCGGGGGGGCCGGGCAGCGGGGCGGGAGGGGGGCAGGGGGCCTGACAGGCGGCGGGACGGAGCGGCAGCGGAGCGGCAGCGGAGCGGAGCCGGCGCCGTGCCCGCCTCGCACCGGCCGCCCGGCGGGGCGCGGCAGGAAGCCGGCAGCGCAGCGGGGAGCGCCCTGCCCGGCCCCGCAGCCCCTTCCCTCGCCCCTCGCTCCGGGGTTTTCCTCCTCGGCGGCGGGGAAGGGCCGGGCAGGGCAGGACAGGGCAGGAGGCGCGGAGCCTTCCCCCAGCCCCGGCGAGGGCTCGGCTCGCTCCTCCTGCCCCGGCAGCGCTTCTGCGCCGCGCAGGGTGGGGAGGGCGGGGGCGTGTTCTCGGCTCTTTTTTTAATTTTTAATTTATTTTTATTATTATTTTTTATTATTATTATTATTTTTTCTCCTGTTAAAACCCTCGCTCTTATCCCCAGTTCTGTGCTCCCCCTCGTCCGGCCGCCCGTCCCTCGGGACCATGCCCGGCCCTCGCCCCGGCGGGGCGGTGGCGCCGCGGGGAGGGCGCAGGTGGCCGGCGGCGCAGGTGAGCGCCCCGCGGGCACCTCCCGCCCTCCCTTTTCCCCATTTTTTTTTTTTTCCCCTCCCCGGGCACCCCCCGGCTCTGTGCGCGGGGCCGGGCTGTAAGGAGGGCAGGGCAGCGGCGGGGGGGCTGCCCGGTGCCCTGCTCCGACATGGAGGCGGGCGGCGCCATGGCTGGCAGGAGGGCACCGCGTAATGGCGGGGCCCCCGGGGCTTGGCGCTGCCTCAGCGCCGGCCGGGGGCAGCGGGGGCAACGGGGGCAGGCTGCCCGCGGGGCTGTCCGCAGCTCGCAGCCTCAGCCAGGCGCCTGTCAGCGCCAAGCGTCACCTTCCGAAAGGTTCAAGCACCACTTCACGTGTCAGTGATGCGTGATGCGTCTGCCGCAGAAGGGGTTCAAAACACGGACAGAAGTACGCGAGTGCACACCGGGTGTTGGCACGAGGCGATCTTCGAGGGCCCTGCCAGCCCAGGGCGGCTCCGATCTTAAATGCCTGGGCTGCGGGGATCTGCTGCTCTGCTGCCGCTATGGTCAAGCATATCCCGACGCGGGCCCTTGTGCTGGCTCCAAACTTAACGCCCGTGGCTAAGCTTTTAGCCCTGCCACACCAGGGCTTAGCTTGTAAACAAACAGCGTGTTCGATTTGACCGCCTCTCAGCTGCATCAGTGTGACTTCTGAGGGACTAGTATTCCCCTGTATTTGTAGTATTTTCTGGGCTTATTGTGACTTACAGCTCACCAAGCTAAATTTGAGCCTGCAGATGTTGCTAAAAAGAAAGCTATTTGCTTTTAATTACCTTTGATAGCTCTCTTCTTGTGTTTACCAAATTCAAGGTTAGTGAAAGTTTCTGCATCACTCTTTTAAATGTAGCATGCCAGAAGTCAAGGGAGTAAACATTCTCTGTGCTTTAGGGGGAAAAATAATGATGGAATGCAAATTACCTCATATGTGTTTGGAAAATGACAATTTGAACTTTTTCTGAGGGCCACTATAACCAAACTTAAGTGACTAATGAGACTAGCACATATATTTCAAATGCTTGTCTCAAAGAACACAGTCAAAACACACACAGACATGCACACACAAAATCCTGTTAGATAGCATATACTTTTATTGTATATGATGACAGTAAGTCTTTTTAATAAGTTCTTCAATAATTGGCTGGCTGGCTGCTTTTTACCATTCCAGTGGATCTGATATGCTGATAATGCATTCTGTCTTGAGTAGTTGTGGTGGTTTAACCCGGCTGGCAGCTCAACACCACACAGCCGTTCGCTCACCCTCCACCCTCCTTCTCTGGGATGGGGGAGAGAAATGGGAAAGTGAAGCCCGTGAGTTGAGATAAAGACAGTTTATTAAGACAGGAAAATAATAATAACAATAGTGATGATAACAATAATGATGATAATAGTACTAAGAATAATAATGTGTACGAAACAAGTGATGCACAATGCAATTGCTCACCACCCATTGACTGATGCCCAGCCTATCCCTGAGCAGCTGGCTCTCCCACCCCAGCTAGCCACCCCTATGTATTGTTCAGCATGACCCCAGATGGTATGGAATGCCCCTTTGGCCAGTTTGGGTCAGCTGTGCTGGGTCTGTCCCCTCCTAGCTCTTGCTGCACCCCCAGCCTGCCCACTGGCGGGACAGAGTGAGAAGCTGAAACATCCTTGGCTTGGTGTAAGCACTGCTCTGCAACAATTAAAACATCGTGGTGTTATCAGCACTCTTCTCATCCTAATCCAAAACGTAGCAGCCTACCAGCTACTAGGAGGAAAATTAACTGTTCTAACTGAAACCAGGACAGTAGCACAATGGAAGAATTCAGGAGGGAAACCAATATACGATACTGCAGATATCTATGTTAAAATGGTTACTAGCACGCATAGCAGTAATAGCTGTAAAAATAACAAGATTTGCATTTTCTTTTAATTGGCTTATAAATTAAGATGGACATTTTCTTAAATATAAATGGATAAGGATAACATTACATTTGGCTGTTTCTTCTTAGGTTAAGGTTGGTTAAAGTAACTGTAATGAGATCTTGGGCCACGCACATTTGTTTTCTTGCTTGAGTGTTTGAATAATCAAAGGTTGTGTATTGGATTTCTTTCTGATTAACTCTTGTAATCTCTTACGAGTAAAGATGTTTCCTTCTGTGCTAACCATCTAACTTGATCAAAATTGGGATATACAAATAACAATATGGATAGCATCCCTCTGATTCAACATGTATGAATTCTCATAGCAAGTAGCAGTGGCATGTATTGTTGAAATACAGTGCTTGGAACAGAATCTGTATAAATGTGGTTCTTTCTTTGGTCTGTCTTTGACCACTGGAGAAGTGTGTTTGGAGTTCAGCCTTGGCATGCTTTAAGGACAAATAAGTTCCAGAGGTAGCTTTGATGTGCAGATCTGTGTTTGTTTAAATATAAAGAAGGAATAAAGTCTTAGCAGAATGAGGTGGGAAAGGTATAATTGCCAAACATGCAAGAGGAAGTTAAGGTAGTCTTTCGACTGTCATGTAAAAGATCACATTGCTTATTTGTAGAGTTTACAGATAAATTTCAGTGGCAGCTACAAGCACAGAGCAATCAGTATGTGTGAAGACTGTTTAATGTCTTTGGTAGTCTATATATTGTTCTCACGTTGCAGGGCCTCCTTTCCTGATGCAGTCTTCTGAGTGGAAAAAGGCAGCAAAAAGCATCTGTAACCTCTAATTTGGCTTCTTTTTTGTTCAGAGGTAATTTGTACTGTAGAAATTTGGCTGGTGGAACTTTTTTTTTCTTGTGTTTGCTTGTCAACCTGAAGCATGTCACTGTCTTGAATGATATTCAAGATACTCAACATCTTGGTGTGGACAAACTCTAAAAATGGGGTTCACAATCATGTTATTAAGTTGCCTCCTATGCGAATTGCCATGTAGTTGTCCATTACTGCTTAATCATATTTGTAAAATGAGAATCACTTTGCTACACTGCAGCACAAGACCTGCTTTCCTCATATAGTGCTTCTGTGAGACTGCAAACTGAAGTCTTTGGACTTTGATCTACTTCTGAGCTTCCGTCTTGCTACAAAAATCATCCCTCTCACAAACTCTGATATGCAAAATTCTTGTCCTTGGTTATATAAAAATGTGATGCTGCTTTTTTCCTGTGTGGTAAAGAATTACTGTTGCTGGAAAAAATCCACTTGTGTGATGATAATGACCATGCTTTGTTTTTGCAAAGTCGTAGAGCTGAAGGCTGACATTGGCTTCTGTGCAAACAGTTGTTAGAACCTGAAAAGGTGAGTTCAAGACAGTTTCTGGGCTGTGAAATAGGTTCTGGTGGAGTGGGACTGCTTGTTGTTTAGTTATTCTTGTGACTACCTCTGTCATAAAATATGTGCATGCAAACATATTCTCAGGTTTTAGGAATACAGTTATACTGGGGCATATGCTCCAAAGTGGGATAGAGAAGAAGGCTGAGGCACAGTTAATATCTTGCTGTACTCCTATGTTTCTCTTAAATGTTCTTCAAGGGTGTATCTGGGGTCCTGATGACTACCATCGGCTTTGGCATACAGGAAACTTAAAGATGGTTTTTAGAGTACCAAAGATTATAATGCTATTCTCTGCTTATGCATGTGACTCTTTTTTGAATAGTAAAGAGTAACAATCTCAGGGTTGTTGATACAGAGAACAAGAAGAATATACCTACAATTTCATGAATAAGGTTGGGTTGCATCTCATGAAACATTCCTTTTACTTTGTGTCAGTTAAATACATTGAGGCAATTCCGCCGGACTCTTCTTTGGCCTGTCTTCATTTTGCGACATTACAGTTCCTTTCCTTTGCTCTCAAAAACGTCTCTAAAGAGACTTGATGCTTTTCAAACATCAACCAAAAGCCTGTGCTTTTCTGTTTAAAAGATGTTACAAATAGTGTAAATCAGGGATTGACTTGCAAATTAAGCTGTTCAACTCTGGCAGCAAAAGCTGAGTTTACAATTACAAGTCTCCAAAGTAGTTGAAGGTTTCTTCCTCTTGAAATTAAAGTGTTTTCCAGTTCTGAACGAATTGCAGCTCTACTACAAAAAATAGCTGTTTTTCACTAGCGAGGCAAAGAACCCCATGTTTTTTTCTTTCTCCCCAGACTTACTCATTTCAGTGATAGCTTTTGCCTTTCTAATTAATTACAGTCTTTGATCAGTAACACTTAAGCTGAAGTCCAGTCACTGATGCATTCTTCAGTGCTCCTCTTCCCCTTTGCGAGTCTTTCGCGTTGGGGCATTGTGTTACTGGTGAAAGCAAAACTTCCCTCCTAACCCAGTGGTGCTATTCCTGGTGTCACATAGCATGGCTCTAGCCTTCTTTGTTGTTCTTTGGGGAAGAAACTAGATTCTCACCCAGATAAGAAACCTGATGTAGGTTGCAATCTTGCAAGTAAGGTGTCTTCCTGTCTTGTCTTTATAATGTGGAAACTCTTTCTGCTATAAGAAGATGCAAAAATGTGGTTGAATGTAGGAAAGGGTACAACAACTAGAGAGCAGTTAGCTAGGAGCAGCATGTGATGAAAAAGACAATCAATCACTTACTGTTTCAGGAAAATCAAGAAATCGAGGCAAACTATATCTAGATGTTTAAGCCTTGAAATTTCTGCAGGATGTCTGTCTTCGTCTAATAGAGACTTACAGAAAGGAAACATAAGGCAAACTGCTGAGTCACAGCAACAGGTAGTTCAGTCAGTTACTCTAATCATTGAATGTGGCTATTGCAAAATCTGCAAACAGGTGTGGCCAGTTTTTTCGATAGTTGATCGACCAGCCATCCTTGGAAGTAACTGCAGCAGCTTGACTAGATCAGGGAACAGTTTAGACCAATGTCTTTGTTTTCTTTATGTTTTGAGTTCTTCCAATTACATTTTGAGTGTAACTGGCCCTCATGAATTTGAGTAGTGAATGACCCTAATGAGAATATAAACTGACGGATATCTGGATGTAAGTGGCAGAAAATTGTTGTGCTTGAAGGTAACGTGAACCCAGCTAAACTGAGTTTTGTGTGTGTGTTTTGTTTTCTTTTTGAAAGCACAGATGATATCTTTTCCAAGATTCCTAAAGTGATTGAAAGTATGCTGTGTGTTTACCAGATGAAATCCCTACAAGGGTATGGGTAGCCTGAGAAATGTTTAATGCATGTAAAGGATGTATCTTACAACTGTTAAGTTTTTGAAGACACTGAGGATGTGACTAAAGAGAGGAATATTTAAAGAAGTATATTTTAGGTTAGGGAGACCCATCTTTCTTGTCTCCTTTTTTCCTCTGCTGTTCACAGCGTACTTCTTAGGGAACAATTTCTAGTAAAAGCTTCACTGTAGCTGCTCTGAATTATCCTTTGAAGCTTCTCTTTCCAGGTCCTGTAGAAGGAACTTAGGAAAGCTAACCATTTGAGGTCAGGTTTTCTTTTCTGAACAGGTCCCAGAAACATCTACAAATTAAAATTTGGATATAGCAGGAGGAGGAAGAATAAAGTCACTTGCTTGTAAGCTTTCTAAATCATGATCCACTGTGATGTATAGATGTGGTTTGTTAATGAACTGAGTAGAATTTTAAAATGTTTTACTGGCGCATTATGCCTCATCCAGGTTTGTTTGCAGTTCTGAATATTAGAGGGTAAGCAGGACATAAAAGGGAGAACTTCCTAACTGCATAAGTATGTGACTGTTTTCTCAGAGTTCTGATTAAACCAGATAAAGCAAGTCTACCAGTCACCCATACAATGTTAATTTGACTCTTGAAGTTGATCCTCGCAGTTAGACTCATCAGTGAAAGACTAGACTTTTTTCTGACCTTAAAATTATGCATAATCTTGGGATGCATTCTTACTTAACTTTTTATTTTTATTTTTTTATTTCTCTTGGTTTTACCTTAGGCTTGAAGTAGTCATTCTCACTATCTTTCTGTTGTTGTTGTTGTTTGTTTGTTCTCTGGATAAAATAGGAGAAGAGCATCATTAATGTCTTCTATACTAATAAACTACATAAGCAAACTCGAAGCCTTACTGGTACAAGAAAATCACAAGTCATAAGTAGAAACAAGCTTTGCAAACAAAAAATTGGTTTTGCTGACGGTGGTGTACCTGCTCTGGGGCTTGTCTATAATACCTGTATGTCTCTGAAAAGATTTTTTTTTTTTCCACTCCTGGCTACACTGGTACAACTCTTCTAGGGAAAAACTAAGCCATTAGCATTAGGCTTAATAAATGAAGGAGAAAGTTGTGCAGGAATAGGTAAACCAAAGAGTTTCTGTTTTCAAAAACACCTAGTGTGTGCCTCATGCTTTCTTTAAAAAGGCAGTGTCTTTTTCAAACTGTGGTATATATACTTTTGCTGTAGATGTCATCTTGTAAGATAATTACATGTGAAGGCCTTAAGTTCCTTTGGATTATGATGACTCATTCACCATGAATGTAATGACTAATGTGACATTTCAGTTTAATTTAAAGAAAACAGAAGAAATGCTGCACATAGTCATTTTTATAGTTTTTATCCTTTCTTCTGTGAGATTCACAGTACACGTATGTTGTTTGCACTGTTAACGTCAAAACCTTTGCTTCTTAATCTCTCTGAACTAAGTGGTTCTGTTTGGAGGAAAAAAAAATCTATAAATAAGTTGTTCCTCTAACTTTAGACTGCTTTTCTAGCTGTTGAACCAGAACAAATCTGAGAAAGAAAATTATACTTTGAGCCTCAAATGTCTTTTGTCTCTTGAACCTTTTAAAAAATCTCATCCTGAACTGGTATGCTTGCTTGACAGAAGTGAAAATTCTTTGTTGGCGTTGGAGGTATTTTACCTGTGCTGTAAAGGCCCCAAAGCTTGAAAAGTGGCCTACAATACTTGAGACAAACTTGACGGATCATACTGCTGGTGATCTATCTATCTATTATTTTCTATTTTTCTATTATCTATTATTTTCCCCTTCACTTAAAAAAAAACAAAGAACGATGGTGTTATTCAGCAGTGTATTTTGCTCAGTGGTTATTGACTTTGTCTTGAACAGAAATCTCTGAGTTGCAGAAGAAAACATTTCTCAGGTTTTGCTGTGAACATTTAGTCATCCTACCCAGCTTTTTTAATCCTTGAGGAGTTTTCACACCTCTGTTCTATGTGTTGACTTTCCTCTAAGGGAAGATGACTGGATTGAACATCTGCATTAAAATACTTAGCTTTTGAGTTGTCCAGGTTGTTAAGTTCAAAGTTACTGCAGATGACTCTATCTGTGTTCCTTTTTTGTCAGTGCTCAGTGTTGGTGCTTCCCGCACGCTGTCAACAAATGACAGAGCGAGAAGAAAAAGAAATAAATCTCAGAATTGAAAGCATTAAAACAGTGTTACTGAGGTCTGTGTGATTTCCTTTCTTTTGAGCAGGGACTGAAATGCTCTCACTATGTAACTGTTGGCCAACCTGTGTCTTACTGCAGACAGTAATATGTTAAATAACTGCATGGTGGATTTTGCAAAGTGAGAAATTCTGAATTTCAGTCCACCCTGAATGTAGCCTCACGCCTGTGTGTATGCCACTGCAACCAGGCTTTAGTGATGGGTCTGTGCTGTTGTGTGAGTTGTGCGGGGAAATAAATCTTGCGAAAGGTTGTCTGTTTGAATTTTTTACCAACCTTGAGAAAAACAAGAAAGAGATTGGTTCTCTAAATTGAATTTGACCTTTCCAAGATGATTTAATTAGAAATATAAATGCTGGCAATAGTAAATTACATCCACAATTGTTCTTTAGGAAACAAAACTTTTTTTTTTTTTTTCTAAGGGGACATGCTTCCTTTCTTCTTAATATGTTACTAAACCAATTACTACATAAAAACATGCATGAACAGCATTCTAAAAAGGAGTGCATATGTTAACATAAGCACTTTAAAGACAAGTTCATAATTTAAACTTCGACAGAAATAGCTATTTCAAATCGGATAATAACAGTAGTATGAGGGGCACAACAGGATTAAACAGTAAATCCACGCTGTGCACAATAGAGTATGACTTAATAATCAACTTTGCTTTCAGAATCCTATCATATGTAACTTTTAGGTTCTCTGAATGGGTATTTTCCAGATTTTTAGACAGATACGTTGGATACTGCTTGTAATGTCAGCTGATGTATTTTAAAGTTATCTTTTCTTCCCTGATCTTTGTGTGTGTTGGTATATTCTTTGTAAGATCCGACTTAAGCAATCTTACTTTTTTAAAGTCTGTATAAAATCACTTTCCTGTAGATGTCTTGCCTGAGAACTTCACCACTGAGTAATACAGCATAGATATTTTGATTGTTAGATGATAATATTACAAGGAAAGTCAAAATATGTGTAATCAACCTGCACATTTACTTGCCATTTGTTGAATGATAGGATTTAATGACAGAAAGAATCTCAGTTTGCTGTTCTTCAACAGCTTTTTTTTTTATAATTGCTTGAGGAAAATATTTACTGATACATTCATCTGTGCAAGTAGTAGTATCTTTCTAATACATAATCTTTCACAACTCTAATAATCTTGCGTTTGCCACGTGCTCAGGCTTTAAAGGATTCAAATACTCTGTTTTCCTGAGTATATGCTCAGGAATACAAGTGAGCACAACAAGAAACAAGGACTAGTAACTGAGGGCTTTCAAGAGATGGAAGTGTACGTTTATTAAAATATATTGCAGAATTCAGAAAGGGGGAAAAGATTTTTTTGGTTTTGTGGTAAAAATTAGATGTTTTTGTTGCCTCACAAGTGACTGATCATTTTAGCATAAAAGAAATGAGAAAATATGCATTGGATTTTCCATAGAATAACTTTCTTGCCTGTGAATAAAAATTACTTTTGTCAGAACGAACTTTGGCAATATTTTCATGTTTATTCTGGAGGATGAGTTATAGTCATAATGAAGAGTTTGAGTCACTTCTAATGCATGCTTTGAAGGTACGCATTTTACTTGATGACTTTTATTTGTAAACGTTTTTCCATTTCCATACTTTTAATATTGAGATCCCTTTCATATCTGCTGGGTGGCTTTGGTCCCTTTCATCTGGCCTTTGGAGTTTTGGAGTGCGGCTGCATGGATCTTCTCATGAATATCCTTTAAAATAAGTTAGAAAAAGCATGGGAGGCAACTGTTGCCTGTTACTGTACTTCCTGAGGTTGCTGTGATCCGTTTTTTTTACTATCATTTATCTAGGAATATGTTAAATATTAAACGAAGGGCTTATCTTCAGGAGGTTTTGCTACAACGTTTGACAATGCAGGAAGCAGTTCTGAAAACTGAAGGCACACAGTTTCAGGCATTACACGCCTGCCTAAGCTTTTCACGCTGTGTGTTTGTAGTAACTTCATTACCTCAGCCACTTCACAGGTCACCTTGCAGAGGAGTTGCTCTGAGGCCTAGCTCATACTCTTTCCGCGCTTGCTGCAGATGTGCTAGTGCAAACCCTCCTGCAAAACCATGCTGCAGATCAAGATTATGATATGGCTGGTGCTGCATGAAGAACAGAAAGACACTTCCTCCACTGGGCTCCTTACTGCTGAAGCATAAAACAAAAGACATGAATATTCTAACTTCTATCAAGCATGTGGTTTGGGCCTTTTCAAGCCATCTTGGCAAAAGAGTGTTTCTTAATGAGGAATTGGCAAGAGGATTAAAAGACAGACTTTCTGAAGTGTTAATAAACTCCTGCCAAGCTTGAAAAGCAGCAGAGAAAGAATGAAAATGCTGATGTGAAACTGAGTGATTTGAGGCTGCCGTCAAAGGCCAAATAGAAATGTGAGTCATCCTCTTGATAACTGGGGGTGTTTAGTGGGGTGGGGATAGGCTCCGAAGCTCCGAAAGTGTGGACGAAGGAGCTTGTGTTCGATGCGATAAAGATGTCAGAGGAGAGATCGAGAGAGAAGAATGACAGTCTACAGCCTCCTGCAGCATTTTTTCCCCAAAAGATAAAAATGAGGAAACCAGTGTTCCTTCAGTGAAAAAGACACTCCAGGTCTGTGGAGCCCTGTTTACGGAGATTTCAAGAAGCATTTGGTTGATTGTGTTGTGGACCATTAGCAGAAATGAAATTGAAGGATGATTCTGGCAAAATAGTTCCAATGCTAATACTTAACTTTCAAGTGCCTGGTAAACAGAACTTGTGGGTGACCTCTGAGGTGCATTTGAAACAGAACATCTTTTCCTCTCTCCTTTCGATTTCTCAAAAACAAAATGCAGTCCAGCCCTGCCCGCTCAGAGAAGAAAAAAAAAAAAAAAAAAGGCCCAAGAAGCTACCAAAAAAGCAGTCTAGGAGATTTTGGGCTCCCAGAGGGCACTTAACCACTGGACTATTGTCTCTTGACTTTTTCTTTACTGTTTTATTTTTGTTTCAGGCTACTATATTTGGCTTTGCTCCAGCAGTTTCCAATTACAGAAAGCCTTCTCTAACAAAGAATGTTTCCAGGGCTGCAGATGTTTCAGTCATTACATAATACTGAGCATGGCTAACCTTTAAAGCTTGCAACTGGGCAGTAAGTACATTTTACAATGTACTTTTCTTGCTCTGAGAACTAGCATTGTTATCTTTCTTATTAATCTTCTTATAATATTATTATTAATTTTTTCTTTTGGACTCTTTCTGCCCAGTGTCTGGAGTAGTTATTTTCTGCTACATTAAAGAATAGTTTGGATACAACACTGATAAAACAAGATGAGACTGGTTTATTAAATGAGTATAGCTGAACTGCTTGCTGATTATCATTCTTCCCTTCTCACATCTTTTCCATTTCTGCTTTCTGTCCTTGGCAATAGATCTTCATTTACTGGTACCAAACTTGCTTTCATTGATTCCAGCTGTTTCTCTTCCAGTCCCTGTAGGTCACTTCAGAATTTGTGTTTTGGCCTCACAGTCTGTAACCACTCCAATTTTTATACCACTGGACAACTTGGAATTACTCTGCAATAGAAAAAATGAACTATAGAGTATGGCAGAGAGAGACCGGTGTAGATTTTGTTTCTTACTGCCCCAATCCTCCTCGTCAAAGTAAGATGTTTCTGAGTGGCATTTTCACGCTTGTGACCGTCCTGGGTCGCAGGATCTGTTAACTGAGTGTCATTTTCAGTCAGTTGTAATTCATAAATAGCTGTTCAAGCTGTTACTGCACAACTTCACTTTGAAAGCATTGCTGTGTTTGACACAAGCTTATATATCATAATCTCATTGGCTCACAGTTTTGCAGCAACAGTAACTGGTTTTGCTGGCAATCTCAAAAAAAAAAAATCTGACTAAAAACACAGTTAAAAAAATGTGATGTTTTTATTTCAAATATAATGTTTTCAGTAGTTTATTTTTGTCTCGACAGAGTAATTCCAATTTATTAAAGTTGAACATCTGTGACTAGTTCCCTGTCTTGATTATTTTTGTTAAAGCAATCCAAGGAATTGCACATAGGACAGGAAAATAAAAATCCAAGGAAAATTCAGGGTAATTAAAAACAATAATATATTTTGTTCAAGGGTAAAATTATTTTAAGTGGTTTCTATTTATTCCTAAAACAGGCCAGAAAAGCTGTTAGACTTCTCAATAAAATTGATGCTTCAGTGGCAGAATATATATGCCTCACAAAACTAGCGAGTTAGGTAATTATCACTTATTACACTAGTGGATTTACAAAATAAGTTTATTTCCTCACCATCCCTTCTTCATATGAAGCACGCTGTTCTGTCATTTCAAGCCAAGCTTGAAACTGAAAAGAAAAACTACATTGGAAGAGTAGAGGCACCTGTTTCCCATTATACAAGTGGAGTATTTGCTAGTGGTGCTCATGAAAATGTCAATAATAGCCAGAGATACCAAATGCCTGCCCCAGTGAAGTTTTAAAGAATTTTTGATGTCTATAGCCATCTTAAATGTTATGAAAACTAAAAGTGTGGAAAAAAATATATATTATTTTCCCCACCTGTGGTGTTTTAACCTTTGGTCTTTGGATTTTAAGTAAGTCTGCTAATTTGGTGCTGGGTTTTTGTGTTTCATCAAGTTGTAAAGTGCAGTTTATTTTCTAGTATTTCAGAAGCTTAACACAAAAGGGGTTTTGTTCTCAAACATTCAGTTTGCAGAACTATGTTGCTTAACTTATTTCTAGAAGTGAGGGTGGGGAGAGAAGACAGGTTTGATCTAATTGTTTCTAGGCTTGGTGCCTTTGTTTCCATAGGATTTTTTTTACAAGAGGTGGTTTGGTGTGATTTTTCTGATATCTTCATAGTGTAATGCCCTAATCTACTTTGAAGGCATTAGAAGACTTTCCTGCCAAGTTGATTGCATTTGTTTTATGCCTGAATTTTATGCATGGAAAACAATCAGGTACACAACCAGCTAGTATGAAGTTAACTTTTGTTCTTCTTTGAATATGTGCAAATTTCCAACAATCTAGCATAAAAAGCCATTGTTTATTACTTGCAGTACCAGACCTGGACCCAACTTGTTTTCTGTGTGAAGTTCAATTACCTGATAAAAGGCCATGCCATAAGAATAATTCATTAAATGGACATGCCTTTTGTCTTTCACCTTGTCCTTAAATTTGCTTTTCATTTTAACATAGTCTTCTATGAGATAATCAGCTTGTAGCTTATAAGGTCCTTCAGTTGTGCAACCATTACATTCTCAAATGTTTACTTGAAAACTGTTATGAAGGAATGGCCCTCTATTTGCATATGTGCATGTTCAGACCCAGTCTCGGGTGACATGCAACCATTCTTGTTCCACGGCTGGTTCTGTTAAGACAGGTAGAAGTGGGGCATTGCATGTCTACAAAGTTATTTTTGCAACTCGAGATTTTTAAATGATCTTGTGATTTAATCAAGAGACTGCAACTGCTGTTACATTTCATGATTTATGACAATGTGTTACGCATTCCAAAAAAAGAGTCTTTAAATGCACATCTAGGAAGTATTTTTCTTCTGTTGCAGATTGTACGCAGCTAATAAACAGTGGACTACATTTTTTTTTCTGTTTTAGTCCTGGTCGGTATTAATGGTATGCTACATTACTTTACCTTTTGTTGTTAATAGATGTGGTGTGTTCTTAACGTAAAGTGTGCTTCGAAGAACTGATAGAGACATGTCTGTACGATTTCCCTATGTGTTGCTAATGACATTTAAGTGTTTGATAAAACTGCATTATTTAGGATGAACTAGTTCAACATTGTTTAATATTCCAGTTTATAATGTTTTGCTTTGTAGTAGTTTTAAACCATCATCTGTGATGCACGTGTAAGGCCTGATTTATGTTGTCAAACTTGCACCAAACTTGGATGTATGGGCTAGAGCTGTATGCTTGTCTGGGTACAAATGGGCTTGCTTAGAAGTGGCGAAGTATGGACTAGCATGCTGATGTGAGTGATATTAGTGAAGATATGTTGGGATGGACAAACAGCAGGAATGCAAGCTCTTCCGGAACTTGTGTATATTCCAGTACGTTCTGGGTCTTAACACTGCAGCATTGGTGACTCTTTGCATATGCTGCTTACACTTAGGACTTTCGTGGGTACATCCGTGTGCTAAAATCACATCTGTATTTTGTGTTAAAAAAAAAAAAAATATTCCAAACAAGTTTTGATTGCCAACTATAGTCCATGATTACATTCCTGTTTGCTTTTCCAAGTGAATTTGATTATTAGCACCTGCCTCTTAAAATCCAGTTAAAGAAAGACTAAATCTGAGGCACATAAAACAAAAGCAATCATTCTCTTTTCTTGAATACAGTTAACAATAAGAACTACCTTCACTGTGTGCTTTCTGGGGTTATGAAATACAACTAGGGAATAGTCTAAAAAACAGAAGAAAGCAGTACTGTTGGTGCAATATTGTGTTGTCAATGCAATATTGTTGATGCAATTACACCTCAGTCAAGTTCTAAAAAAAAAGTTGTATTTATAGTATTAGTACACACTTTATAAGCAATGGTAGTTTCAGTCCTTTCACAACTGTATTGCTTTTTTTTTTTAATTTTTAATAAATGGCCCTAGAGATAAAAACTCCTAGGTGTCCAAATCCTCGCTGGCAGTCAAACTTGCTAAGTTCAGGCCCTAAGGTTCTACCTTCTCCTGTCCAAAGTAACTTCTTCACACAAATATTGCCAACCCTTTATCTTTACAGCTGCTGTGAAATATTACTTAAAGATTTTGGCATTTGAAATGGAGGAGCAGGGGAAAGCTGAAGGCTTAGTGCATCTTAGCTGTACCTCTGCTGTGTATGACAGTGGTTTATCTTCTTCAAAGACATTTATAAATCTTATTTTAACTTTTTCAGGTCCATTTTCAGTTCTAGAGTAGCTGTTGCCACTTCACTTCAAGAAGAGTGGTTGTCTTGCTGATTACATGTTTAAACTTCCTAACGTGTATGTTTGCTGTGTAAGGCTTTTAATGTGAATCAGGGACATTACCAAAGTGACTCCTTAAAAGAAATTTTGGACTAGTTGCTGTGGTATAAAGCTGAAATTTAAGAAGCATCAGTGAAGATTCTTTTATACAAATGGGAAACAAATTGTTCTTCCTGTTCCGTAGCAATTACTCTCAGCACAAGATAAAAGAAATCGCTGTATGAGTAAAGAAGAATAACCAGATCTCTCCCCCTTCTGTACTACAGCAAAGAGCATTTCTTTTTGAATGTTCATAAAGGTAAATAAACTGCCCATATCTTTTCTCCCTACTGATTAGTACACTGGAAATAATGGAGAAGTTACAAGAATAAAGACTTGGTTACATTGCTTAAGCTCTATACCGGGTAATGGGTTGTTTATGGTAGTCTTTGTGTGGTCTATGAAGATTTGCCTAGTGCAGTGGTTGAAAAAGCATACTAAATTTTCTCTCGTACTTGGATTGTAGCCAGCAAATTTTCCAAGTGTTGCAGATGACCTCCTGACACGCTGCCTTGTATCCAACCACTAGAGTCTCTGTCTTTTAAATTAGTTTAGTGAATTCAGTATCCTGATCTTTCCTGATCTTTAAGCCAGCTCATTTTAGGAATAAATCCAGAGGATAGAATGTGCGTACATTTTTCTTCTAACTTGTTTACTGCCAATAGCCAAGTATAATTCGTTTACACGACAGAGCATTTGTGTAGAAGTCCTGAGCTGTGTTTAACATCTATGCTTAAAACTCTTAATTGTGTAGGCTGATTGCCTTCAAAATCTGTCTTTCAACCACAGTCCACAAAAAATGCTGAAGTTATTCTAGAGTCTGGAATGAAACTTATTTCCTTTGCAGTCTTGTTACAAAAATATTTTCTGTTTTGAGGAAACTATGCCATCTTTTATAAGTTCTTCAGTCATTTACAATTGAGTAAATTGTAAATAGTAAGCAGTTTCCACTCATTGTGGTTCTTGGAGACTGGTAGCGTCTGAAAGAAGATAGAAGTAAATAGATTGCAAAGTTGTGTTAGTCATTTATCACTTGCAGAAATATCTTTAAACTTTCAATTCTTTGACCATCGGTTCATCAGTATTTTCATTTAATGACATTTCTGGACTTTGATTATATTGAAAATAGGCTGAAAAGCTGTCATTTTATTTTTGTGATTTAGAACCGTAGAATATGCTGAGTCGGAAGGGATCCACAGGGATCCTCGAGCCCAATTCCTGGCTTCACACAGGACCACCCAAAAATCAGCCCATGTGTCAGAGCAGTGTCCAAATGCTTCTGGAAGCCCAGCAGGCTCAGTGCCTTGACCACTGCCCTGGGGAGCCTGTCCCAGGGCCTGACCACCCTCTCAGCGAAGGACCTTTCCCTGACACCCGTCTGAATGTCCCCTGACGCAGCTTCATGCTGTTTAGGGTCAAGAATATCACAGTTATGACTCTTCATGTGGGTGATGAAGGGAAAGGTGGTAGGTTTGGGGAAAGATTTGGTGTATCTTACAAGTCTTCAGCTTTTTCAAAGACGTGTTAATTAACAGAAGTACACTGCATTAGGAAGCAGTGAATTGAGTTTTTCAGTTGCTGGAAGATTTGCATGTGCCTTTTCTCTAAAACTGTTTTCTCTCAGATGTTAGGCTCTTACTAATCTGATTTCATTTATTCCTAGGGGACAATTGCTTTGAATTTTGAAACAGAGTTTTATAAAACAGAGTTCAACTTAATTTCATAGGCTTTTTACTGAGTACAAAATAAACTTTGGAAGAAAATTTAAAATTCAGTTTGTGTTTATTATACATAGTAATTTTTCTGGGGAGGTAATAGTGTTCTCAGAAAAGAGTAAATAAGGGGCTTTTAACACCACGTTGTTTTTTCATGTTTTTTCTATCGTTTTCCATCAAACACCAAGATATCACCAAGGTATCATTTATTTATTTATGTATTATTTTGCAGAGGAATGGGATGTCAATAAAAATGACTAGATTTTTAGAGTTACAAGTTTTCCTGTTGGCTTTGCATGAGTAAGTTTCTGTATATCACAGTACTGATAGTGGACAGCATCTTTTGAAATTTCAGTGGGGAAAAGTTGTCATGATTCTACAAAATTTATGATAAAAGGTCCTTTGCAAGTATGTTTGTTTCCTTGTCAATTGAGAGTAGTGTTCCTGCCAATTTTTGTGTGAAGTATTACAAAAATACTGGAAAATAGCAGTGAATTCATCTTGCTGCCCTCCAAGTCATACTTTTTTCCCTGCAGTTCAGAAAGCAAAATATTCTCAGACTCACTGAAGCCTGCTGAAGATCTGTTCCTGTTTGTTTTGGTGGCTGTCTGGTAGTTTGTAGCTTAGCATGTATTTACATTTATACAATCTTGCATTTAAGAAGATGGCAATGGCTTAATTAAGAGCTATATATTCAAGGTCTCATTTGAGAGATCCTGTTGCTTTAAATCTCTCTGAAATAGGATAATATGTTCTGGAAGAGCTGTGCGTATTTGAAACTTTACTTATCCTCGTGGAAAAGGAAAGGAACTGCTGTGAGTGTCTCAGAACATCTTGGAAAACTCCCCCAGTGTTGTGCTGACACAGGAGGCTTCTGTTTCTCAGCTGAATTGTCTGGTGACTGACTTCTACCTGCCACATGTTACAGAGTTTCTGTGAATTAAAACATAACTATGGCTAAGAGAAAAATATAAATTTGTACTGAGGTGTGTGAACTTGGAGTGGGTAGTAAAAGACCGGATCACTTTAACAACAATTTTGTTTTTAGTAAAACCCTTTAGATGATGCCAACCATTTTGCTATTTTTAGCATCGTGTTCCAGTAATTTGGTATCACTTATGTCAAGTGCAACCAGTACTTTCCACAATATGAGATGTTCTGGCACGGGACTTGCCCTTCTTTTAAGGGGAGCAGGGAGAGGTTGGTTTATTTCCTTATTTATTTTTATAAATCTATGAACAAGTCCAAGCATCTGAGAGGTAAACTGAAATATCTTAGACTGCGCAGTTTTATGATTAATCCAGTGCAAGTCCGTGCTGCTGCTGAAAGGGGCATTACACTGCTGTTTGTGCTGACATGGTGAATCACTGGAGAGCTGCTCTGGTTGTACCCTAAGCAGTCTTTGCCAGGTTAGTGTTCAGCCAGAGTAGTTCTTGTTCCAGTTCATTTTTGGTTGCACAAACTCTGGTTCTGGTCGAAAGTAAAGGTGGGAGTGAGCAGTAGCAGTATGAGGAGAGATTTTTTTAATGGAAGCACTAATTTATGTGAGATTAAACTGAAGCCATTAATCCCCCTATTTCATGATGATTTACTTACCTGTAAAGAGCTTTTTCATTGATTTAGTGTTGTTTATGTTGGTAAGAAGGATAAACTGTTCTGAATTGTGCAGTTGAAAGTCATTCAGAGGCTTAACAAGGAGTTACAGCTTTTGAGTCATCTTATTGTTCTTCAGGAGACCCAGGCAGAGAACAGTTGGTGAGATTGAACATACCACATTGTTCCTGTTGATTACGCATCCATGTATTTATATGGATAAGTGTCTATATATTTATTTATTTATTGACCAGAGAACTCAGTCATGTTAGTGCTGTACCATGATGGCTTTCCCATTTTCAGGGTGGTGCAACACTTTTGTGTCTCTTCCCAGGATGTGTGTTTATGGATTATCCTGTAAAAGCTGTTAACCAAAGCGTTTAGAGAATACTAAGTCCATGTGAGAATTACTGTGGGAAAATATTACAGAAGAGAAGTCTTCTAAGGTGTGTAGGCTTCATTCTTTCAGATGGATTTGAAAAGTTGTAATTTCAACGTTAGCCAAAAATTGAGTTACTCACAGTATAGATGTACTTTAAATTTGCATGAGTATGAATGTCTTATCCCCCCCCCTTCATCTTGTTCTACAGCACCGTGCAATATAGAGGTTGGTGCCTTAGATGTGTATTCTTACGCTAACATTTCTTAGTAAACATGCAGGATGAATAACTCATTGTTTTTGTGTTTTTTTTTCTTGTTTTTTTCTACAGCTGTCCAATCAATGCTTTTGATAACAAGCTCTAGAAATCTTGTAAATTGCAAAGAGGAAAGATACCTTTTCCTATATGACTTCAGTAAGAACAGAGTAGGAACTGGAGGAGAAGGCACGTTGCAAAGAATAGGTTTATACTCTTTTCCTCAAACCACCTTTCTGCTAATGGAGGCTAGTGTTTATGCAATTATCAGAGCAGTAAGGATATTTTAAATGTGAGACAGTTCTCATTTTTGATGCACTTAATGAGTAATATTCATGGACCACAACTCCTTGGCAGCTAGGAGCTTGGAGTTGTGGCAGACTTGTTTTCAAAGAGGAGAGCCAAGACTTCTGGTCTTGTTTACCTGTATAGATGGGATCCCCAGAAATCTGGTGACAGAAATAGGGGCATCTAAAAGAAGGTGTCCCCCACCTCACTGAAGGGGTATGGCATTATTCAGGTTTTTGCTTGGCAGATGTTATTTAAATAATTCTCAGTCGGCTTTTAAAAGGATATTTATTTCATGAAATCCAATACTTGTAACTGTATTTGTGAAATTTAAACATAGTTTGTCAGCCACTTCTGCTGTTAAGAGAAAATTGTATTGCCTATTTTAAAATCAGATGCTTAGTGAACATCTCTGGGTGTTGGGAGAACTCTTTCCAGATCTGGAATGTGCAGCTGAGCAATGATGTGTACAGCTTGATCAGCTGATGAAATGTGGGTTTGGATGTGTGATTTCTGTAAATGATTTCCAGATGTTATACTTGCCAGCTGAATGTCTCAAGACTGTGCTGTTAGGTCTAAATTATGAAACAAAATGGATGAAATGTGCAGATGATAAACTAGTAAGCATATACTTTGAATTGTTCTGTCTTCTGAAGGGGAGGGGAAAAAAAGGCAAGATTCTGTAGTCAAATTACTCGCAAAGTAATGCCAGAAAAATAGAGATGCTTTTAGTTGGGGGTATGTGAATTAATTTAAGGCCTGTGAAGAGCTTGAATGGTCTAATAGGTAATGCCAAGCAATTTTCTGTGTAGCTGCTGTGTTAGGAACTTCGAAGGAAGAAACTTAGGAACTTAATGTTATTCTTGCCAAACCGTGTCTATTATGGCACTACAACTGGAATCTAATAAATTACAAAATTATCTTTTTGAGCAGCATAAAGTAAAGTTTGTTTTGGATTTCCCTACAATTTTCTTGAAATCTCTAAAGCCTATATGGAATTTTTTGATTTGCTGAACCATCTTTAAATGTTTCAAATTCTGATACTTGTTTAGGGAAGGGATTTATCTTGAAAGCAGACTATTTGATCTCTTTCTCTTTGTTTTCTCCAGGAAGTACTGGCATAACCATGATAGAAGACAAAGGTCCACGAGTGGCTGACTATTTTGTAGTGGCAGGGCTCACTGATACAGATACTGCAACTCTCCTGGACCAAGAAATAAGCCGCCAGGAAACAAAGTCAACTGGTCCAAAGGCTCCAATTACTGACATTGCTGTGATCATTAAATCAGCTGGTGAAACTGTCCCAGAGGGATACACCTGTGTCGAAGCTACCCCTACAGCCCTTCAAGCCAACCTAAACTATGGAAGTCTTAAGAGTCCTGAACTTTTTCTCTGCTACAAGAGAGGCCGTGACAAACCACCTCTTACTGACATTGGGTGAGACTTTTGTAACTATACTTCAGTAACGTAACTACTCCTGCAGTAATGATCAAATCTTATTCTTCACAGATGATGCTGAAAACAGATGTGAGAAAGCTTCTGAAAGCATATGCATTTTGAATATATACTGTTTATTGTGTTTATGTCCATGTAGCATTTTCATATTGAAATAAGTTCAAAAACATGTCAGTCTTCTGGTGAACTTGCTTTTTAGAAGGAATTACAGTGTTTTAGATTAAAATTATACAGTATTGTTTTAGTTTAAAAAGATATTATGGAGCAAATCAAATATGCGAAATCAAGTTCTCTGCTGCAGTTTTGTGAAAGGTAAGAAAATAGTACAAAATTGATGTATAGAAATGGTATAGTTCAAACCCCAAACTGTAGTGTTTCATCTGGAAATGATGACTTGAGAAGGCAACTAAAATATTGTCATGTGAAAGTCACTTCAAGGTAATTGATAGATACCACTTAAAAATTGTAGAACACTGAAATAAAGATCTAGAAATTATCCATTTACCAAGGATCTTGTAGCCTGCATTACTATCAGATCGCAGTATTTTTGAGGTTGCTTACAAGTTCTGACATGATTGTCTGCAAACGCTTGATTGATTATGTAGTCTCTTGACAACTCTAATCAGATGTGTATTCCAAAAACCACATTTTTTTGTCTGATGCGTAAGTTTCTGAAGAGTTACTGGTACTGTATTTGAAAACCTGAAATATATCTTACTGTATTGCAACAACATGTCCATGGTATTTTTAAATTCCATGAAATTACTTAATATTTTCTTGCGATTACCTGCAATAATTCTTAATGATTATACTCTCACAACCAATAAATCAAAACCTTTTTGTCCTTCTCCAGAAATGTGAGCATTTTTTTCCATGATGTCTAAAGCAGAACTTGTGGTTTAATTTGTAAACTTTCAGTGTGGACTTTCAGAATGGAGAAATCTGTTTGTTACTTATCTCCAAAACTTCTTTAATTCTGAAATTGCAGTCTTGTATGCCCATTTCTAGAGTGTCTGAGACTGCTTTTTGCAACTTGCAAAAGCTGAAGACTTTTTCTTTTTTTTTTTTTTTTAAAAAAAAACAAAGATTTAGTCTTTCCATTATAAAGCTATTTTTTTTTTCCTATAGAATTTGGTAACTCTTAGCTCTGAAATCAGTACTAGCAGTAGAGCTGATCTGAATATAAATTTTCTGTCTCTTGTTTTCTTGAGATGTCAACAATTTTTCGTATTATCTTACATGTGTGCTTGGCTGCAAGTTGCTGCTGCAATTGCTTTTGGCAAAGTAATTTTGGGAACATCTGTGTCTCTGTAAATAGTTTTGGAGGTATATAGCTTAATAAACTTGGACATTTGTTGAAGTCAGATGAATATACTTGAGGCTTTATCAAATTAATATATCTGTATAGTTTCTTTATTGAAAAATGAGAATTTAGACTGGTAAGCTGTAGAAAATAATAATAAAAAAAAAAAGCAGAGTGGATGTGACTGAGTGGTGTGGTTGGTCATTAAGAGTACTGGAAGTTTAGTGCCTAATAAATGACGGAGGACCTTGAAGCTCTGAACTAATTTTATTACTTACAGAATAGTGGGTTAAGTATAGGTATTCAGGAGCAAGATCAAAAAAAAAAAAAATCCCCCAAAGTCTTGAGGTACTGAAGATTATACTTTGTGATACTAGCATCTCGAGGTAATTCTCCATCTGTAACAACTCATGAAGCACTGCAGAGTTGTCTGACCTGCTTATATAGAACCGTTACTTATCCAGATTGGATAAGGATGATGTAGAATTGCTGGATAAAAAGAAAACAGAAGATAGGGGAGGGAGGGATCATGACTTCTACAATGGTGGTAAACTATGAAAGGTGTGTGGTTTTCCTTATTAAATAAGCACTGAAAAGTAAAGTAAAGAATATGTCTGTACCAAACCTGTAAGTTTACTTAATTTTGTTTGTAAGTTTAAGCATGTCAAGCACAACGCCTACATGCTCTGCTTTTGACCTCCAGTATATGAATGCCAGCTGACAAGTAGAGTCAAGTCTGGAAAAAACTAGTAGTGAAATCATAGTGATGAAATAAGTTATGTGATGAGATCTGTGATCTGAGGATCATAGTTCGAGTTGTATAATTAACCTCATATATTCCAATTTCATTTCATCTGGGCTGTCTAAGCTGTGTTCTAATACTCTTTGGTGAAATAGTGATTTTAAAGTAGTTGTTTTCCATGCGTGTGACTGAAACTGCAAGATAACAGTTATAATGAGATTTGAACGTGTAGAGTTTCAGCAAGCTATTATGAACTTTGTCATGTAATTCAAAGTTTTAACATGAGGAAAAATTAGTAGAGGGGTAATTCCTAAAAGTGATACTTAAACCAGTAGTCTCCAGCAAATGCCTTTATGGAAGGGACTCTGCTAGTGCATGTGTGTTTTCATGTCCCCCTTAACTTTACAATGGATGCTGGAATTGGTTTCACAGGGAATATCTGATAAGCAAAACAGGGAAATAGTTGACTGACTATGAGCTTCCTGGGCAGATACACTGTTTTCAATGATGGGTGGAAAACTGTTGTGTTTGGCAAGTAGCATTTATTCTATATTTTGTTTTACACAGATCTAGTTGGGGTGTTATACCTAACAAATAATGGCAGGCTTTTTCTCTCTGAGCAATGATGCGTATGTGTGTTTTCCCCATGCTGCTCCTGCTGTTTTGCAACTACATTCAAGAGATAGTTGGAGCAAACTTTTTTGTAAACTTCGGTATGTTCAAATAAATGTGGAGTTTGGGCAAGAGAGTTAGTATAAGCGAGGCAAATGTACAGTCTGAAGGCTAATTTCTTCTGTTCTCTAATACTTGTTTTTTAATTTAAAAAAAATGTGTGAAATGATGTTTTATCATTGAACCTTAAATATCCATTAAGTCAGCTGACATGCTGAATGGATATAATAAGTAGAGGAAGATTATATCCCTTAAAAGGGTCAAATCCATAGTTAGATGCTGTTTATATGTATACATATATCATAGAATGGTTTGGATTCGAAGGGACCTTAGTGAAGCCACGTTGGCTGTCATCAATCCTCCTTATTTTCCATGTGCCTTTGCAGTTTCCAGGAGGATCTGCTCCATGGTCTTGCCAGGCACAGAGGTGAGACTAACTGGCCTATATATGTATATATACAAACAACTTTTATGTAAATGTTACATATACTGCTTTAATACAACTACTTATAAAATAACATACGAATATAAAATAAATGTAAATGCTTACATTAAATCTACGCTTATGGTATTACATAGAAAATATACAAGTTATAGTTGTAAATAAATGTGTTTATAGGTTAATATGTATCTTTACAGCAGAGTTATCTTGCAGTTTGAGTATTCAAATAATTATTGATAAATGTATGTATATATTTTTTTTCAGGGCTATTTTTAGGGAAACAGGTTAAACAAATGCTGTTTGGAGGAAGAGGGGAGATGAGAGCGTGCTCCACTGATTCTGTCATTTTTCTTGTGTTCTGTGTTTCTGTGCCTTCTACCCTCTTTCACTCCTATCCCCAGACCTTCCTATTCTTCTACTGGTTCTTAAGCTGAAGGATCTGTAAGCTGGTAGTGAGTTCCTGTTGCAGCTGCTCACGTGCACGCAGTTAAACTGTGTGCCATTCCTCTGAATGTTGCATTTGCTGTGGTTGTTTTTTAGTTGGGAGAATAAAGGTTTGATCCTAGGATAATGATCCCTAAGATCCTTTTCATATGTATAGCTCTAAAATTCAGTACTTTAAGCTTATATGCCTGCAAATAATTCAGCTACTAGTCATTCTGTTACTTTCTTTCCAAATAGTTGTTGCCTCTTCTGGAATGTCAGGAAAAATGCAATTTGAGATTTGCTTTGGTTTAGGTGCAGTGGGACTTTCAATGGGGAGAGATCTTGTTGAAGTGTCAGTTGATAGGAGTAGGAGGGAGTTACAGAACTGGTTTCTTAAATGGAAGAAAAATTTGACAGAAAAATGCTTTGAAAGTCTAAGTAATTTTGCTATTTGTAACACTTACTATAGAAGAGACTAAAGAGCGAGTCTTAGATTTGTTGTCTAATGCAGAGGTTCTTCCCTTAATGAGTAAGTTTAAAGTTAGGTTACTTCCACTGTGCAAATTAAGAAATACTAAATTTCTTTATTAGATAGTTAGTGGTTCTGTGCCATGGATGCAACTCATTCTGTGTAACTGCTTTCTGAAAGTGTTCATGGGAATATTGATTGAGCAAATGCTTTTTTTCACTAGAGATATATTTTAGGAAAAAAAAAAGTGAACTTGAGGTTCAGAGACCATACGAGCAAAAGGAGGATGTTCTCAATAGCCATCATGTTCCATTGCTCCTTAGAGCCCACTAGTGTGGCAACTGCAGTAGGGTACTTGGGTACTTGGAACAGCTTAGGACCTAAAGACCTAACGTCTAGAGGAAACTGTAGGTGACATTTTGCTTGGACTGGAACTTCACTGATAGAGTATGTTGTAGAATAGAAGTTGATAGAATGAAGTAGTAAGTAAGGTGCGCTTAAGATGAGGACAAAAGCTGAAGCAGGAAACAAACCTTATCCCGATCAGTACTAATTAGTCTGAAGGCAGACACTGGGAAGCTGAAACAAGTAGCAGCAAACTTATTTTCATACTGAGGGTTTGTATGTATAGGGTGTCATGTTAAATATTTCATGTGTCAGTCTGAATGTTCTGATCTGAATCATTAAAAACATTGGTTATTTTGAATGATCCATGGGTGTTGGGCTTTTTTTTTTTAAACTCCCTACTATGTGTGAGGTCAGGAAATGGTACATTTTAATACCTCTGTTGGTGTATGTATAGAGATGAGGGCTGCTTTTTTTTTTTTCTTGCTTTTGAGAGGAGGTGATTGAACTGTTGCAGCCTTTAAAACCGGTCAGCCCTTTAGCTTTTAGAAGTATTTGCACAAATGAAACTCTACAGTCTTTAAACATCTCTCTGAGAGTACTTGTAAACCTTTTAAACTCAACTGCTGGAATTGTCTAATTAATCTGATGTTCCTTCTTAAAAGCTGTCAGCTTACAAATGTTCTGGAATAGCTTTAAATTATTGAGTTTTAATTCAGTTTTATTTAGATTTAATGTGTTTTAACCGAATCTGACATGGGGTATTAAAAGATAAGTCTCCACTTGTCATTAGTGTGAGGCAGTGATGTGAAGAGATTACATAGTAAACTCTATGCATACACCTGAATGAAGGAGGCCTGACAGCTGCACATGGCTTTATTTCTTTTTCTTTGTTTTGTTTATCCAGATACATGTTTTTTCTGTGGAATCATGTTTTTTATATTCTAGTTTAAAGATGGTCAGTAATCTTCAAGGGGTTTCTAAAAGCTTTGTGGTATATTACTTCGAAAATTCTGGGAATTGCTGGATCTGTATAAGCTAAAAAAGTTTTTTTTTTTTTTTTTTTTTTTTAACATGATAGGACAAGGGGTAATGGCTTTAAAGTAAAAGAGGGGAGATTTAAATTAGATGTTAGGAAAAAATTCTTCACTGTGAGGGTGGTGAGCACAGGTTGTCCAGAGAAGCTGTGGATGCACCATCCCTCAAATATAGAGATCTAAGCTAGTGCTCTGGCCAAAATAATCCAGATAACATGTAAATGTTGCAGTATGGGTATGTGTCATGTATTCTGGTTTCTAGGAATACAGGAATAACTGTAGTTGTTATTTCTTCCTTTTCTGTAGTCCAAAAAGTTATTTTTGTGTGTCTGTTTTTTATTTATTTTTTTTGTTGTAGACTAAGAAATGTTAGCCAAACTATGAACGTGAATCCTTACTGGTTTTCCTTTTCCCTCCAGAAACTGATGTGGGAAGCAGACTTGCATATATTGTTGTAATTTTTAATTTTATTATTATTGTTATTGCCTTTTTAATTTTTTTTTGAAGTTATGGAAATAATTTATAAGAAATACTCAGATCTGTTGTGCTAGGCAATTGCCACTGAGTGGACTATTTCTGTACATTTGCTTAAGTAATTTCATATGTACTTGAATGTGTGTAATATTTTGCTTCCTTCCTGTCTGCAGAGTTCTGTATGAAGGCAAGGAACGTATCATTTCAGGCTGTGAGGTGATTCAGGCTACTCCTTATGGTCGCTGTGCTAATGTTAACAATAGCTCAACGTCTTCTCAGAGGATCTTCATCACATATCGAAGGGCTCCTCCAATACGACCTCAAAATTCATTGGCAGTGACAGATATCTGTGTTATTGTTACCAGCAAAGGAGAAACCCCTCCTCATACTTTCTGCAAAGTTGATAAGAATTTAAATTGTGGCATGGTGAGTATTTAAATGTTAAGTATTTTTACCTTTTTTTTTTTTTAAATTACAAACAAACAACAACAAAAGAAAACAAACAGAAGGAGCACTTTGAACTTTTCCTAGCACTGTTAAGATGGTGTTCTCTGGCTGCATCATAATTGTTTCATTCTATATACCTCGTGACTTCAATTTTGTATTATGTGTTACACTGATTTTTTTTTCCTGTTGTACTAGGAATTTTTTTAAGGAGTGATTAATACTTCAGTTTGCATATTCATGTCTGGGTACTCTCTAGGATTTTTGTTTGTTTGATGATGCTAATACTCATAGGATGAAACAAAAATTATTTTTCTTTGTTATTATTAAGAACATCTTACAAAGATTTGTAAGAATGATCATTACTGCTTACCTTTTTTTTTTTAACGTTTGCTTGTATTTAGTCTGGTTTGTGTTTGGTTTTCTCAGGCTGAAGTATATGATTTTTTTCAAATGGTAGGCAAACTGCACAAAAACTATGCAAATAGACAGTTTATGAAAATATATTAAAGGCTTCCAGTGAATGAATGAATGAATTAATTGAACACTGGAGGTGTTTAGAATTTCACTACTGATGATGAGGTTCCTGTAAGTGTCTGATTTTATATAATAAAGAAAATGTGGTGTGTGAAAGCTGCAAACAATCTGCTTCACTTTTCTCTGTACTTATGTGGAAGTAAATCAAAGAATAGTGTGGTGGTATGATTATTTTATGTAAAACTGTAATCTCTAAGAATGTGGAAAGGGTGACTTCTACATTCCTTGAGTTAAACACACTCAGCAGCCAAACAGTAATTTTATTCTGTAACACTTTTTATTTAAATATCTGCTCCATTTGTAAGTGGGAGTATATTTAAATACTTGGTTTCTGTGGTGCCTGCTGTTGTCTTTGCTTGCTCCAAGGTGAAATTTGTGTCTTTCAGTGGGGTTCCAGTGTATACCTTTGTTATAAGAAGTCTGTACCAGCTTCTAACTCCATAGCGTATAAAGCTGGTAAGTAATTTTAGAAGCAAACCGTCTAAGCATGTTAACGTAAAGATTCAGATACCTTCTTGAATTAAAATAAAAATTTTAAAAGCTGAGCATAGTCCGTCAAAATTCTTTTCCTAGAGCATGTCAATTGAAATCAACTTCTCTAATTCATTTGCTCTCATCGCTTTTTTCCAGGAAAAGAAAAAAAAGCTTAATAGAAACAGCATTGCATTGTATTAACTCAGTGTGTATCATGACAGGATAGGTGGCTTAGGAGTTTAAATGAAAAGTCTAGCAAGTGTTTCAGATGTAACAAATGATTTCATAGTTTGTGTCTTGTGCTGGTGGTGAAGAAGGAAGAGTAATTGAAAATTCCCATCAACGTTATTCATATTTCCTTTCATGCCGCACAGTTAATGCAATGTCTTTAATTGGAAATTTCAATTTGTTCATTTAATTTAGCTCCAAACCTATTCACTCCTTTCTTACTAAGGGAGAGTGACAATACTCTGAACAATAAATGAGAGAAACTTAAAGGAAAATAAAGATTTTCTGTCCTTTAAAAATTTTTAATGCATTGCCACAGATTTTTTTTTCCTCTGGAAGTAAAGAAAAACTTCCAAAAGAGTTTCTGCTGAGCATTAAACACAACAGAGTAAGCTATTAAGTAGAAGTGAAACACATAGAATAACAAAGTCAGTGTACCATTTAAAAAGTTGGATGAACAGTACAAGTAAACTGATGCTTGTGGACTCATTTTCTACAAGCAAGACTTAGATATACTTCTGAAAATGGAGTAACAATTTGTTAAGATTGAACACATTAACTCAGCAGAAAATACAGACCTAATTCATCCTATTTTCAGTGGAGATACTCGTACCACTATCCCAATAGATAATTAGCTCTTTCTTCATAGGAATTTCTTTGTAATAAAATCTGTTTCAATGCACATTTAAAATACCACAAGTAATTCCTGACTGATTTAAAGTCAAAATCTTCAGTAATAAGCTTTTACTATGTACTTGTAATTGACCTGTTATTGAAAGGCAGTATTCAGTATTCACGTACAATTTCTAAATTATTGTTATGTGGATGATTTAGTCTCACTGTTAAATGAGAGACTTTGTTCTTCTGTGGATGCAATCTTAAGTTATTAAGTCCAGATAAGCAACAGATATATCTCTATATTGCGGAAAATATATAGCTTACATTATTTAGGGCTTCTGGAGCAAATTCACTAACTTTTCCTTCTCCCATAATGAAGGCTTAATTTTCAGATACCCTCAAGAGAACTATGAGTCATTCCCATTGTCAGAATCTGTACCTCTCTTCTGCCTTCCTATGGGAGCTACTATTGAATGCTGGGACCCTCAAACCAAATATCCACTACCGGTGTTCTCAACATTTGTACTGACCTGTTCTTCTGCAGAAAAGGTATGGCTGCACATTGTGACTGTTTTTTGCTTTTACTTTAGATGTCTGATAAGGAGATAAAATAGGCAACATCTCTTCTGTATTTGACAAATAGTACTAAAGAAATTGTTAAATATTTCACTTCTAAATTTGTATGTCCTAAATGTTCTTATGAGGCAGAGGTAAACCAAAACAGGAAATAGATGGAAGAGTTAGTGCTGTTTAGAACCATATATGCAGAACTATATGCTTAGGAAACCTAAAATCACAAGGGATGGATTTCCTCTGTTCTTTCAAGAAAACTTCCCAGCAACAGAAGTGTAGCCTACATGTGAAGGTGATGTTCACTTACCATGTGTTAGAAATGTTGATGTAGTTGTGCTTTTCCCATGATTACATCAAAAGCTGGTTCTATGTGAATTTGTTTGAATGGGCTGTGCAGGTATCTGTGTGTATAAGCAGGAAGATGGTACCAGAAAACAACAGAAGAACAGAAAACTACTAGCTGAGAGGCAGTATATGAAAGGTGGTCAAGAACTGGTGATCTCCTGCAGCTAGTGATGCTGTCTGAATTCACATAAACTTATAAACTTAAAACGCCAAAAGTCTGTGGAATCTGTACACAGCACAGCAGCACCCACAGGCAACAAAAATGTGCTGCATGACTCAGCCCACGTGTAAGAAGTTAGTGTCTGCTATATGCAGACAAAGACTACAGGATTAGCACTACCTGATAAAACAAGGGAGTGCTTTTTGGAGGTTGGTGTCTCAGCTGTTGCTTTAACTTGCCAACTGTGCACAGTATGTGAACTACAAAAGGGAGTAAGTGACTGTAATATGTGGTTAGCTCTCTGTGACTAATAGACAATAGTTTGGCCCCATTAACGATGACAGCTTAACTTTTGCTGAGGCTCAGTCCCCCATCAGAGAAGTTTATATACTTCTCTATGGCCAAACAAGAAAAAGTGTTGTTCCAAGGTATTAATACTTCATTTGCAAGGGCGAATATAGTAGCTGCCAGTATTTTGCACAGAAATAACGTATGCTCTGGTACCCATCTCTCCCTGCTCTCCTTTTGCTGAACTTGCTAGAATAATTAACTTGCTAGAATAATTCAGTCAGTTAGGAAACTTGTGAAAACAATAAAAGAATATTAGAAATGATTGGTCCCTGTTTAGTTTGATTAAAATAGAGTCAAAGCTAAAATAATTTTCATTGTTTAATGTGGTAAAGATAAGAGAATGTTACAGCATACAGTCATCTTGTGAGGTGATTTTTTGACCAGTAACAGTTAATAGGTAGGGTTTTGTTATGGAATGCAGTTTGGTTCGTTCCCTTTCATTTTACTAAGTACAGATACTTTGAGTAATGTGCCATGACAAAAAGGAAGAGAGGCACAAGAGTCCAAAATATTTAATATTTCCTTTATAAGGGTGCTTAGTGTATGTTAGATAAATGAAAAATAGTTTTCACAAGCTACTAAGAAAACCACTGTACTATGTGTGCAAACACCAATGACTTATGGGTAGTTCAAAAACTGTAACCCAAACTTCTGTTAAATACCAAGTCTGCTCAGTTGTGTTTCTTCATTTTTTTAGGTTTATGGTGCTGCTATTCAGTTTTACGAGCCTTATCCCCAGGAGCTGCTAACAGAAAAGCAACAATTGCAGCTGGGTCTCTTGACAGCTGTAGAGAGGAAAGTGGTTACTTCCAAGTCCATCAATTCTAATAAATGTATCTGCCTTCTCTCACATTGGCCTTTCTTTGAAGCATTTCGAAAATTCCTGATGTTCATCTACAAACTGTCTGTCTCTGGACCTCATCCTCTTCCCATTGAAAAGTACGTAAAACATTTTTCAAGCTAATGTGTAAAGATGGTTATATCAGTTCAAGTGGTCATCTGATACATATGTCACACTTCCATAAGTACTGTATTTCCACCATTATCTTGGTTGCCCTGTGCAGCTTATATCGTTACTGATTGCACTGAGAGAAGTTTTAGTTTCTTCTGTTTAATAAGAGTAGCTTTTGCAGATTTTTACCATTGCTCTTCTGTTAAAATTTTTCAAGCCTGTGTAACTTCCTTTTAAACTTGTTAGACACAGAAAATGGTTGAGCTGTAAGAGACATGCCAGTGCTTGCAGTCCTGTGTTTTAGGTTATTAAATGTAAGCACAGGGGCTCTTTTCATTAGCAGTGCGTATGTGTCCATACTGAAGCGCTGCAACAACTGCAGATGAATTCTGTTTCACTCCCTCTACCTTCTGCTTCCTCACTCCTTTCCCTTCCTGGCTTCCCAACCCCATATATATGTATGTATAAAAATATGAACTTTATAGAGGATACTTTTCATTGTAAGGGATTCAAAAAAAAAAACATATTCATTGAAAGCTTATCTTCAAAACTGCATTGGACTTCTGGTAGCTAAGTATACTTTCTCCTAGCTAAGCCTGATGAGAAATTGTGTAACATGAAGATTGTCTACCAGAGATTTTTACATGATTTGCCTACATGGCCAGTGTGTTCTTACCTTTTCGATGCATATATGAAGCTGCCACTATTAATTTTCACTCGTGAAATGTGAGCGAGTGAGGCTTCTTTCTTTCAGTTTGTGTAAACAGGCTCCTAAACTTATCAAAACAGTAAATACATTGTACTTCTGTAACATATGGGATGTACAAATTCCAAAATGTGACATTGTTTTCAGTCCTTGTTTGTTCTCAGTGCTGGTTTTCTAACATCGTATCTTCTGTTCAGGCACATATCCCATTTTATGCACAATATACCTTTCCCTTCACCACAAAGGCCAAGAATTCTCGTGCAGGTAGGCAAAACATCTACTTTCATTTTTAGTTATCATAATACTCCTTTTTGCCTTTGAAAGCCTGGATTCTTGTATTAGGTTTTTTACTCAGCTTTGAATATCCAGCTGCTGGAAGGGAGATGGGAGGAGATGGGTGGAATAGCCTTCTCTTACATGGATATAAACCCAGGTTAACCTAGCAAAAGAAGCTATTTCAGATTTTGTGTGGTACAGACTGCAGAAGCATCCTACTTGCATTTTTGAAATTTCTGCCTTATATTGATCTTTCATTTTATGGACGTCATTTGCGCTGTGCCACTGGGGGTTGTTTGTTTTCTACCGTTCTTTCACTTGTCCACTACTGTGGTTCATATGTTAGTCCCCTGGGGCAGTCTCTTGTGATCTCTGCTTAACCACCTAGCAGTAGCTACATGTTCAACAATGAGTCATGAACAGTTTCTTGTAACTTCTGAGAATTATTTTGGTGACTAATACAAGCTCTGTTGACTTAGTGAACAAAAGCTCCAAACCTTTTTGATTCACATTTCTTGCATGACATTGTGACTCTGTCTGCCAGGCATTTTATTATATTATGGATATGTAGTTACACTGGAATATTTTACTTCACTAACTTTGGAATTGTTCTTGCCAATCATGAATTATTTTGTGTTTCAGCTTTCTGCCCATGATGCATTAATATTGTCTCAGCCAGTTTCTACACCATTACCACTAAGGTATCATTATCAATGTTTTAAACGTATTGTAATTGAGACATCCCAAGACAAATAGAAATGAAGCATAGAAGAAAGCCAAACACTATTTCAATATTATTAGATTTTATAAACAGAAAGCTCAATATGTATTTGAAACATTAGACAGTGTTGTTTTTATGACATAGACCTGTCCCTTATGAAAGAATAGTATTACTGATTATCCTGAAGAAAGGAGGCTGTAAGGAAATAATACATGTATTTAAGTATCTTCCATCTTTAGAATATAAACAGTAAAGACTTTTTTAAAAATACCATAGATAGATTTCTTGTTATCTTGAGCTACTTATCCCTTTTTGGTTCCAAGGGAGACATTTATGTTAAGCAGTTATGTGAAATCAATAAATGCCCAAGTGCACAAACACTTTGAAAATCCAAAATTATAACTTAAAATATTTGTGAATGAGGCTTGATGCAGTCTCTTTGGATAACACCTACAAGGCTAGAGTTCCTTATGAATATGACATGACTTATTGTTTGTTTGCTTTGGTTTTGCTTTTAATTAAAAAATAAATAAATAAATCACCCTTCTTTACATTTTTTTTCCTTAAATGTTATCATATATAATATTGTATATGCAAAAGGATACAATGTTTAAATCTCAGCTGCTGCTCAGCCACTTCAGGGAAAAATTGCAGCTAGCCATCAAACTGCAAAGTAACACGTAATTAGCATTATAAGGACAGATGTTACACCCCTCTTCTACTTTTACAGACATCATTAAAATTCCTAAATACATGTATGGTTTCCAAAGAAATGAAATGGAGATTAAACTGTAGAAACTAAATGCATGTTGGTATGAGAATGCTGAATTTATTTATTTATTTTCTACTTGACTAGTACTAGAATTTAAAATAGTGATACTATGATAAAATAGATACTGTAATTCATTATTCTTGCTTGAGGTAACATCCTATGAAACTAGTAGTGTTTTTTTGTGCTTGGATTCGCTGATGACTAGTTAGATCTGTGTTACTGTTAGGAAGTCAAGCTGCTTGTGCATAAGTGAGAGAGCCATAAACCACACAGTAGCATTTTAAGGCATATGTTTCTGTAACAGTACTTTTGAATTTACGTTTTTGTGTTGCAGTACAAGTCTCACACTGAGGTGCTAGCTATTAAATACTATTATTGCCACACATAAAATATCTAAGAATTATTCAACTTGTAGGTCCAAACAGCTCTCAGAAATTTAGTAGTGCCTCGCTCTCTCTTTTAATGTTTAAATCCTGTAACATTCTTTCCCCCTCTCTCCTTTCCATTTACCCCATAGTGGAGCAGACTTCAGTACTCTACTCATGAATCTTGGACCAGAAAACTGTGCCACCCTGCTACTCTTTGTATTGTTAGAAGGCAAGATCCTCCTTCATTCTCTTAGACCAGCTGTATTGACAGGAGTTGCTGAAGCTGTAGTAGCTGTAAGTACAAGGTGTTCTGCACAGCAGCAAGGGAAAATGTTGGAAACTCCATAATTACTATGAGGATTTTATAAGTTAAAATGATTGATGCATTAAATGATCATATTTTTCCTAGCAATGGCATTTAGTTATATCACTCTAGCATGTCTAATTACTATAATTGTTGAAGTGATCAATGCTTTTGCATAGATAAGTAAGAAATGTCCTGTAAACAAGTGATCAAAGTTGAAGACACTTTTTTGACAGTGTAACAGGGTTCCTAGCAATTTAATTTCAACTTGCTGCATGTAACAAACTTACCTGTTTTATGCTGTACAAGGTCTGTTGTCCTGTTTTAATGAATTGGTTTCATTTCATTTTTCCTTCAGATGATATTTCCATTTCAGTGGCAATGTCCATATATCCCCCTATGTCCTTTGTCTCTGGCTACCGTACTCAGTGCACCTGTTCCATTTATTGTTGGAGTTGATTCACGGTATTTTGATCTGTATGATCCACCACAGGACATTGTGTGCATTGACTTAGACACAAACATGGTGTACATGTAAGTTCTATGGGGTTTTTATATCTATCTGTAGATGGAGAAATTGCTGAACTACTTGAGAAAGAGCAAACTTTATTTAAAAACTGTTTTGTCAAATATGGTTTTGTTTCTGCCTATCCTCTGTTCTTCATCTTGCTTCTAATGCTTTATAGAGACTTGAAATTCACTAAGTCAAGGGTCAGCATTTAGGGGTTGCCAATAAAATTAAAAAATAAATAATGTGCTGCAGATGTTGCTTGAAATGATAATGTGTGTTTGTTTTCTTTTTCCTTCACTTCTCATACTGCTTATTTAGGAAATGGGACAAAAGCTAGAATAGAGGAAGAACAGTTTATTTTTATTGTGCCACCATTTTATGCATTTTCACCTTGCTTCACCACTTCAGGATTTGATTTGCCTGTGTCCATTGAATATTGGGTTTGAACATGAGAGTTTCAGGACCCTTCATGAAGCTTTTGAAGCTGTCTTGAATTCAGGACATTTTTTGTTAGTGTAATGAAATAAAAATAATTGCTTAAGTTGCAGGAGCTGACTTCTCAGTGAGATCAGTCAAGTAAAACTTTTTGTATTGTCTGTATTTGTTTTAAAATATTTTCATTTAATTATGTTTTGAGTGCTTGTCTTAAATAAAGTGTTGCATGAAGGGTTTCTTTACAACTTCTATAGGAAAGGCTAATCTAGAATTAATTTCTTCTGTGATAAATCTAAATGGGATTGTAAATACCTGATTTGAAAATGATTTATTAAATTTATAAATAATCTTTTCCATTTAGAGTAAATAGATCAAAAGTAGAAAGAGGGATGTAAGCTATCTGAGGGTGAACATCACTGAATAATGCGTGTCTCTTCTGTGTGAAAATATAGTCTTAAATCATCTCGTGTTGCTTTAACTCCTGCTTTCATTTTCACTAACTCGAATCAAAATTAGTCATTTGATCTATGGGTCACTTGAAAGCTTTCATGCTTTTCATTGCGTAAAAAGGATCCTTCCTATGATGCCCTACTGAATCAAATGCTTCCTTTAAATTATTGAAATGTATTGTGTGATTAGTAGCATCAAAGAAAAGAGTAAACAACAGAGTAGATTGTATTCATATCATATTTTTTATTTCCCTTTATTCTTCTTCTCCTGGGTCCCCAATAAAAACATTGCAAAAAACATTTTCATCATTGTATGTAAGGTATTATGCCATCAAACGAATAATTATGTGTGAAAGAAATGTAAGGAAGATAACTTGTTTATGTGAAGATACCTTTTGCAATGAAAAATGTCTTTTTTTTTTTTTCATAAGAAGAATGGAAATTGATGTCTGGGTTGAAAAAAAATAAAGAATTGGAGTAGGACAGTAGATTTAGCGGAGAAAGGAGACAGTAAAGATTCTGTTGGAATGAGTCATAGATAAAGTTGGCTACTAGTTACTGAACTAAAAATCTACCAGTGGCTGATGTCTTATCTGTCTACAACTGAAAAGATTCTGGCACCTTTTCCTTTAGTGTCTTTTAAGTCCTTAAGTCTGTTTCAGTGGCTCACTGATTTTTGTCTTTTGCTGACCATTTTGGACATATTTAATCTATGCTATTTACTTGACTGTAAGAGGAATTGAACATCTTCAACATTTGACTTCAAGTAAATGAGAGATATTGGTACCTGCATTATGAAACTTGGAGTTTTTTTGTTTTTGTTTTTTTTTAACCTGGAAATGAGGATACTTCTCCATTTTGGAGATATGTAGGTAAACTTCTGCATGTAGGTAAAATATTTCTGCATAGTAGAAGAATAACATCTGAAAAAATCAGTGTTTCCTAGTACATCAGTCTGCCTGACTGGCATCTTTCTAGGCCAAGTTTGCTGGTATCTTCCTTATGATAGACTAAAACTTCATTTACTGCCGAAACTACTGAATGTCTTTTATTCATTCAGCATCTTCCTTAAAGTCTTTTCTTGGATGTTTTCAACCATCTCTGTGAAAGTAACATCAAAAGCTCATTAAGGAAAGTAGCCTTTTTGGGTGCAAATTTGAGAGTTTTTTTTTATATGTAATATTTTTTTTTTCTTGCGTTTTTGGAACAGTACTGCTTATGTTGTTTATAGGCATGCTTTTGTGGTGGGGAAAAAAAGGAGATGATATCTGCAAGCATGCATTTTTATTTTTAATTCATTAATTTATTTATTTTTTTTTAATACATTTAATGTATACTTCCTCCTTAAGGAAGCTATGTGTCTGTGCCAACTGAGCAAACAGTTCTACTGATGCTAAGTGCAATGTGACAGTGACAGCATCAGCGGAAATAGTAATAACTGATTAGGTCTTGTGGCATCAATGTTTGCTCTACACCATATTAGGGAAATTCTGTTCCACTTTCTTTCTCCCATGATGAGCTTAGGAGTTCTTGTGATTCTCTCCCTTCTGTCTCTATATTCATCTGTTAAATGAGGTCTGGCATTGTATCCCTTGTTCCTCTGACAAAGATGAGCATACCTTCAGACCAATTTATCCCATTACTTAATCAACCACATAATTTCCAAATTGTAAACTGAATTTCCAATCTTCCTAATTCCTGGCAGCCTTTGATTGAAGCTGAAATTGGGAACTTAATTGTCATAGACATATGACAGTGACTGTAAAGCTTATGAGCATAGAGCTGCTTGACTGGTCTTCCAGCATTTTACAGGAATTTTACTTCATGTGGTAGTGGCAAACAGCCTTTATTTGTCAGTAGCAGAACAGCAAGTTTACAATAGTATAAACTAATAACCATATACAGATTAATGTGTTCAGATTATATTAGTGAGACTGGTATAGATTCTGAAAAGAAACTCAGCAATGTGAAACTTCAACCAAAAACTCTAAATCAGATCTCAATACAGATCCTCCTTCCAGAATGGAGAAAAATACCCATAAGTCAATTTATACTGCTCTTTTCTGAGGAAATGAAGTGCTGAGTTAATGTCACTCCATTTTATTATATTTATTATTTCTGACAAATAGGGACAGTGACAAGGTTTCTTTTCAAAATGATTTCCTTTTTCTGAAAATGAATTAACTTAGGCCAATGGAAGCTATTCTTTTCTATATGGTCTGTATTTTATATATCCTTTTATCCTCCCCTGTGTTTTAGATCAGATGATAAGAAGAGCACAAACTGGAAGCAGTTTCCTAAGAAGCCATGTAAAAGTCTGCTCAGCACCTTAAAGAAACTGCACCCACAGCTGGCAGCAGGTGAAATATCTAAATAAATGGGAAGGGATAAGAACAGAAACTGCCTAAAGCAGGGAAAGTAAATATTAGAAGAAAACTACTAAATTTTCTGATACACATCTACAGGTCTTATAATTTATAAGTAGTGTATAAATGTAAGGACTTCTTGGTAACGTGGTGTAAATCTTTTTAGACTTTTTTCTTTGTTGTCACTTCCTCAAAGTGGGGAATTTTCAGCCTTTAGTAACGATTAAGTTATATTTAAACAAAGGTTCAACAGAAACACATTTGGGTCTCAGCATAAACAAAGTTTATTGTTCTGATCAAAAATAATAAAGGAAATAAGTGTTTGAGTAAGATACTGCACAATACTCCAGGTATTGTGCAGATATAGTTGAATATCTCAGGTACTGACTTTTCTACAAAAGAAAATCCAGTAGCAAAATGTTGAAAGTATTTTTTTCAAAAAGAAGAGGAAAAACTGACCATCATACTAATGGCTTGGAAAGGTAAGAACAGAGTTGTAACTAAATTATTCTGCAGGTATATCTTCTATCTATCTGTAGACAGGATCTTTAAGACAATCTTGTTCAGAGTATGTTCAGTTGTGTATTTATAAAGGAGACAATGATAGCTTCATGGGTATACAACAGAAATAAAAAAAAAAGTTGGTAAACTATGAAAACAGAAAATGCATTAATTAGGAGTTGGGCTTTCTTGCCTTAATTTCCTTTCTTTCTTTCCTCTTTTTTTTTTTTTCCAGATTGCCTTTACTGTTAGAAAACCTCAACTTTTGTTTTGTTTTTGGTTTTATCAGCAGGGCATGACACTCTACTTAATGTGTAAATGCTGCAGACTGAATTCCCATTTCAACAGTATTATTTTATATTACTATTTACATTTATATTATAATAAAAAATCTGTAACTGTGTGTTCAAAGGTGAAGCAGTACCTGCTAGTTTTTTTGTTGTTGTTGTTTTCTAAGTCCAAGAATAAACTCTTTGTCATCTGCTTCTTTCCATCCTTTGGTATACAAAAATGTTAAAATTGTCACTGGAAAAATAGTTTAAAGCACTTTTTTTTTTCCTCAATGTGCAATTTTAAGTAATCAGCAGAACAGGGAAAACAGAATCCTTTGTGTTGACCTGTTACTGAAAGACAAAGTTTAGTTGGGAATGTGATAGCAAAATCTCAGTTAAGGTAATGCTCGTTTTCTCAGGTCACAGTGGCCTTGATAAGTTAGAAAAACACATAAGCAACTCCTGAAATAACTACTCTTTATATGGGCCAGATCAATTGGAAAGTAATAACAGGACAAGAAGAGAACTTATTTACAGTGTTGGTAATTTCTAAAGATGGGAAATAAAAAAGAAAAAAAAATCGTATTCAATATCTTGCAAATGTTGTCTATTCAACTATGCTGCATTTTAATACAGGATTGTGTATATTGCTGTTTGCTAGTTCACAAGAAAACGCCAGAAGGCTCAGCAGTGGAGATGACTCCTATCGAGGCAGATTTCTCCTGGCAGAAGAAGATGACAGAACTTGAGATGGAGATCCAGGAAGCTTTTCTACGTTTCATGGCATCTATTTTAAAGGGTTACAGAACGTTCCTCAAACCAATCACTCAGGCACCTTCAAATAAAGCAACTGCTGCTGATTCGTTGTTTGATCATCAAGGTGAGGTTAAGAGAAATAAATTGCTGATCGTATTGGAGTTAACCCAAATTTTCCGTTGATGCAACTCTTGGCAATATTTGGAATTGCAGTTATATAAAATGAAGCTGTTTGAAGTTGATTAGAATATTGATACACACAAATAGAATCCCGTTTTGTAACAACTCTGATATTAGAAAAATTGTCTTTCAATAGGGGGATGCCTTCTTCTCTTGGCACATTCTGTAAGGGCACTTCTTGGGAATTAAAGAATATTTCTCAATTTGTATGTAGAAAAAATGGCAGAAGCCCATTGATGAAGAGCAAAATAATGTTTTTGATATAAATGGGAAAATAAAAGAGTACTGGGCAGAGCTCAGAAACATAACAAAACAGTAGTTGGTAAAGGTCATCTTATTTTTTTCACTTTATCACTTACCATATCACCTTGACTTTTTCATATCTGTTCATCAGTTGAATGCTAGATAGAATGTCACTGGTGGCTTGTCTTCTTTTGTCTGATTGTTTGTTTGCTTTTTTCTTTTTTTTTTTTTGTGCGTGTGTGTGGGGGGGTATTTTGTGTTGTTTTTTTTTGGTTAGTGTTTTTTTGTTTGGTTTTGCTTTAAATTATCTAGAAAAGAGATTTGAGATGGGATTCTTATTTAAACACTTGAAAAATCATAAATGTTTACTTCTAGAATAGTGGAAGGGGATTTTTTTTATTACTGTCTAAAATGTTAAATGCTTCTGCATTTAATGAATGAGGTCACATTCTCCTTTTTTGTCCATAATAAGTCAACAAATCAGCAAACAGATTGTGATAACATGGGGATGATTGCATGCCATGTATTGTTAACTTTGTGGTAGAAATCTTACATAAACAAGTTTATTTTAATCTTCTGAATGCAAGTGATAAGTAGTTGTTTTTACTAATAAAGCCAATGTTTTATATATTTGCACTGTAAATGTTTTATGTTAACACTTTTACATTTTAGTTTCTTATGGAACTTGTAACTGGTATTTACTTCTGCGTTTCTTTTTCTAATCAGGATTTTTAAAAAGTAGAGACCGTGCCTATACGAAGTTCTACACGCATCTCACCAAAACGCAGATATTCAGCAGCTTTATTGAAGAGTGCAGTTTTGTGAGTGACAAGGATACTGGCTTGGCATTTTTTGATGACTGCATAGAAAAGGTGAAAAACATACTAAATTAAATTATATGCTTCTATTTTTTATTTTTTTTTGTCCTGCCTTTTACTTTTGAAGGCAGCTACCCTCTGTCACAAGTGTGAGAGACTGGAATTTTTGGTTATTATTGCTGAATTATATTCTTCCTTTGTCTTCTTGCATGGTCATCGTTTTCTGTGTTAATATAGGAGTCTGTCATTAAAGCCCTGCAGGATGTCAAGCTGTAAGAGAATGTGAAAAGTACCAGTTCATGACACTTTAACACAATGTCCTTTATATCTTCCTTTTTAAACAGTAATCTGCCTCACTCTAATTTAGACTTATCTACCACTGCCATCTGTGGTGTTCTTTTTCACATGACAAACTTCACATGATAAACTTTAAGCATAAAAATATGCCTAGTGCTCAGACTTGTGGTCAAAACTGATTTACAAAGATAAGACTTCATTTCATTGCATGTATTTCATATGAGAAAGATTGTTGTAACCCATTCATGTTTTTTTGAAGCCAAGACTTCAGCATGTTTCTAGGCTACATAGGTTATTAGGTTTATGACTTCATCTTAAAAATGACAGGTTCACAAGATAAAATTTCGGAGCTAGCGGTTTTTATATACTTTCTATGTGCATATGTGTGATCCCTTCTGGACAGAACATTGATTTTTGCACTAAGCTGTGCAAATAACTTGTTGATTCAGTATCGTTTCCAATCAAAATACCACTTAAAGCAGATCGCAAAAAAAAAAGTTTCAAAGTATCCTTGCCTTTATTTTTCTATATGCCAAGTACGGGGTGTGCATCTACAGTATGTGTCTAGACTATGCTCTGTTTAGTAATGTTGATAACTTAAAGTAATTGCAAGTTATTAATGTGTTGCATACTTAAATTGTCATAGTGAAAATATATGCAAAAAACAGTTTCTTTCAATTAAGTTAAAGCTTCTTTAATAGATTTAAGGTTTTTTGTTTAGTCCATAACGTCAACAGATTGAAAGCATTCTGATAACTTCTTGCTTTCAGCAAGGTATTTGAAAAAGAAAGTGCTTCCAGAGTAGTGTGAATACTTGGTATTACTTATTTAATATTTCAGTAAAACACATGGCTGTAATAGAATTATTTAGGATCTTTTTCCATTGAGAATAAGCTCTGATTTTTTTTCTCTTTTCCTAGCTCTTTCCAGATAAAGGAACAGAAAAAGGAGACAAGGTATTTTGACCCTCAGTATGTTCAGAGATAATTTACTGTGTAAAGAAGTGAAGAGACAGGGCTGTAGAACTGATATTTGAGCATTGATAACAAATATGATACATTTTATATATTGTGCTTACACATAATGTATAAAATCAAGAACAGAAACAGTGTATTTTAACATATATTTTAATATAATTAATATTAAAATGTACATTTTATCCCAAAGCTAAACTCAGGACTCAGATTACAAACTCTCCTTTCAGGTTGACGTAGATTCTGTTGAAGATGCACGGCTGATTGAGCTTGATGAGTCACAAAAAAGTGAACACACAGTGTTTGTAATGCCGCCAGAACCTCCCCCTGATGATGGACAAGACCGAGCACCAAAATACAGGTACAGTTCAATCAACTAACGTAGAGAAACTGGAGTATTAGAACACTTATGATGTTGAGCAGGGCAGATATTTCAGCTTGGCACAAGACTCACCTTAATAAATGGTAAGGACGTATTTAAAAAGATGTGATCTGCCTGGACTCCAGTAAGTTTCTCGAGGCCTGGAAGTATGTTGTGTGGGCACGTTTGAGGGCAAGTTTTTGGTTGTAGTTTTTAGTAAGCTTTTGGTTGTAGTTTTTAGTAACTACTTGCCAACTTTGTAGTAATGCTTTGCTACGTGTATTTAATGTCTATCTTTCCTTGAGCCATTTACGTAGATTTTGTAGGAACTGTCTTCATTCCAGGGTAGGAATGACAGGGGGTGGGTAATGGATTTGGCCAGTACTATTGATCTGCAACTCATGAACCAAAAGAAAAAAACACCCTTTCCACTTCTCAGATTTCTTCCATTCGGTGTTTTTCAGCCCTATGCAGGAAGTGTGGAGTTGCACACACTGTGGTTATGTTTTTCTTGCTCTTTCTTGGAGGCAAAGAAGTTTGTTTCCAGCTGTTGTTGTTAGTAATTATCATCAGTGCTTCCCAGACCTACGTGGTGTGGATGGTGGTCTGGTTCTTATATCCATGGTCTACTGGGATTTAATGTCCAAGGCTACTTCTTTTTTGTGATATCTTAGTGAACAGGACTAAAAGGATCATGTTATAAATATACATATAAATCCCCTGGTTCCTTTATTTTCCTGTTTATCAGTTCTTTGCATGCAAGTTGTCTTTGTAAGGCTTTCCTGGTATCAGCAGATACATAAAAAGCTTTTCCCTACTTTTTTTTTTTTTTTTATATATATATATCTATGTAGCTACAAAAACTTTCCACGACTAGATTTCAAGCTCTTTGACAGGCCTCAGGAACTCAAGCTCTCCTTCAGCAGACACCCAGCTGGAAGCAGCATTTCAAATAGTCCAGCACTCATGGCAAAGAGGACAAAACAGGTCAGATAAGTCTTACCATAATCACCGTGTGAATACTGAAAGATATTAAGCTGCTTTGATAAAATTACTGCTGCATATTTATACTACAAATTACTTTGTTGGAGACTAAGTCTATGTGTAACTATCGGGAAGCAAAACTTGCCAGGAAAAGAAATGGAAAGCAAAAGATTAGCATCTGAGATAAAAGTTTACCGTCAAACTAGTCATTAAACTTCAGGCCATGATACAAAACAAAATGAAATTAAAATGAATGCTTAAAATGGGGGGAAGGCATAATTCAGATGCTATTTTTTGTTTGTGGAGAACCTTCAAAAGAGGGTGCTAAGAATAGAATGGCAGTTTAGTGTTTGTCCATTGTTATTAAATGCCTACTTTTAATAGCTTAGTATCTGAGTTAGTAATGTTTTCTAGGCTCTGGTTGTTCACCTTTGTCATCTTTGTTTTTTTTCACCCTTACAGGAAATAAAAACAGCCCATAAGTTAGCCAAGAAGTATTATGTAAGCCCCCCACAGTGGGCTAAATGTCTCTACAGTCACAGTTACAGCTTATGGTTTATTTGTCTGCCAGCCTACATCAGAGTTGCACATCCCAAGGTCAAAGCACTGCAGCAGGCATATGATGTTCTAATTAAAATGAGGAAAACTGACGTGGAACCACTAGATGAGGCAAGTCTGTTTAAAATATCATTACCATGAACACAGAGCAGAAGACAAAGTGCAGATATAGTGTGTTTCACCACCAACAGCAGGTTAAGCATTCTCACAGTCTGACCTGTTTTAAAGCTACATCAAAATGGTCTTACAAAAGTCTGCCCAAGTAAGACAACTAGAAATATATCTTTTTTTTCTTATCATTGACATAGTGTCAGCTTACTCATGTAATCCAACTTAGTGTCGCTCATCTTCTCCCAGACTTCTTCCAGAAGGCAGTTCTTGAATATCTCTGTTTTTAAAATGTGCTTTGAATTAATGCTCTGCAGTCATACTGAAGTGAAGGGATAATGGATTTGTGTGCAGCATTCCATTCTTGCAGTAGTATATGCAAACACAAAGAAGCAAGTTATCCCACTTTTTTGCGTGGGTGTTTCCTTCCCTCCTTTATTTCGCAAACAGAAAAGCCAAGTGGGGAAAAAAAAATAAGCACTTGTGTGTGACTCCTGGTGTTATTTCAGCTTGTGTAGTTTCCTGTTGAATTTTTGCTCCCTCTTCTGGCTGTTGGTTGAGTAGCTGCTTTCATATGGCTTTCCCTTTTACTTGTGTGAAATTTGGGAAGAGCTTAAACTGTTTCAAAATCCTTGTCATCTGTTAATCTATGGACATTTGTATCTTGTCAGGTGTGCTACAGAGTTGTGATGCAACTCTGTGGACTGTGGGGTCAGCCTGTTCAGGCCGTGAGAGTCCTCTTTGAAATGAAAAATGCTGGAATACAGCCAAATGCTATCACTTACGGCTATTACAATAAGGTAAAAGAAATTTTGGCAAAAGATACTGAACCAATGTCTCATTTGCTTTTTTATTCCCTTTATTCTATGGCATGATTTGAAGACTGTTCATTACAGCTCTTCAGTTGAATTTGCTGTTTCTGTTGGGCAAGCCAGCAGTTCAGACAAGTTTACACTTGACTTGATCTACAGTGTATGGTTTTACATTTTTTACTTTTACATTCTTGTGCTGTTTGTCTAACCGACAATTCTGTTGAAATACATTTAGTGTTTCCTTTCCAAGGTTTGGAAGCTGTCTAGTTACTTCCATGTCGCAGCCATCTCTTCCTAGTTGTATCCTTTAAGGTAGCAGAATCCATGAGTGATGAAGGTTGGGATTAGGTTAGTTGAAGTAGCTGCCTCATGCTTTCCTTGCTTCCATGTTTCTGTAATTTTCTAATGGAAATTCATAGTAAAGTATGAAAAGTAATTGGAGAAGAGTCTCTACTATGGTCTTTTGTTCCTACCATACACTAATCAGATGAATAAGATCCATCTTGTTTAATTAAGGAAAACTTGATGCATAGTCATTTGCCACTCAGCCAGTGTATCCACAGCTGTAGGATCAAAGAGAACAGCTAAAACTCTAATACTTGTCCTACTTCACAGTGTTGGCAGGAAATGTCCTTTGCTGAGTACGGAAAGAGAAGCTTCTCACTGTACTGTGTTTCTTAGTGTAAATTTGTTACTGTGTTGTTGTTATTGCAATGTCTCTCTCTGTAGGCAGTCTTAGAGTCTCCTTGGCCTAGCAGTAACCGCAGTGGCATATTTCTGTGGACAAAGGTACGAAATGTAGTTCGCGGCACAGCACAATTTAGGCAGTGCCTAAAGAAAGCAACGCAGAGCCCACGAGTACCTGTGATATCAGGTAATAAGTTAGGTGAAATGAATTTTTCTGCTGAACAAGAGCATGATTTGCTTTCTGAAGGACTGCACCTAACATTCTGGCTTTTACAAGTATAAAACCCTTCTTAAATGTATATAAATTGATAATAGTCAACTTGATGCTTGATGCTGAGACTGTTTGTCTTACAATGTCTTTTCCTATGCTGAAGAATGAGTTGTCTAAGTTCTGTTGCTATAATTCCATATTCTCATTTTATATGTGCAAGCAAAAATATTTACTGTTGTCTGAAGAGGCTAGATGTATTTGAAAACCTGAAATTTTAAATCCTCTCTTACTAACCAGCTCTCATTCATGTCTTTAGCTCTGCGGAATACCACGGGTGGAAGTGATGGGGACATGGTGAGCCATGGTAGCGTGGATAGTTCTAATGATGCTAACAGTGGGGAGCACACTCTCTTCGTCAGTGACTTAGTCAGGCTTGATTCCAATGATAATCACTCTAGCACAGGTACTAGATTCTGCTGGGTTTCACTACTAACAGTCCCCCAAAAGGCAAAAATTTTCTGTTTTCTTGTTGATTTCCCCTCCACTGCCACCATGTTCCTCTCCTGAGGCTGTAGAGAATGAAGCATGGAGTTGATCTATGTGAAGAAATGCAGTCTCTGCTTTACCACAGTTCATGCAGCTTCTATAATTTAGAGTGAACAGTAGCAGAAGTACTCTTAAGCTAAATGTCTTGCTGTGGTGTCATGAACTTTACTTTTTGTGCTAGTTGTTATAAAAGGTATAAAGCCTCTGACATAAGTCTTGATTTCTACATATTATTATTTATTTGTAGAAATGAATAGTATGAGTAAAATCTTCATCAGTGTTAAAGGAAAAGAGTGAAAGTTGCTGAGGTGATTAGAAGCTAATGTTTTGAAATGTTGCTCTTTATTGATCATCTTTTGATCCGGGATGGTCTAATTTGCATTTCTAGAATTAGTATGTCACGTTTGGTCATAGTAAACTGTGCTTCTAAAAGCCATATTCAGGCTTCTCACCAGTGTTTTCCTGATTTGAGAAAGAATACAAAAATGATCAGAACCACACATAAGACACCCTGTACAGATGGAAAGACAGTTGATAAGCTGGGGAAAAACTGAATGTGGCATGCACTCTTCTAGGCCAAACTGGAGTGAAATGAGCACACAGAAAGTTAACTACTTGAGATGGCAATACAAAACTCATCGTTCTTAGTGTCTGCCTTAGTACTGATTACATATTACCTATGCACAGTCTCAACTAAGCTTCCTTTCTGTTTACCTCAACACTTACTGTACAAATGGTTCTTACACACTCTTCATGATATTTAATATCTCAAGTCCTCCTTTAAAGATAACTTTGAGTCTGATTCCTGTTCTTCATCTGATATGCCTGCCTAGATTACTGAACTTTCCTTCTTTCTGCTCTTTGTTGCTCTGCTTTTTGTTCTTTGCTGTCTCTCGGGTGCTGCATTTGTCCTTGACTATCATGGTGTGGGGTGCAGACTTTATATGGTGTGAAGCCTTGGATGCACGTGTGATTTAATTCTACCCTTGAATGTTACTTCTGCAGGTAATTTGCCCATTTATTGATAGGATATTTTCACTACAGTGCAAACCACAGAGACTAACATCACTGAATTGATGATAGGGAGAATATAAGGACCAAAGAATGTCAGAGTGAATTATATGTATGAAAGGTTATCTTACACACTAGACAAATTTGTTTATTGATGACCACTTAGAAAAATTAAATTAAAAAGTCTGTTTGCTCTGCATTGGTAAAAATAAGTGATAATATGTACTTTAGATAAATAACGTCTGTCTTTCAAGTTTTATGGAGCCTTCTAATACCTTTCATATAATACTCAGTAACATATACTTCGATCTTTTTAAATACTGTCAGGTGTTGTAATAGGTAAGCTGAGGCATGTTTTAACATGCTGCTGTGGGATATGTCCCTTATAGTATTTGTGTATTTTTGCATGTACAGCATCACTTATGATAAAAGTTAACAAAAAGGAGTGGTTTTTGATTTTCTTTAGTAGATTTTTTTGAAAAAAAAATTTACTTTTTCAAAGAATGAGTTATAGATACCAAGTGTAAATGCTATCATGGAGGAACACCTCTTTTAAAATACATGTTTTTGATTTTTTCTGTTACATTCTGTAGTTTGTACTTTGGCACAAAGACGTAGCGCAATTTATAGCAGAATAGTTTTCATGGATGTATTCATTGTTAGAAGCTGACTTAATTACTGTTGTACATGTGTAACTTTCTTTTGTAGATCATGTGAGAATTTAGCTTGCACAGCAATGAAATATTTGATGTTAATGAAAGGGGAAAGGAATGAAGGGAGATACACTGCAATTAGTTAGTCACTGTACTATTCGGGGGGGATAACACTAGTAATATCACAATAATATAATGTAAATTCTAAAAGAAAATTTGCATTGAAAACTCTAATTGTCTCTGCTGTCAACATCACCAAGTAGATCTGTACACAGATGAGACACTTTGGTGATTCTCACCCTGAACTTTTGTGGCAAAACAGAATGAAAGAATGAATTTCAGTGCAAATAACTTACTTTCTTACTGAAAAACAAAAAATTTAGAAAGGAAGTTGGAGGCAAGTGTTTGCATTCCTTTTGAACAGGTGGTCAGTCAGACCAGGGCTATGGATCCAAGGATGAACTTTTAAAGGATGACGGAGATAGTCTTCTTGCAACTGAAACACAAATGGAGACAGACATTTCTTCTAAAGCTGAAGAGCTAATAGAAGGTTAAGTATTCATGTTTATATTGATGAAGACTTGTAAAATAAAATTACTTCATCCATTAGACTACCATAAATAACTAATGCATTGAATTCATAATGTTGTCAAGGTCAAAATTCAGCATGATAGAATCTGCTGGACTTCTACTGTATACTAGATAATAACAGTGGAATATATCTACATAAAAATAGTCTTTTATTTGACCAACTTCATATAGATCAAAAAATTGGAGATGCGGTAGGGCATACAGTATTTTATATTCCATTAATCTAATTTTTATATTTAAACACATGAACATTTTTAAAGCTGTACCAGTTAGCCTAATAAGAGGCACTATTTACTCCTACAGGCTCATCCCCACTGTAGGAAATATGATCATCTCCTGTCTTCTTCTCAGATTTTGTTCTTAGTTCTTCTGTATTTTGTTTTTCATTACTGAGTCTATTTCATATCTTTGTTATTAGGGTCTCTGATGTTATCATTAAACAAATAGCCCTGCACAAAACAAAAAAAAAACCCTGAGAACTGCTGTCACTGCTCTACTTTGGTTAGCTAAAAATATACCAAAGGATGAAGCTGGCACATGCCTTAACCTTGTGAATAGCTACACGCTTTCTCTGTAATACCACCTGTTGTCATCTCACGAGATACTACTTCCAGGAAATGCTGGAGGTACCTGGTAGGATTGATTCTTTAGATTGTAACTGTGTAAGGGAACAGTGCTTGATTACTTGTTTTCAATAACAGTGTAAATATAGTTATTTAGTTAAATTAACTGAAGTTCACATTTTCTTTATTTTAGAGGTTTGCATTCAGGAATCTGATGAAAATAAGCAGATGAATGTAGAGACTCATAGTCCAACAGACACACCTTCCTGGGGTAACAGTATCGTCAAAGTTCCATCTGGCATTTTCGATGGCAGTGGAAGGAAAAACAGTGGTGGTGAGTCACTGGGTGAAAAAGGTCGTCTTGAAGTCTTGAGCCTAATGTTTTTAACCTCTGAGATTCTATTTAATGGAAAAAAAAAAAAAGAGGTGCAAATGTCTTACAAAACATTTGCTTTCCACCATTATCTTTTTTTTTCCCACCATTATTGTTTTTAGGTGCCTTGAAAAGAACCTGTGGACTCTAAGGTTGAAAATTATTAGTGTTGAGTAGATTGAAATCAAGATTTTTCTTGTACCATACTGAGTGTATTTTGGTAATATACTAGAAAAACAGGAGAATTAGGGTCTCTACTCTTGACTTTTGGTCACCTAAACCTCACTAATCTTGGACAAGTCATATATGGCTATGATTCTATTATATATCCAGTGGCACTTGCTGCCAATGTATAATCACATCTTCTTTGTGACATATAAAATTTATTTACATCTCTGGATCTTTATGATGAGGAAGACAAGGATATATGAGATCCAAATATTGGGGCACATATTTTTTTCCCTACCTTTGTGCCTGTCCTTAACTAAGGTAATGTAGTTCAGCTTCAGTGATTAGGGGCAAAACATCAGAGACTTTTAAGAGGGCAGTTGGCATGTAGTTTGATAGCAGAGCTATAAGTCTCAGACAAGAACTTACTCAGAACCTTTCTGACCGTTATGAAAACTAATGAGTTGTCAAGAAGCAGCATCAATATCAGATTCAAACATTCTCAAGCAGTGGATATGGTGCATCTGGTCCTCTGTTGGCATCCTCATAGAAATACCCTCCTTACAGAGAAAATTAAGGTCAGCCTTTTTGCCTGGGTAACACAGCTTTCTAGGCATATATTGCCCTGGGTAAACGGGAACATTTATAGGATTAGCTAAATTCAGTATGTGTAAGGTATTATGTTCTTCCACATATGTATATGTCGTAAGCAAAAGTATGCTTCTGTGTTGTGCACACACGATACTTATATTCAGAACCTGAATGAACTATGAAGTTTGATGTATACATCTGTGAACGTAGCTCTGGGAGAGAGAAAAAAATAAAGTATATCTTTAATTATAATTTCTCTTCATTCATGGATGTAGTACCTACTTTCTGCTCTGAGTTGGCATGTGGAAGGGAGGTAGAAGCCAGAAAACTTTTCATTCAGAGAGGCAAAAAGAGTAGAGGATTTTTCATCTGCTGAATGCCTTTGCAGCCAGTAAAATAACTTAATAGTATCAGTGTTAAACTTTTTAATTGATACATTGAGATTTGTGGCACCCCCAGTCTTCTCAGTGATAAGGAGGCCACATAACTTCAGGAAAGAAACAATCTTGATGGCTATGTATACCGTATGTAATGCCTTTTCTCTTCTAGAAACTGCTTCAAGCCCGCTATTCATAACTCAGGATTCAGTTGAAGATGTAGTCTTTGGTGATGTTTCTACAAAGAAAATAAGTGAAAAAGGACAGAAGAGGCAGAAGCTGTTTTCAGAGAGAAGCTGCAGTTTCAGCAGTGAAAGCAGGGCAGGAATGCTGCTGAAAAAAGGGAGCTTGGACTTGCATTCTAGAGAAATAGCGATAATGATGGGAGCAGATGCCAAGATTTTAACAGCAGCTTTATCTGGAGCAAAAACTTCACCTTGTCATATGAATAAATCCCACAGTTTTGATAGTGCTGTTGACCAGCAAGTGTCTGGCAAAGGTGGCTCTTGGAGTCGTGTGACTGATAGTGATTGGGAATTGGAGCACAGAACTTCACCAGTGCTAGAAGAACCTGGGGAAGGGCAGGAGCATTTTGAGAACGGAAGAGATGAAAATGCATCCAATGTGGAAGAAGTGAACACTGAACAGTTAGCTGAGTCCAAAAACCAGAAAACAGAATCCAAAGATGCAACTCCTAAAAGGAATAGCTTTTATGGAGTGGTTAAGCCTATCGAAAGGGAAGATGTTGAAGTAGGCTTGGATCCTTTATCTTTGCTGGCTACTGACAGCATCCAACCAAGAGTCCCTGAACCAGAGGAAAAGCTGGTGTCACCAGTTGCAGCACGCAATTTGGCAGATGAAATAGAAAGCTATATGAATCTCAAGAACCCACTAGGCAGTAAGTTTCCCAGCATGGAACTGCACAAGCCAGGTAGGGAAGTAGAAGCCCCTGGTACACCTGGTCACTCCCAGGAGCGGAGGTCAAGCCTGCCTTTGGATTCCATACCACCATCGTCTGAGTCCTATGAAAATCGCAGAAGTCCTTCTGTCTCCAGATCCAAGACATTTACTGGGCGACCAAAACAACAAATGCATCCACGGGTTCAAAAGGAGCGCTCTTCATCTTTGACAGGACTGGGTCGTTCTTCTCCACATGGCTCCTTAGGATCAGTTGTAACGACTTTATCCAATCTGAAGTTAGACAATATACTGTCTGGACCAAAAATGGATGTTCTGAAATCAGGCATGAAACAGGCTGCTAATGTGGCCAGTAAGATGTGGGGAGTTGTAACTTCGGTGTATAACTACTCAGATGATGAGGCAAGTATTTTTCAATATGAAAAATTAAGGTAGACAAAGTTAGAGTGCTACTTCCTAAATAGTATTAAAGCTGAAAGAAGTAAAGGACAGCATGAGCTCTGGATAATAGTCTTCAGGTATTTTGAAAGAAAATGTTGCAGTTCCTATGTAAGCGCGCTTGGTGTGTGTGTGTGTGTTTTAATCTGATTAAATCTGATGTGTCTGTTTTGATCTGATTAACCCCTTTATCTGGTGTTTTGCTCTCTAAGAGTTTGTCTTCTCTCTTCAGGCTGTTTAGACAGCTTCTTGTTTCCTTTTTCAAATTCTTCTTCTTTTCCCTATCTCCATAAGAGATGAGAAGAGAGGAAACAGCTGTTCAGCTTTATTTCTACTTTAAACAAATGTAACTGATGTTACTATCTTTTCTATTAAATGTAGAAAAGATTTTTCTTTTTTGGCCTAAGACAATGAAAACACAACTGGTGTACTTTTTTTTCTCATGAGCTAGGTTTTCCTGGGTATCTTTGTTATATTGATCTGTTCCTTAGAATTTTCGTTAAGGGCACATCATAATCCCCTTAATTTATTTTTAACTTTTATTTATTTATTTTTTCTTTCTTACCACAACTTCCTGTTTTTTTAATATCTTTATTGTTTTATTTTATAGCTTCCTGTGTGTCTTAGTGACTGTGTCACTGTTGGATCTACTGGTATATTTCATTTCTATCTTAAGATCTTTCCTCAGAATTGAACTCAGACCTTTATTCTTTTCCTGATAATTCCTCTTCTTTTGTGAAGTGCCAGTCTTCCATAACACAATTTATGCATAATTCCCTTGTTTCTCCTGTCATGAAGAAAATACATTTGTCACTGAATTTGATCATCAGCTGAGTATTCTAACTGTCAAAATGTTTTTCCAATATCCTTCTGTTTTGTTCAATATCTACTTTTTCAGGGGAGACTGCCTAAATGTATCTTATATGTAAAAAAAAAAAATATATATATATATATATATATCTTTACATCAAGATTTTGTCTTAATCTGCTACTTTATTTAATTTTTAGAGTGAAGATGGAAGTAAAACAATAGATCTAGAAGTACTAAACAAAAAAAATAATGCTATTTTTCTTCTTGTGTTAAAGGAAGAAAACAGTCGACCAGACTTTAACTTCCCTGCTGGTTTTGAAGATAATATTTTAGGGGATAATCTGTCATCAAGATCTGGAGTCCCAGGACTAATTGCGAATGAGCTTGCGCAAAGCACTACTAGTCTTGGCAGCAGCAGCAGCAGTGGAGATGCAGGAAGACAGCATTACAGTGCAGGTGAGATTTTTTTACCTTTGTTTTTAGTTTATAATGTAACAAATAGGTAAAATTGTTATGTCTGAAAAATATATTTAATACAGTGGAAGGTGTGATAATGTGAAATTATTTTTATTTGTATTTTATAAATACTTTCCTCTTGCAGTAGCAAATAGCTAATGCATCTATTCTTTCAATGTATAAAAAGTTGATAAAAACTACAGGCATTGAACTGTAAAATACTTCCTTTGTGTTCAAGAACTGCAAATAGTTGCCTAGTAATGGAGGTAGAACCAAAACTCCAAAAACAGCACATCCACATTAATGTGGAATAGGAGTTACTGGATGCATACTTGATTTGAATTGATGAAGGTAAACAAATTATGAATATATGCCAAACCATCATCTATGTTTCCCGCACTAAAACTGGTTGAAGCAGATCTATCATTTCCAGTCAAATTTGATCCGTAATTTGAGGAAAATGTTTTGCAGGACAGCTTGGGGTTTGGTTTCACTGTCTTTGTAGCACTCTAATGATAGAACTATCATGAAGAAGCAAAAGAACTTTCTTCATGACAGGAGGATTCTGTCAGTGAGTTTGAAAATGAACATTTAACTGTTTAACTGTGATTGTCAGAAGTAATGTTGATAGTTTTGCTTCCTGAAACAGAATCCAACCATTTCCTTCTGGTATTCAAACTCTTTTTCCCCTTCTTCTATGCGAAACTCATAACCATTAATACCAGACTTACCAAAGACAGGTTTTTTATTTTATGTCAACATAAGCCAGAGAATACTTAATCACAGTAATGGTATATGTGGTACTGTGTGTCTCCGTCAGTGTTATCTTTGTTATGTACATATGGATACATAATTTAAGAAATCTTGAACAGCTTTTCTTGAGTGTATATATATTGAGCAATCTTACTGCTCTTTGCTGTTCTTTGTTCTTTCTTTGTGTTTTCAGATTTTATTCGCTTTTACCGGTCTGTTGCATACTTTAGACAAAAATAGATTTAGAATGTTAATCACAAAAATGATATCTTTACATTATGTAATATCAATGAATTTAAATAGCTACATATGTCTCTTGAGATCTGTTACTGCTTTGTCTTGATTTAAAAACAAACAAACAAACAAACAAAAAAACCCTGCTATTTTGGTTTTCTTTTGGAATGTTCTTTCCTTGAATGAAGACTCAAACTACTCTTTTGTGTACAGGTGAAGCTTCATTCCCAAGAAGTACAAAAGTTCCAGATTCTGAGAAGTCGGAGCTCAGCTCTTCTCATAATACTAGTTTATCCAGCATTTTCCAGAACTATGCAATGGAGGTAAGATTAATAAATTCATAAGTGAAAGATATAATTACTTAATTTGTCTGCATGGAGTAACTATGTTTAGTTGGGCTGTAGTTTGATTTTCCATAATAAAACATTTGCATTTTTCTGCTGTACAGAGGCTTGATACTTTTATCTGAAGGTGTGACAGTAGCTGTAAAGAAAAAGAGCAGGAAAAACTTAAAACTTAAAGTGCAGTAGAAGCTGAGGAGAAAACAAGATTTTTCTCCTTTCAAGTTTTTTTCCCCCTTAGGAAAATCATGTATTGTTACTAGATAACTTGGTAGATTGACCCCCACATACTAGATAAGTTCCCCACCCTGTCATTCACTCATTTTACCTTACCAGGCTAGAGGGGAGAAATGGAACGGCAGAGGCAAGAAAAAAAGCTTGAGGGTCAAGATGAAGATAATTTAATAAGTAATATTATTTCTCAAATGAATAGAGGAGAGGAAAAAAGAAAAATAAAACAAAAAGCAAGTGATACAAACTCAGTTACTCACCACCAGCAGACCAGCACTCGCTAGGCTACAGCTTCCTGGAAAAACTACCCACCCCATCCCGCCCAGTTTTCATTGGTGAGCATGACATTATACAGGATGGAAAGTCTTCTGCTCTGTCCCCTCCCAACCTCTTCCCCATCTCCAGCCTGCTTTCTGGGGTGGCAGAGTTAAGGTGGGGGGAAGGCCTTGGTGTTGTTTGAGCACTGGTCAGCAACAGCTAAAATGTTGTTGCATTAAAAACATTGTGTTGCTCACCAGTCTAAAACAGTACCATAAAGGCTGCTATGAAAAAGCAGTCAAGCACAGTGCTCAGTGTTAGAATAATGACTCTATTTCAGTTGTTGCTTGCAAATGCTTTCAAACTTTGGAAAAAAAAAAAACAACAAAACAACAACAAACAAAACATAGGGGTCACTTAATTTGCTTTAATCACTTTCAGTAGTGTTATTTTTATGTTCCCTGTTTTATTTTATGTTTGATTGTCAGATTTAGACTTGTCAAACTTCTGCACTACCTTACATAAGGGATACTGGATTGTAAAAGCAATGGTGCTGTTGGTCTAAAACATTGTCATTGTGGTTTTTGTGGTACTTTTTATTTTTTCCTATGAAAATGAAACAATAAAGTAAAAGAAAGTTGAAAGATAGATAATAAACCATTTCTCAGCTACTACAGTATTTTTTCAGAGCGCCATTTCTCTAGTTCTTAATCTAGTTTAGTAATGAGACTTTTACTAGGTAAGAACTACCTTTCCCTCTTTTCCACTATAAAGCTTTATTTTTAACTTCTTTTGCAGAAAAGTAGACAGTCATTTACTTAAACAATTTCTGTAACACTTCTTTCAGCTTTCAGAACATCTAACCAAAAAAGATTAGTGTTAGCCTTTCACAGTGAAAGTTATGAGCAAAAGGTAACTCTTGAGTATGATGAGTAAGCAGTGATAAATTCACATCACCAGACAGGCATTCTGATACTTAACCTTTTAAACTCCTGTAGATATTAAGCCGATAAAGCCAGTTTTAAAGAAATCCTAAAACAAGACTGATAGCATTCATTGTTTGCTGTTTTTAGGTATTGATGTCAAGCTGCTCTCAATGTAGAGCTTGTGGTGCTTTGGTTTATGACGAAGAAATCATGGCTGGATGGACACCAGATGATTCAAACTTGAACACTACCTGTCCTTTTTGTAAAAGTACCTTCCTACCTTTACTTAATGTTGAATTTAAAGACCTACGTGGCTCTGCAAGGTTAGTGCGTTTTACAGATCTTCTTTCTCAACCTTTGCATTTGTACGTGGTTGTATTCTTCCAACAATCTCACAGCAGTAGTCTTTTCTGTATTCTTAGCTATATCTCACAGTATTTTTGTCTGGATGTTCTTAAAATTGTAACTGTACAACACTTGTGATTGCACTGAAGGAAATTATAAATTAGGTAAACTGTTGAGTTTCATAATAAAATAGCCAAAAGACAACAGTGGTTGCATTTTTTTTACCACTCTTTTCGTATTTTCTTTAAGCATTACTGCACAGAAGGTATTAAGTCTGTTTTCTCTTTGTTTCTTTAATGCTGAAACAGAACATCAGTAGTGTGTGTACTTAAGTAAAAGCAAACAAACAAAAAACTTGCAAAACAAGTTATGTTCCTGTTTTTTGTGTCAGTAATAGTTTTTAGTCTCTATGTTACAATATTAATATTGATATATTGTTACTGATGGGAGCCATTACAATCTAAGTTCCCTTGTAACTACATACCTCCAAAGCAGGCATTCTTATTTTGTGGAACCAATCTCTGTATGTGTTCATTTACTGTCTCTATGCAGGTTGCCATGGAGAGAATATGATGAAGTTTGTGTTCTGTTTTCAATCTTTTAAATGCTGTGTTTCTTTATTTTTTTCTCTGCTTTTTGAAAGTAACTGTGGAAAATACTAATTTAATTGGATCTATGCTTACATCTTAACCTATTTCCCCTCCTCTCCCATTCATGTTGTAACTTAGCTTTTTCCTGAAGCAAAGTACCTCAGGAGATAGTTTACAGAGTGGTAATACTCCATTAACCACGGATCCTCTGGAACAGAAATTGTTGTCTAGTCCAGCTGTGGCTGACTTGATCAGTTTTTCTGATCACCCAGAGTCCAGCCATGCCATAGCTGAAGAAACCAGCCCTGCAGCTGAGCAGAGGTAGGTAAAACAGGATTGTTAATTCTGTCAGAAATGTATCAACAGTTTTAATACTTCTGCTCTAGTCTTGAGTGGTGGTTGGCTTAAGCACTAAATATGTTGGAGAAATCCAATTGTAACTTGATGATTGTCTTGTTTCCTTGCTTATTTTTTTGCCCATGTAATCATGCTATTATCAATTTCATGTAAGTTGATTACATTTCCTGTGAGTACATTTTAAGGATACAGCTATCTGCAGAAATAAAGATCTTGAATTTTCATATCAGTTTGCTATAGATAGGTAAAACTTCTACCCAGTGCTGTTAGAACACCTTCACCTTTAAAAGACACGCAGAAATTCCAGCATTACTCCTCCTTTTGTGTTTAGAATCTAACACAACAAGACACTGCATAATAGGGGAAATAAGTACATTTGCTGCAACACTTGTCTCTGAGAGACAGCCTTTGGAGCAATAAACACTTGAATTGCGCAAGTTCTATGGCAAATAATACTGATAAAGAACTAAAATTCAGAAAAACAGTATGTATTTTGGAACAGTTTAAGGAAGGAAACATTGAGGAGAAGGTGTTTTGTTGGAAAGGAACTGAAATATTGCTGCCATGAATTGTGAAGCTTTTGCTGGGACTTGCTGACATTTTCTTGGAATAGGTTTTTTTCATCGTTGTTCAGTGTGGAAGTCTTGAGTATCTCTAGGTAAGGCCTGTGTTAGGCTATTAAAACTTCGATTAATTTTAATGCTCTAAATTTTAATGCTCTAAAGTGAAAGATAAACTTGCCATATGTTAACATCTTCACTCTGGTGTCATATATAGATAGATACATATACAATATATATCTATATAAATATATCTATTTATTTATTTTTAAACAAAAAAAAACAGACTAACTTCAGGCAATCCAGGAGACCCTATAGCATCTTTGCTCTGTTAGTAACGTTCAGAGAAAATAAATGTGAAGGAAAGAATGAAGTAAACACAGTCAAAACGGGATGATATTTGTCTACTAACAAAATCTACATAGGTATTTTTCTAAGCACAGGCTGTAGCAGAGAAATTGTGCCTATATATATTACTGCAGATTTTTCAGACGGATGTCTTAGTAACCTTAGTATACTCAGCTGCTTTTTTTTGGTGTGAGGGCCATGTTGATCTGAAAGGCATTTTGTTTTGTTTTCCCTAAACTGTAGAGCTAACTGAGCAAATACTATTCCTTGTTGATAGAGAAACCTGCTTTGGTGTTGTTATTTTGGCAGCCGTTGTCTGCTTCCTTCCTGTTGCTGAAGGAATGCTGAATAGTTTCATATTAGCATATTCTTTTCTAAAATCCAAATAGTGATGTGGCTGAAGAACAGAGCAAAGATCCCAAAACAATGAAGACATCTACCAGTAATCCACCAAAAAGGGGAGTGTCTTTAACTCGGAGCCACAGTGTTGGAGGTCCACTGCAGAACATTGATCTTTCCCAGAGACCATCTCATGGCATTTCAACAGTTAGTCTTCCAAATAGTTTGCAAGAAGTTGTGGTAAGTTTGTACACTCAGTTGACAGCAAAATATTGAATACAATGAACTTACAATGAATAAAGTTCTTCTACTGGCTTTGTCCAATATTTTGGGGACAGAAATGGTCAAGCCTAATTTTCAGATTCTTATAACAAAGAAATCTTGGTGTCTTCTGGCTTACTTTTGTCTAAAAGAGTTTCAAGGTCTGCTTCTTTAGTACATGGTACAAACATAGCTGCTTAATCTTAAGCATTCTCTGTGGCAGAACTGAGCTATTCTCTGTCTTTTTCTAAATTGGAAGTTTGTTTTAAAAATAACGCAAGTTCTACAGCAGGCTAAACACCAAATAGTGCAGACAACAGACTGGTCCAATGAGTGAAAGGTTGTTCCTTTTCACGTTTACTTCTAGTTCTCCTCCATATTCTAAAAGGTTTACCTGCTGGGTTGGATGGGAGAAAGTAAGAGGATATATTGAGAATATTGCGTTATTCGTGCAAGTAAAACAGAGGTCCTCGTTTTTCGTAGAGCTTTTTATTGGCAAGAGGCTCTCTCAATATATCATGTATGTGTGATTCAGTTCATAGATAATGTAACTGGATGCTTTTTTGCTGTATCTATTGCCACTGGCTTAGTACAGGGTTAGGTAGCTTCCAACTGTGTAGTCAGGGACAAGTTGCATTTTCTTTTTCTCTTTTTCACCTAAGACAGTGTTAGGTGAGCTTAAGTGATTGTTCTGTAAAGTTAAGAAACACCTCAGCAGACAAAGCTACTGATGCTGTTAAAATTAACGTGTATTCAGTACTTCCAGAGGCTTCTTCCAAATTTCAAACAGATAGTGCAATGGGGCATTTTCAAGAAAAATTATTTGATTTTGGAAATTTTTCAATATTATATATTAATACTATATACCATAGATTAATATATTATATTATATATATATTATATATCATACTATATATCATATGTTAATATTATATAATATTCAATGTATTTTTTTTTAGGATCCTTTAATAAAAAGACCTAACCCTCTCCCTGTATCTGTACCCTACTTGAGCCCTTTGGTACTGCGTAAGGAGCTTGAATCACTATTGGAAAATGAGGGAGAGCAAGTAATCCATACATCCAAATTCATTAATCAGCATCCCATAATTTTCTGGAACCTAGTTTGGTATTTCCGACGGTTGGACCTACCTAGCAACTTACCTGGACTCATTCTAACATCTGAACATTGTAACGATGGAGTGCAGGTTAGTGACATTTTGTGTTAGTTTACTGTAATATGTTCACTTCTAAATTTGAGGGTTTAGTTAAAAATAAATAAATAAATAGGTAAGTGCCTTCTGAGTAGCTTGGATTAAATAAATTACGTGTTACTGTCTTTTTTAATATATTACCAGCAGATAAGCTTGTTTTCCAAAAAGAATCTTGAAAGACAGAGAGTGAAAACATCACTCATTCTAGTCAAGCTATTCTTGCCAGAGTAGATTCATTGAAGGAAACAAGATATGTTTGTGGAGATTTAACAGATTACAACGTATTGTAATACATGTTGTGACTGCCATAATTCGGTACATAAAATTTTCAAGTTCTTGGGTAAGATTCTTTGTTCTTTTCTGCTATTCAGACTTCAGTGAGTTTCACTGCTATATAAATAGAATAAAATAATTAATGCTATCTTTTCAATATTTTGTCTTTCCTATTTTAAGGAACAGATGTTTTTCGTATACCTATACGAATTGTGTATGTAAATGCCAAATTCCTTGACTATTTGTATTTGTCTCACGTGATAAATAATTTCCTGTCTGCTTATAAACTTACAAAACTAATACATACTAAAAAAAAAAAAACCAACCTACTGTGGAGTGTGCCATAGAATTTTCTAAGAAATGTGGCTGAACACTAATATTGATAAAATCTAAAGCATATGGAAAAATACAATGCATTAGCAGAGAAAATCACAAGATGGGACATGAAATTGTGATTACTACTTTAAATTCATACACTACTGTCTTATTATATTTGTCCACTGATTCTTATTGTATTAGTGATTCCAGTGGCACTTAATTTTATATTTTTTTAATATCTTGTAAAAGTTGAGCTATTGTTTTGAGTGACAGATGTTTTATGATGGAAATAATGGTTCGTATTAGTATGAAAATACAGTTTCTGTTTTAGCTGCTGGACAGAGCACATATTTATGCATATCAAGACTCACTCAAATCAGAACTCTAAGACTGTAATAAGTAGTACAAAATGAGAAATATGTTTAGTTAACAAAAAGTAGTTCAAGATACATAACCAAATACTTTCTGCAGATACACATAGAAAACTGAGCAATCTTCATTCGTCAAGCTAGACTAGAAGAGGCTGTTAAATGTTGCAGTGTATGTGACTCTGCTCCTGAAAATGCAGACATCAGTTCTTATTTGTTTTATTCCATATAAGTGAAGTAAATCTATTTTTTGTTTGCAAAATGAGCATAAGAACAGTTTTTTAAGCAGTAAGTGTGCATGTATGTTCTTAAAACTTTTTGTCTTTCCTCATGTTTTTAGCTTCCTTTGACATCTCTTGCTCAAGATAGCAAGCTAGTATACATACAACTTCTGTGGGACAACATCAACCTCCACCAAGAGCCTGGGGAGCCTCTGTATATATCTTGGAGAAATCTCAGTAAGTAAAATAAATGATACGAGTAAACAGAGTAAAGAGCTTATAGAAAGAAACTGCTTTTTTGTAGTGTCTGAAGGTATACCACCCACCTAGTTGGAAAGCTTTTTAGTGCGTGAAGCATCTGTAGTCTCTTAGGTACTTAACATTGTTTCAACATCAAATTATTTGTTATGATATTTTCCCGATCTGTGTGAAAAGATATGTAATCTGTTCTTTATATGCCATATGCTTACAAACAGGATGGAAGCATTTGTTCTAGATTTGTTGTTAAAAAAAATCTTCCCTCAGTTTGATTGTTCACTGCAATACGTGAATGTATCTGTACAGACAGAAAGAAAAAGACTGTACTACAAAAGAGTACCTTGTATTTTTATAAATGAATGAAAGGTTGCAAGTCCAATTAATAAGTACATTTGACAGCCTACTTGGCTGTCATAAAATAATATCCAAGAAAGCCTTTGCCTAGTGTAGTTTGGTTTGGAAGGATGAAAAAGCATCATGTGGCAGACTGGTTCTGAGAACTCCTGAGAACTTTAAGATACCTTCTATCAGTTAAAAAACAAAACAAAACAACAAAAAAACAACAACAACAAAACAACACACGAATGAAAAAAACAAACAAACAAACAAACAAAAAAAAACAACCTTTGACCTAATTTCTCTGTTTGCATTTTGACTTTTAAAGTCCAGGCTAAAAGTTAGCTCTTGCTCTAAGGAATTAAAAACAGGTTGTACAAAGTGTCCTAAAACTAAGCAGGCTGATCAGAAAATTACTCAAGAGCACAGAATAAGATGTATTTTCCTCAACTTCTATAGAAGCATATTAATTTGAGTATAATATATGAAAAGCTGACCCAAAGCACTTAGACTTGAAAATGCATAAATATGTGCATTTATATACATAGGCCTGTTTTAAATGTTGTGCTGGGGGAAAAAAAAACTGCAGTAGTATTGCAGAGCGGCTCTACAGAAAGTATTTGGAAAACCATAATGAATGACAATTTTATGAAACTCTTAAGTCAACATGGTTAGGCTCCTGGCTAAGTCTGCATTTCATTTACGCATCATGTGCTTACTGCCTAATCTGTAGCTTTTTTTTTTTGCCAGTAAATGGAATTTATATCTTCATGAGCCGTTTTCTAAAAAATAATAGTATTATTCTAGAACTAGGAATGTGAACAACAAATCATGATGGTAAATGACTTGATCACTTTCTTTCTCATTTGGTGCAACTCTACTTTATTTCAATGTGTAGCCTAAAGTTATCATCAATGAATTTGCAAGTGTCTTTCAGGAAAGGCTTTGATAAGACATGTTTGAAAAGCAAGTGTTTGCTTTTTCCTTTCTACTTTGCATATAAATAAATAAAAAGTTAATTCTAAGAAGGCTAAGTACAGTAACATATTTGAGCTAATAAACTATGACAGGTAACATCCAAAGCAAGAGTCTCTTCAGTCTCTTGTACTTCTCTGTTATATGGGAATACTTGATGCATTCTGTCACTTTTGTAGTGAAGGAAAGCAGACAAAGGTAACACGTTTCTGTAGATTGAATAGAGGTTCTATATATATTTCATTTTCGAAGTGAATTTGTGCTTGCTAATTTAAAAATCTACCATTCTGCATTTACCAGATTCTTCTGAAAAGAGACTGTCCACAGTGGCAGAAGATCAGCAGGCAGTGAACACTTTATTGGAGAACATCAAACTAAGCATTCAACACAACAATGTTGTTAAACCAATCCACCTCCTTTTACAGAATGTTAAACCAGATGTGAAACGACAAAGGTAAAGGGACAATCTTTTTTCTTGCTTCCCACTCAAAGTTAAGTAAGATCAGACCGTAATCACTTCAAAATGATAATTCCATAAGAATTTCTGAGGAATATTCAGTATCTTCTGCGTCTACCAAATGCTGTGTTTATTTGTAAATATTTGTTACTCCCCATGTTTACAAAAAAAATTCATTCTGTTGCCAGATGCAAAATTCATCCAAATCAAATGGATAAATATGTTTATTTAATCAAAGTGAGCATTTTAAAATTAATTAAAAAGAGAAAAAGAAAAAAAAAACAAACAAACCATGGGTACTGATTATATAGACTTGGGTGTTTCCACTCCTAGCAGATCAAATCCAAGTGCACAGCATCCTGTTGCAGTACCTGGAATGTTCTCCAAACAACCTAAATACAGCTATGGAAATTATACCAATCTGGAGTACTAGCTAATAAAAGTGGATCCACAAGCCAAGTTGAGATTTGTAAATAATGCTGTACATTTTGCCATCTGCACAGTAATTCAAAAAGGTTTTCATGCAAAAGCACGTAGTCTGGAGTAAATTACTGTAGATGCAAGGTTTGTTCAAGAGTCTATCATGTAAAGTTAATCTTTGCTCCTGTGGTTTGTAAGTACTAAAAACAAACAAACAAAAGAACTAATCTGCGTAAAGAAGAATCTTTATCAGTTCCACAAGGAAAGGTTTAATATCCATTTATTTAGTAGTACAAGTTCCAAGATAGATCTTGGCTTTCTGAAACAAATAACAAAGTATGGCTGATCTCTGAAATAAGCCTGCTCTCTGTCCTTAATCCTCAGACAGGAATTAGTTAACAAATAACTAGTGCTGTATTTTACGTTTCTTGTTGTTCTGGAGGCTTTCTGTGGTGTATTTGGCAGGGAGATTTTATAGTCATTCTAACTGTTGAGAGTTGGGGTTAATACACCTTCCCATGTTACGGAAAATATTCAGGCATGAAAAAACCTTAAGCTACTGATCATGTAGATCAATTGCTTTCTCCACAAGCAAGATAACAGTACAGTTACAGAAAGAGCATAATGGAAGATTAACCTCTTGAACAGTGACTTTCTAAACTGTGAATAGTTATTTTTCCCCTGATTTATCCTTCACAATATTTCCTAGGAGTTTTTACAGAGAAATCCTTTTCCTCTCTCTGGTGTCTCTTGGAAGAGAGAACATTGACATTGGTAAGTAGTAGTAGTAATAATAATAATAATAATAATGTGGTATGTGTACAAAATATGTGTACACTTTGTCTGAAAAATAGTGAAGAAATTCAGCATTTGATCGATGAGTAACTGTTCAATTACTGCATTTTTAGAGAAAAGGTCCTTGCTGTCATAGGTTTTGCTTTTCTGAAAATCTAGTCCAGATGGGGATGTTAATTTCCATTTTGAATAAAAGAAGTAATTATTTTAAACAAAGGTTATTACCTTAAAGCTTTGCCTTATGTCTGAAAACTTGCTCCCACTCTTGCCTATCTTTCTCTGACCTACATACCCTGTAGTGTTGTTCTGTGTCTTCTAGACACCTGCTTGCCAATGCTTCCTGCTGACCCCTACTCTAACATTTATTTGGCACTATGCAAACAAGGGAGACTCCCTTCCTTTGTGGCATCTGATAGGAAATATTCTGGAGGTAGGCAAGCCACACAGTGCAGTTTGAGCCTCCACTGCAATGCTTTTTGACATTACAGCCTGAAAATGCTTTTCGAGTTTTCTGAGAGGTTGTATTTTTGGGGGGAAAAAAAGCAAAACAAATAAGTACCTAGTTCAGTTAACTTGAGATAATAATTTTTTTATTATATAAAAATGACCAAAAGCATTTTAATAGTAACAGTATTGTTCTCTGTACATGGTTTCATAAATGACTTCAGCAATGCTCTTTCTATTTCAGAGGTCTTTGATAGTGAATACAGACTTGCACATAAAAATCTACCAAAGGATGATCTTGAAAAGATGCAGAAAATAGATGCTCCACCAAGCAGCAGAGTTGAGTATTGTAGGAAGTACTTTGGAGCACCTTTTATATAAAAAAGAGGAAAGCACAGAACTAAACTTCTGCAAGACAAAAGTAGGTGAACAAACCAGGAGTATGGGGATATATATATATATATACATATACTTTTGAATCCTAGAAGGTGATAACTGAGCAATTTGTCAGTGATTTCATCGATCTACAGCATATAACCTTGTCTTTCATCTCATGAGACAGTGTAAAGGATTTTAAAATGTTTTTAAAATACATTAATAGGGTGAGTTGGTTTCAATGATTTATCTGCAATTTCTTTCCTGCATGTATTTGTTCTTTTCTTTCCTCAAATCTTTCCCCAGAATCTCAAGCTGTTCAGAAAGGCAATAATTAAACAGGAGCCTATAGTTGGTGACTTTCTTAAGGGCCTTCAATATTTGTGTATTTTAATGTGAAAGACCTTTCCTGCTGCATAATGCTTAGGTTCTTTCGGTACTTCAGTACTTCTTTAAAATGACCTTTTGCATTGTTGTGCAGTATATATGTATGAATGTAAATATATGAGTCCTTGTTTTGGAAATTGCAATGAAGTTGCCTTTTTCAGATCACAGTACCTAAAATTTCTACCCTTGTCCCACTCAGTATTCAAAATGATCTTTGACTTCACTTTTTCATAATGTATGTCTGTAGTCATAAAATCTATAAACTTGCATTCATATTTCCTATATACTCTATCCTGACAAATTGAAGATCCTGTGAACATACTGATGTTTTCTGCAAGAGAATTATAGGTTTCTCCAATTAGCCGCTTGGAAATGAATGGCTACAAGTTACACAGGAAACTTAGACATTAGTATTCAGAGAGAGCTTGTCAAACAGATGCTGTCTGAAAAATTTATGCTCTATACTGTATGCATGTATGCTTTGAAAATGTATTTTCCTTGATCTCTTTATTGCCCTCCCCCATGGTTTCATGCTAGCCTGTGGGTTAATTGTTTTGCACTGATTAGTCCAAATTTAATATTTCAATTAAAACGTATTTATAATTGTGGTCGTCAAGGTGTGACTTCACACAAATGAAGTGCTTGAATGAATGATCTGAAGAGATGATAAATCCATCGTTAGCTTGCATCTTGTAAACTAGATCCTTTCTCACCTCATATTTAGTGTACAACAGTAATCGTATCCTTGGCAAGAAGAGCCTGGACACGGGTCTACAGTTTAAATGTTTCTGTTACTTGAGAAATATGACAAGATTTATTCCATTTTTTTGTTTTTGCTGAAATTTAACTGAGTGGCTTTTCTAATGGAATGATTCTTGGAGAAAGACGAGAAAGATTGGTAGCATGGTGAAGGAGCATAGCTCAAACTATAATCCCATCTGAGTATGAATGTATTTACTTCATACTAGCCTTTCTTAAAGATTTTTATTCTTGAAAATGATGAGGGATGAAAATCTGTCTGAAACCACTTCCAGCTAAAACATCAAAAGCATTTTTTTTATAACAATGAAACAAAGGATTTGCACTATTTGTGACAAAATATGTTTGCATAATAGACTGATTCCTTGCATTTGTCTAAAAGTGCTGATCCTAAGTTAATATTGGGGATATTGCCTGGACAGATTCTTTCCTGATGAAAATATTGTGCTGTCTCAACAATTAAAAGCGAAGAACACAATGACTTCTTTTTTTGTTCTTTATTCTTTGGGGTTTATGAACGGTTGCTTGTAGATATCAGACCTCTATCACAATGGAAGAGTTGAGCCTGATTCTTCATACTTAATCTTCTTCTCCTTTTATATAATTTACATGCACAGTTAACATCCTTTTAAACAAAATGTTTCTCTGAAGCATTCTTCCTATTTAATTCCTCTACATAGAAAAAGGGGCAAATTTCACTCTATAACTGTATACTGACATTAAATGTACAGCCATACACGAATAATTTTGAGTATTGAATGGATAAACCATATGATTGTGACTCAGCTTACAAGGAATGAAGTTTTAGTGATCCTTAATTCTCCCAGCTCATTAAAAAGAAAAATATGTCCAGTAAGTCCTGTTCTACATAACTGGTGATATTCAGACTGCTTTTACACCATGGTAAGTAATACAGAAATAAATAATAGTAATAAAGCTTAATTTTAAAACAACCTTCTTACTTGGTGATGAAAATACTGATTAATTGGGAAATAGTATAGTAGAAACAGGCAGGGTAGAGTGTGTCTACTACATCTAGTGCTAAATGTTAGGCTTTACAGTACATACATACGGAAACTAGGAAAGAAGACAATATTACCTGAGGAAAAAGGATGCCTGCATGATTTCAGGTCACCTTTGAAGATGGCTGAACTTGCTTTGATTTGCTCCTGTGTATTGATGTTTCTGTACACTACAAATTAGTTTCTATTCCTGTTGTATGTAACTCAGTTTTACAGTGGTAGAAGTTCTGCATGGAATTATTTGAAATCATTAAATGCATACTGATATTAACTCTTTTAATATAGATGTAAAGGCAAAAGTGGGCACTTAATATTTTTAATTTTGATTGCTAACGCATAGTTTTCAATAGCCTGTTACTCAGCTGGCTCTCAAGTGAAATCCGTAATTAAAATTAAAAAGGAGAATTCTGAAAATATTTAGTTATCTTGTCTTTCAGATGATAAGGAGATTCTTTTTAAGAAAGCAAAACACCACAAACAAGACACGTTCACAAAAATTTGAAAGGAATGGGAACCAACTGTTTACTTGTTAAGTTGCTTTCTGTCCTTGCAAGTACATGGTGGCAGTTCCTGTTCCTCCATCTGACTATTAGGTCTCCTACAACCAGGTGGAGGCTACAGGTTTTCCTAGGTAGATCTGTGCGATGCAGACTTCTCTAATTCAAATTCTAAAAGCACTATAATTGTGCTGAAGAAAAGTGCTTATCGTGGCTCAATACCCATACACTCTAGAATCTGTTTAAAACTAAAGAGGGGAAAAGTCTCCAAAAGCTTCATATGAGTTCATTTCAAACACCTGTGTTTCTGAACATGGGGCAGTAAAGGCCTAAGACATTGTTATCTGCAGTTAGTAACAGCATAAACTACTTGGGCTTCATAGGAATAATTCAGTTGCCTACAAATGTTCCTGTTCCTGGTAATCCAAATCTTGGTTATTCGAATCCATAATGCATAAATGAGTTGGACAAGGGTACTGGGGAGGAGGGAGGTGGATAAACTTGGTCTTGATTCTGTTTTCCTCTTAATTGAAGCAGAAAAAGTAGCATCCTTGCCTCTAAATATTCTGTATAGTCTGACAGCTACTTAGCAGCTAGCACTCAAGCAGAAGATGGGTTTTTGAACATGTTTTATAAACTTGAAGAAAATGGTCATAGATCAATATTCCATTCAAAACCTGTGATGTTTGCACAAAATAAGGGTACAAACCAAACTGTGTACATATGTGGGAGCAAACTCTTAACGAACTTTCAAGTAAGCCCAAGAAGTCAGAAAGTTTGTATTGGAATAACTAATATCACAGAGAAGCTTCCTTGAATTGTTGCCCTAAGAACATTCAATTCCAGTTAGTAGTGCTGAGAAGATACTATCTTGCACCTTTCCCCTAGCTATGAAAGCTAGATACAACTTGTGTGTCAAACTACCTTTTTTTTTTTTTTGTAGAATTAAAACAACAAAAAAATAGGAGTCTTAAAAGTTTTAAAATCAGGATTCTGAAAGATTCTTTATTGTGAATATATTCTGGCACATTGCCAACCTATAATAACTTCGAAACCCTGGTGTGCATAGGGGACTGATATGGCTGCAGTATTGGCACAGTAAAAGGTACCAGCTTTCACATGTTAATAGAAACATCTGTATGTTACTTATAGTCATATCTTGTCTTCACATTCTATATAATTCAAGCTTAGAAAATAGAAGTTTGATAGAAAGTATTGAAATCAGCATGTGTGTTTTAAATTCAGTTTGTTTTGCAAACAACTTTGTCTTAGTACTAGTGGAATTTCACATCGGTTAAGTTCAAGCTACATTGCACTTAAATGAGTACTTTTATTCCACTGTAACTGTGAATTAATGGCTTTTTGTATTGCTGCAGTTAGAATAATACACCTTCCTTTGAATTTACTGCTTTCCTTGAATAACTGCAACATAGGTGCATATTTTCAAAGTGTATATTAAATTAGATCATAGAAATTATATTTTTTAAACAAATTATTAAATACAAGTAACTGAAGAATCCACTCATTCTCTCTTTTCAAAGTTACTTCAGTGCAGATAACTTTATTTCATTAAATGGTAAGCTGGGCACCTTGCAGAACTATACCTTTTTTTTCTTCTTTTAACTAATAAAAACTTCACAATGCCTTCTATGTTTCAGCTTTTCTTCATAGACCTTTAAAAAAATAAATGAAACACCCTTGTAACTTCTAAATCTTGAAACTCAACTTTTGAATTGGACTGTAGTTCTGTTTCCTACTCTGCTGTATATCATTATGCATATGGTGAAAGAAAAGGATTGTTTTACCTTTTTGTTTTTCAGTCTGCATCAATCAGTGGTGCAAATTAAAGGGATTGTTCGATGTTTATAGAAGCACATTAAACTCCTCCTAGGAGTTTAAAATAAACTGTCATGAGGATGAGAGGATGTGGTGTGAATAAATTATGAATTTATGGAGTTGGGGAATTTTCTATAACGCAATATAATTTGCACTGGTTTAGAGGCTGTTTTGAGTTGTTGAAAAATGGCATCCATTTACTGTGCTTTGATTAATGAGTGTTTCTATAATGTTTTGTACATGTGACAAATGTTGCTTGAGATTAAAAGGGCACTCTGCATATTCTAAATTTTGTATAGATATTCTAGAGGAATAAACATTTTTTATTGTATTTCACAAAATAAAGTATGTACAAATCCTTTGTGAAATTTCACTTGTTCAGCTTCTTTTACCATTGGACCTTACCTGCTTGATAGAATTTAATCTTAAATGCAAATTCAGCTTGTAGTTGGGCAAAACCAGAGACTTTCAACTGCCTCATTGGATCTTTTTGCAGAGTATCTCAGTAAATTTGTAATGGTGGGAAAGAGCTGGAGCAGTCGAGACAGAGCAGAGGGAAGACAAAAAACAGAACTGTCCTGGGCAGATTTCATTCATGAGAGAGGATGGCTCCAAGGCACCACAAGTGAGCCATACACACATAGCAAGACCAATAAAGGCAGAGAAAAATGAAAAACAGGCTGCTGGAGGCAGTGTACTGGGTTTGGCTGGGATGTTAACATTCCCTGCAGGAGTCCACACAGTGCTGTGCTCTGCACTTGTAGCTGGAACAGCAGTGTTATCACACCAGTGTTGTGTCTGCCACGGAGCAGTGCTGGCACAGCATCAGGACTCTCTTTAACCCTCCTAGGGGATGGGCAAAAAAAGTGAGAAGAGAAACATCACCAGGGCAGCTGACCTAAACCAACCAAAGGGATATTTCGTACCATGTGGTGTCACACTCAGCAATAAAAGGAGGAAACAGGAAGAAGAGGGGAGGGGTGGGCTCTTGTGAAAACGTCGGTCCTCCTCTCGAACACTGGCTACGTGCGTTGAGGCCCTGCTTCAAGGACGTGGTCAAGCATCGCTCATTTGTGGGAAGTAGAGAGTAATTTCTTTCCTCTGCACTTCCACACAGCCTTCATTTGTTTTGTTTGTTCTTCCCTTTCCTTCTTTTCCCCCCTAAAATTGTTTAGTTAATAATAATATTTCTTTAATAATTATTTTCCCTTTAGTTGAATTATCCTTATCTCAACCAGTGAGTCATTCTTTACTTTTACTTCTTCCCCTCCTCATGTAAGGAGGGGGAGTGAGAGAGCGGTTGTGGTGTTTAACTGCTTAGCACAGTAAAACCACCACAGGCAGAAACCTTGGCTGAAGGGACGTCAAGGACCCTGGCTTCCTATTGATAGAGCTGCTGCCCTCTGCTGGCCAGGAGAAGCATCCATCCCTGACCCAGGTGGGTGGGAGCAAGTGTGCAGCTGTATGTCACTTAACACCTGCTGGGAATTCTGTTTTTGTTTCAGTGACTTTGCAGTGGAGGAAGTAGAGTTGTGCTTTCACAGTGATGGACCCTTGCAGATTGCAAGAGATACTCGTGCACCTCCTGCCTCAAATCATAGTTGTGGGGTTAGGTTCAAAATGAAAGTAAATACATTTCAGGCTGAGATGAAATTTAAGCAGTAGAAATTGCCAGTTAACTGGCCAAGTGCTTCAAGCCTTCTTTCACAATTGAGTATCTTTCAGACTCCCTCCTCTATGGCAATTACTTCATTAATCTCTTAGTAAAAATAATACTAGACCCCTAAAGACCTTTCTGTTTGAAGAAACAGATGTGTAACAGAAGTGTCTTGTGGAAATCACAGAATCATTTAGGTTGGAAGAGACCTCCAAGATCACCTGGTCCAACCCCTGACCTAACACTAACCAGTCCTCCACTAAACCATATCACTAAGCTCTACATCTAAATGTCTTTCCAAGACCTCCAGGGATGGTGACTCCACCACTTCTCTGGGCAGCCTTTTCCAGTGCCTCACAACCCTCTCAGTAAAGAGGTTCTTAATATCCAACCTAAACTTTCGCTAGTGCAATTTTAGCCCATTCCCCCTAATCCTGTCACCAGGCACGTGGGAGAACAGACCAACCCACACCTCACTACAGCCTCCTTTAAGGTATCTGTAGAGAGTAAGGTCACCCCTGAGCCTCCTTTTCTCCAGGCTGAACAAGCCCATCTCCCTCAGCTGCTCCCCGTAAGACTTGTTCTCCAGGCCCCTCACCAGCTTCGTCGCCCTTCTCTGGACTCGCTCAAGCACCTCGATGTCCTTCTTGTAGCAAGGGGCCCAAAACTGAACACAGTACTCGAGGTGCGGCCTCACCAGAGCCGAGTACAGGGGGACCATCACCTCCCTAGCCCTGCTGGTCACACTGTTTCTGATACAAGCCAGGATGCCGTTGGCCTTCTTGGCCACCTGAGCACACTGCTGGCTCATATTCAGCCGACTGTCCACCATCACTTCCAGGTCCTTCTCTGCCTGGCAGCTCTCCAACCACTCATCTCCCAGCCTGTAGCTCTGCTTGGGGTTATTGCACCCCAGGTGCAGGACCCGGCACTTGGCCTTGTTGAACTTCATGCAGTCACCCTCAGCCCATCGGTGCAGCCCATCCAGATCTTCCTGCAGAGCCTTCCTACCCTCAAGCAGATCAACACACGCACCTAGCTTGGTGTCATCTGCAAACTTACTGAGGGTGCACTCAATGCCCTCATTCATACTATGATGTTAGAAGACCCCCACAGCAGCTGGCCTTGCAGAGTTTTAGTGCAGATCCTACTGTGGCAAAGCTGTCAAGTGCATGCAGACAGCATTCTGTATCTCATTAACCTCTGAGCTGTTGATGGCCTAAAGAACAATGCCTCTGCTTCTGCATTACAAGAATTGAATTTGCTGGCTCTGACAGGGCTGTGTTCTCAAGGACAGTTTGACAAAGACAACCAGCATCCATCCCACAACCTTTTTTCAGGCACTAACACAACTTTGGCAGCAGTTGCTCTGGTTTGGAAGACCAAGAAGTAACTGCCCCTTCCAACATGGCCTCCATAAAAAAAAACACACACTGAAATTACCAGCTTTGTTTTATGTAAAATGGTAAATTCTAGATAATTCACGTTATGAAACTACCCAACATTCTTATTTAACTTGTGCTTTAAATACTATCATTAACCCAATTTACTTTGCACTTTCTACTTACATTTTTCCAATTACAAATCAATTATAGTCCATACAATTCTTCCACCTGAGCAGTCAAGCTGTCATAGAAGTTTGGCAGCTGAGATTAACTGCTTTGTGCAATTTTCTTGGTCTGAGACTTCAGCCACACGCACCTGTTTCATAGCAAATTATACCCTTATCCAAGATCAGCAACTCCCATTTCACAGATTTCAGATTTTCAGAGTTCAGATTCCACATTCAAGATATTCAAAAATTGTTTCCAGTCAGGTAAAGTCCTAGCTTAAATATCCTTGCTACGCACACAAGAAAATTAAAGTTTCTTAACTTCTATACTGGCAATAGAAGCACAAACTTATCTGAACAAAGAACTGAGGTCGATCCTGATTACTATTTTAAGAGCACCTAATAATCTATTTAGACACAGCTTAATCCATCGCCAATACTTTATATATTCCTAAATCATAGAATTCCCACCAGCCTAATGAATCTCCACAAAATGGGTTCTAAATACATGCAGGTTATTAGCATTTATCCTTGAGTGAAACTGCTGCAGCAAACCTTTTAGTAGACCGCTTACTCATTCTCTGTATTCAGTATTAACTTCAAAAACAGAATGGCAAAATACTTGCACTTAACTCGATGAATCCCCAGACTTTAGATTTTTACCATCACATGCTCAGTACCAAGTCAAGTGTATTCCTTCCTCATCTGGAAACACTGTCCTGTACTTATGACCAAAAAAAAAAATTAAACCACTACATAACCACAATACAGGATTTTGCTGTTGCAGGTAAATTCTGCTTCTAAGAATCAGGATGTATGTACAATTATTACAAACTGGAACTTCTCACAAAAAGCATGAACATGCATTGCAAGTTCTCAAGAGAACAGATTCAAGACCAAGGACTGTGGATCCATTTAGGTCTGGGTGCTCCTCCTTCTAAGATAAAAGCTGGGAACAACACGCACATGACTCTCAGTTAAATTCAACCACAAAAAGGGTTTATTTTACTTTCACATACATCTTTACTTCTGACTTGACTCAGACTTAGATGTAGAAGCTCTCAATGAAGAAAGCCGGCGCCTCTTAGCAATCTGCTCCTGGCGCTTTTCCTTGGCCTCCTGAAAAGCAAAACAGCATGAAATGATCAATCTTGTGTCAGATGCTATCAAGCTCTTAGTCCTTCACTTATTAAAGCAGAATCCAGATTCCCTTCTTCCCAGACCAAAGAAATTCTACAAGTACCCAAACCCATAGAGACACACATTTCTAACCAATCCAGATCATCGGTGTCCAAAACTGCGGTGAAAAAATACTGATGCAAGCTCAGAACATACAGGAATTCTGTCTACATTCCATTACGGTCCACGAGTCTCAAAACATTGGACTACCATGCTAAACATTGTAACAGTATTGCTTCTGCAGTCATTGCTGCTTTAGGTTCAAGTGCAAACTCACCCAAACAACTTCTTGCCAAGTTACCTTCCAGTTACCTTCCATCTAGGCCAGCTACTGGATGCAATTCCTCTCTCTACACAAACACTCTAATGCTCACACACCCTAGTTAACCTAGAATTAAAATAAAATTGCTACCACAAAAATGTTATCATTGTCACAGGCTGTAACTGTCCATTATTTTCTTCAAAATCAGCTCTCACAAACAAACCAGACCTATTAATTCAACTCTTCCAGGACTGGCAAAAATGAATAGCAACTCTCAAAGATGTTTGACCAGAAATATTTACGCTCACGTTCAGGTATTGCTAGTCACAATCAGCTAACTACGGTACCATTTTAGGTGTACAGTCAGGTTTATCAAATCCCTTTCTTTCTAGAGTGCAAGATACTCTGAACAGCCATGTTACGAGGGGTGTACGTACCTTCATCCTCTTTGCCAAGAGCTTGGCGTATTCTGCTGCTTCCTCCTTGTTCTTCTGAGTGCGCTGCTTCTTCAGCGCAATACGTCTGCGCTTATGTTGCAGAACTCGGGGAGTCACCAGTCGCTGGATCTTAGGAGCCTTGGTCCTAGGTTTCTTGCCTAGAATAGACTTATGAGTCAGTAGAATCACAGAATGGCCCAGGTTAGAACCCAAAGATCATCCGGTTGGATGGGACCCCAAAGCCCACCCAGTTCCACCCCCCTGCAGGGACACCTCTCACCAGACCAGGCTGCCCCATCCATCCTGGCCTTGAACACCTCACCTCCAGGAATGGGGCATCCACAGCTGCTCTGGGCAGCCTGTGCCAGGGCCTCACCACCCTCACAGTGAAGAATTTCCTCCTACCATCTAACCTGCATCTCCCCTCTCTTTTAGTTCAAAACCATTACCCCTTGTCCTATCACTATCTATATGTCTGAAAAAAAAATAGTATTCACTCATCCTTTTTATATTCCCCCTTTAAATATTGAAAGGCCACACTGAGGTCTTTCAGTAGAAAGGCAGAAGTGACAAAATTTCCTTCCGAAGAGACCTTCAGCCTCCTCCCCTAACTACCTTGAAAAAGAACATCACCATAACAGCAAGTGGAACTTAACTTTGCATACTACATACACTAACTTAAACAGGGTTCAGCAGGAACAGGTTTTGCAAGAAGTGCTTCAGTTACTGTCAGACGTTAAAACTGTTTTGTTAATGCTACACAACTGCAATGCATTTTTAACTCCCTCCAGTTCTGTGAAAATTCCTTGCTTCTCAGCAAGCCTGTCTTAAATCATTTCCCATAGTCCTAAAATATTTAATGAATGTGGAAAGCCATCACTTAGCTTTCAGACCAAGCCACTGCATTTTCAGATTTAAAAAGCTCTTCAGAGTTCTACATAGACTTTCAAGTTTCATCCCCAGAAAACAAATCCACAAGTCCTTAACAATCAAACAGGAATGCAAACATCTGTATAATTTCACTACTCAAGTGACAAGCAACTGTCTGCACCAGTCGAGCAAGACTGCGTTCTTTAGCAAACAACATGGTTCCTATGATGGAAAAAATTTCACTTTGCAGCCTTTTATCCAGTAACTTCCCTTAGTACCTGCACTTCACCACAATCTTTCTTTTTAAAAATGCTCACCATTCATGTTTTGATCAAATGCAACAGAACCAGACATTAAACACTGCAAGAAGAGACAGACAGACAGCAGAACACTGACCTCCCAGGAACAGCTCGTTTTGCAGGCTGTCATAAAAGCACGGGGGAAAAGTCTTACCAATACCTGCTCTATATTTTGTTTTCTATCTCCACCTGATATAAATCTTTCAGTCTGGAGAACAGGAGGCTCAGGGGAGACCTCATTCCTCCCTACAACTACCTGAAAGGAAATCAAGGGTTCAGCTTCGTCTCACAAGTAACTAGTGACAGGACTAGAGGGAATGGCCTCAAGCTGTGCCAGAGGAGGCTCAGGTTGGAGATGAGGAGACATTTCTTCTCAGAAAGAGCAGTCAGGCATTGGAACGGGTTGCCCAGAGAGGTGGTGGCATCACTGTCGCTGGGGGTGTTCAAGGAAAGGCTGGATGTGGAGCTTAGGAGCATGGTTTAGGGGGTGATATTGGTGGTAGGGGGATAGTTGGACCAAGTGATCTTGGAGGTCTTTTCCAACCTTGATGGTCCTATGAATCTACGAAACATTTCAAAAACATTCTATCATTCTATCCCTGATTTATCCTCACTTTATTAAAATTATTTTTCAATTTTTCTTAGAACCACCAATAACATCAGAGTATATAAAATATTTAGAAATAAATCACGCCAAGAGATTGAGAGTGAAATGGAGGATGGAAAAGTGGAAAACACATTAGTGTCAACTTCTCATCCACAAATGCAGAAAACTTGATACCTCTCTGCTGAAAAGCGCCTAAAATCAAGGCAAAAGTTAGGAAGTCTCAGTTCTTACCCTCCTTGTTCAGAGGTTTCCTCACAACATACTGGCGGACATCATCCTCCTTAGAGAGATTGAACAGCTTGCGGATTCTGCTAGCCCTCTTGGGACCAAGACGACGAGGCACAGTTGTGTCTGTCAGCCCAGGAATATCCTTTTCACCTTTGAGAGAATGAGTTTAAACATGGTAAAAAAATCCTGCATCTATTAACCACCTGTTCAATTCATCAACACTCCTGAATTTAAAATACATAAAAAAAATACTAGGTAATCCTTGGGGACACCTGCCAGCATCGACAACCCTGACTACCCTTTGATGATTTAATGCAATGGTACTGCTGGCAGCAATGAAAACATTTCAGTAACCAGTGACCAGTTTTCAAGTTACAATGTAACACTCAAGAGGGATTTCAAGATACATTTTTACTCTAAGACTGTGCAGTTCCCATTCCGCAGAACTCTGGCAAAGAGGCTCTTCCCTGGTGCCTATTTCTACATTTTGACTGCTTCACCCAGGCTCTTACCCTTTTTCACAATGACCAAGTTCAGAACGCTCAAGTTGGCATCAACAATGCAGCCCCGGACAGATTTGCGTTTTCTTTCTCCAGTTCTCCTGGGGCGGTAGCAGGAGTGGCCCTTGCTGAGCAGAAGGCGGACACGTCCATGAGTGAGGACACCTTGCTTCATGGGGAAGCCTTGCTTGTCATTGCCACCACTGATTCTGACAACATAGCCCTGAGAAAACAGAAACACACATCTTAGTTGCCCATCTCTATTACTCCCAGAAATGGAGAGATCGCAACACACTGTCTGGAACAGCTGCTGTGCCAGTGGTTCAGAAGTTACTACTACTGCAGACATGAAGAGCTTCTTGAAGCAACACCACGCCAACAGTTCAAGATTTTCGTTTAACACAGACATGAAACACAGCATGCTAAGATATGATCTACATTTACTCTACTTCTCTTAAAAACGCATATCCAAAAATAAAATTCTTAACGATTACAAATTTTGTGCAAGATCCATCAAACTGAATGGTATCCATCCTTGTATTTTCTTCTCCTTAACGTTAAGCCTAACCAAAGCCTGTAAGTATCATGAACCAGAAATATGCGTTCAACATAAAAGTCTGGGTTATGAATACACATGTAAAATGAGAAAAATAGCTTTTATTTCCTTTTCTGAGGAGACAGCACCAACAAAAATTAACTTATTATGAAGAATGCATTCAGTACGTACTTTAAGAGAAGCTTTCAAACCAGCACCATGCAAATACCCTAAAATGCTACAGCTACACCCTGGAAATGGTTTTGTACCTTAAGCAGCTCGGCTGTGGCTGTCACGCCCTTGGGATCCTTACCTTCCACTCCTCACCAAGAGAATCAGCCGCGACCTCGGTGGCCATCCGTTTCTCATAGAACGTCCTCAGCTTGCGCTCATCGTCCACTTCGATCAGCTTCTGGCAGCCGGTGGCTGGGAAGGAGATGTTGAGCTAACCGGACAAACAGCGAGCGCCGTTCAGCTTCAAGCTCTCACAACGCGCGTTGCACACAACCTCCCCCCCCCCCCACCCCCCTGCTCCCTGCCGGCCCCCAGCCGCAGGCCCAGCCGCCACCCTGCCCCCATGGCGGCCGCCGTCCCCATGGCGGCCCTGCCGGGGATCCGCCGCCATCCGGCCCCCCGCAGCCCCCCGCAGCGCCCCGCGCCCCCCCGGGCGGTGCCCGCGCCCCTCCAGCAGGCACCGGGCCCCATCTGCGGCGCGGGCCCCCCGCGGGCCCGGCCGCCCCCGCCGCGCGGCCTTGCCTTCATCCTGCCCTCGCCGCGACGCCGACAGAAAAGGCCGCACTTCCGCCCGCCGCCCGCACATAACCCGCCAAGCCTCGCGAGAGCGCCGCGCGCCGTGGCGGGGAGCCAATGGCGAGCGGCGGTTCGCCCGCAAGGGGGCGGGGCCAAGGGGAGCCGGCAGCGGAGGAGGCGGCTTCCGGGCTGCCTCTCCCTCTTGGCGGACCCGCGCTCGGTGGTACCGGGCCGGGGCAGCGTGGGCGGCAGAAATGGCTCCGCGCTGCCTGAGCCCGCCCTGCGCAGCCCGAGGCCGCTCCCCGGCCCTTACCGCCGGTCACCTGAAGGAGGGGCCGGCCCCCGGCTGCCCTCACACGCTGGGCGAGTGTGTTAATAAATGGCCAGAGAAAAACCCTGTCTGCGTCTGTGTCATATAATTAGGTGGGGGTTCAGGGTTGAATTTTGCACAAAGTTGCTCAAAAGCGCTGCGCTGACTCCTTAGTGTGGCCGTTCCCTCCAGTTTCACTCGAAGTGAGAAAAATGCCTCTTAAAGACAAACAATGGAGTCATAGAGGCTCCGGGCTAAACATCTGTCCTGGTTTCAGTTAGAACAGTTAATTTTCCTCCTAGTAGCTGGTAGGCTGCTACGTTTTGGATTAGGATGAGAAGAGTGCTGGTAACACCACAATGTTTTAATTGTTGCAGAGCAGTGCTTACACCAAGCCAAGGATGTTTCAGCTTCTCACTCTGTCCCGCCAGTGGGCAGGCTGGGGGTGCAGCAAGAGCTGGGAGGGGACAGACCCAGCACAGCTGACCCAAACTGGCCAAAGGGGCATTCCATACCATCTGGGGTCATGCTGAACAATACATAGGGGTGGCTAGCTGGGGTGGGAGAGCCAGCTGCTCAGGGATAGGCTGGGCATCAGTCAATGGGTGGTGAGCAATTGCATTGTGCATCACTTGTTTGTACACATTATTATTCTTAGTACTATTATCATCATTATTGTTATTATTATTATTGTTATTATTATTTTCCTGTCTTAATAAACTGTCTTTATCTCAACTCATGGGCTTCACTTTCCCGTTTCTCTCCCCCATCCCAGAGAGGGAGGGTGGAGGGTGAGTGAACGGCTGTGTGGTGTTGAGCTGCCGGCCGGGTTAAACCACCACAACTGAACGTGTCAACAGTTGACATTGTTGAAGCACAAAGTGCCACTACTGTTTGCCCTTGTGTTGTTTCACAGCTCTGGAGGAGAAGAGCAGGTGTTTCTGTGTTTCTATAAATCGAGTAGCTTCCAATCAGGTAAACTTTCCTCGAATGACAACCTTGCAGAAGTCTTGGTAAGTGTTGCCCTGGGTCTGGGAGCCCTTGCATGGTGGAGCTCCCAGCTTTCGATGGCAGCAGCTGGTAGCAGAAGCTTGATTGATCTCTTCTGCTGTGCTGTCCGAAACTGCTGGGTGAACAGGGGGACAGACAGACGGCCGGCTGGAAGCGTGCCTCCATCAGCCACCTGTGTGTGTGTGTGTGTGAGGTGTCTCACCTCCTGCGTAAGTAAAGAAGGCAGGTTACCTGGAAGCGACCTTTCTCAGGAAGGCAATTAGTGAAGTAAAAATATAATCTGAGCCTTTATGCCTAAGCCTTTATGTTTCACGGAGGATGAAATGCACACCCAGCTGGCTGCCTCTCCAGTACACCTGTCTGTAGATGTGTAAAAGTCAGTGCGCGTGCAGAGTGAACACAGCACGGGGGAAGACGAGGAGCTGCCAGCTGCTTTGGAACCCATTTTCAGTGCAGACGAAGGAAGGAGGGGTGAGGGCAGACAGGAAGGCAGCCGGGCGGGCTGCAGAGAGGAGCCGGCTGGAGGAGCCCCGTGGGGGCAGGCAGCGCGGCCCCGGCCAAGCCTCACGCAAGCCCGGGGCGCCGCCGGCCCCGCAGGCCGCGGGGCGAGAGGAGAAGGAGGAGGAGGCGGCGATAAAGCAGGAGGAGGCGGCGAGAGAGCAGCAGGAGGAGGTGATAAAGCAGCAGCAGCAGCAGGAGCAGCAGCAGCCGCCTCGTCGTGCCGCGGCGGGGAGCCATGGGCACGCTGCTGTGGTGGGACCAGCTGCGGGCCGGCAGCTCGGAGGTGGACTGGTGCGAGGACAACTACACCATCGTGCCCGCCATCGCCGAGTTCTACAACACGGTGCGAGGGGGCCGGGGGGCAGCGTGCGGGACCGCCTCACACCCCGCTCACACACCCCGGGTGCCGGCCTTGGCACGGCTGTGGGGCGCTGGGCAGTGTCGGGTCGGGTAATTAATCAGGGTAATTAGCGCTGCTTCTAATGAGCCGCCGTGCACCCCCGAGCCCCCTCCTGCCAGCCGCAGCCGAGCCGGGCTGCCCTGCGGCCAGCACCCTGGAGCGGGGTGCGCCTTGTTTGTGTACCCGGGAGTTTGGCAGGCGGATCCGCCAGGCTGTGAGATCATGCACCCGGCTTTCTGGCAGCTTGGCTGCCCGTGAAGGGCCGATCAACAGGAGGGAGCCCTGCGAGTGACCTCCCGGCACGGCTGCTCCGGGGTTGCTGTGCTGTGGCGGCGGGTGGGCGCACAGACAGGGAGCTGGGGCAGCTGCTTTGTCCGTGTTTTATATCACAACAGCCTTTGATTTTTTTTTCTTATTATTTTATTTTTTTTTTCCCAAATCTCATTTTTGTCTCAGCTCTCCTTCCCTTTCAAGCTGTTTCCCTGGCCGCTCGCATCAGACGGTAGCGCTGCGCGACAGTGAAGGAAAGAAAAAGATGCCTGGAGTGCAGCTCATGGGGAGTGCTGTGTGTGTGTGTGTGTGTGTGTGTGTGTTCAGAGCAAGTGACTGCCCTGCCCACGGTGCACAGCGCTAACCTGTTGCTGCTTCTCATACTTCTGTGCCACCGTCATCGGGGTGGCGTCTGGTCTGTACTGCTGGAGGGGTTGGAGGGTGTGGGGGGAAGCTGCCTGCTTTCTTTGTTTCTTGGTGTCACCGTGCAAGAACCAAAAACAAAGGGAGGAAAAAGGTCAGGGTAAACAAGAAGTTTCTTGAAGAAAGTGACGCATTTCGGAGCCGGCTATGCAGGGGGATGGATATCCTTCTGCCTGTGCGGAGCTGATTAGCTGTGGCAAAGAAGCTTGCAAAATGCTAGGAGCTGCAGGCACATCCAGGTGAATAAGTGAGCTTCCAGACAGATTAGCACTGAGACACATACTGAAAAGTTTGCCCTGAAGCCCCTGGTATTGCAGCAGCTATGTACAAACCAGCTTGCTGTACACCAAAGGGGTGTGGAAGAGAGGCTGTGTTGAGGGTAGACACATTTCACCTTTCTTCAGTAGTGAAGTCATTGTATGACTTCTGTCTTTGCAGATTCTGAAAATTGAGGCTGTTGGATTCACAGTGTACTGATGGGCTTGTGTGACAGCGTCCTGAAAAGACAGATGCTGACAGGGCAGTAGGGAAGATTTCTCCTGCTCTGACAGGCACCAAAAAAGGGAGGCTGAATGTTATTCCTTCTGAGATGCCTCAGTTCTGATTCAAAACCTTTTTAAGTTTCAGGATGGACTCCACTGCAGACCTGAATCTGGTATCTGTGTCTTCAAGCTGTAGATTAAAACCTTGCTAATCTGCATTTTAAATTGTCACAGCTAAGGTCAGAGTTGTAGTTGTGGTCTCACACAGTATACAAGTAAGCACGGAATTGGAACAGCTTATTTGAAATGTATTTAGAAAGATCAATTTAATTATTCTTCTGTGTCCCAGTCTTAACATTTTGCATAAATTTAACGTGATGTAGTTAAAATTAAATTAAAGTGCTCACCTGGATTAAATGAGTGGGAGAATAGCTATTCGGAAGTTTTGTACAAATTGATTATACCAATTTTTGAAAACATACATTAGTGTGATGGGATTTTATGTTACACACTCTAAGTGAAGAGATCATGAGATATTTCATAATGCAAAAGAGTTGTTATAGGAAGACCAGCTTTTTATTTTTATTAATTTTAGGAAAAAAAAAATGCTGATGAAATGTAACCCTACTCTAAAACATGAACAACTGCCTCCGTGTGCTCAAAATAACTTACCGCTTGTGGGGGTATTGCAAAAAAAAAAAAAAAAAAAGTATTGTTTTAGTTTTAAACACCTGAAAAATGTAACATTATTCTGTTAACACTGAAGCTCATACTGTGCAGTTCAGTTTGTTGCACTCAGTTGTGCATTTTATACACATTTCTTGCCAAATTTCCATTTTAAGAGAGAATTGCTAGTGTTTTTATTCCTCTTCTGTTCCCCACTAGAAAGGAGATACATGTTTTTTCAAAAAAATACTGGACTGTCTTAGGAATGCAAGAGCATTCTTGTGTTCTGGAGGCATTTTTTTTACTACAGCAGCCTTCCGGCATTTGTGAGTGGCATGCTCTTGAGAAGCTGAAGATGTAAAGCCTCTAATCTCACTGCAGAGTTGCTTTGTTTTTGCTTCCTTCTCGCAGAGAGGTAGTGCTACACGTTGCCTTAGTGGCTGAATGACGCGGCTGCTGGCTGTGAGTCTTACCAAATAGTAAATAATACTTAATCTTTGGTAGGACTGTGGAAAACATCACGAGTCGGGACTGTGGCCAGATGTGAGCAAAGTTATGTGGTCAAGATCTGAGCTGGGCTCTGGCATTCCGTCTATGGCCTGTGTCCTATATTCCTTTCATACAAGTAGATAGATGGAAATTAAAACTAAAGGCCCAGAATTGTGTAAAGCCAGAGGATGGGCTTTTATTGATGGGCTACTTGCCCTTTTTCCAGAACTGTAATTTTGAATTGCTGCCTTGTGCAGATCCCAAAGGAAATTGGGAGTATTCCTGTTCTTAGATTATCAAATAATCAAATTATTTTAGATTATCAAATCATACAGGCCAATCATGTGTTAGGTCAGAAATTTCATATGCAAAATACTTTCTGAAACCAGAGATAAGTGCCTCACTTGCTTGGGAAGGATGGTGTTAATGGTTGTATTATATTTAGGGTTGTGGTTCTTGTAGGGAGCTGAGCAGATACCAGGGAATGAAAACCAGCAGGTCAGTTCTGATGTTGACCTATTTGGTTCTGAACTTGCATCTAAGAAAACTTAAGCTATATATTTCGGAAGTGTTCCAGAGCTCTGATTTGAATATAACTTGAGGAAATTACTGTGTATAGAATATAAGAAACAGAACTAAGCTATTGCATGAAAGAGCATGAAAGAGAGACATGAGTATCTTTTCTTTTTTTTTTGTAAACTTACTAGGAAAGAATTTCAGTTCCAGAATTGTTTCAGCTTTTACAATGAAAGGAAATATTTGTGGTGGCCTCTGTAAAGAGTATAAATCATGGCCAAATTCCAGGTTGGCAGGGTCTTGGATTTGCAGGCACTACTTTAGCATGAACAGGAGGAGTTCATTGCCAGAAGAGCATTGCTGCAGGGCAGAAGCATTCCTTTGTTATCTACTCAGTGATATAAACCTGCGTTGTTACAGGTGTGGCAAGTAGTCATATTTTCTTTATCTTGTTTCTAGGCAGAATAAGGACTTTCTAGCCTAACTTTTATATGTTGTGATTACCTAATCTGATTTATTTCACCGGTCAGTTTGAGCTGTAGAGAGGAAAAGTGTTTCTTTCACACTTCTTAGTTTGTAACTATCTTTATTTATTTATTTCATTTTTTTCACCCCTTTGACTTAACTGTGGCTAAAACCAGAAAATGTATAGAGCACTCTGAGGTCCTCAGAGGACTTGCTCGTGTTACATCGTCCCTACTACCAGTCATTGTATGTGTTTCCTACTTTTTAGGGGGTAAGGAGAGCCCTACCACTTCGTGCTTGTAAAAGCAGGTAAAACACTAGAATTGTGGTCTATGACTGTGTTCCAGATGTTGCTGTAGGTCTCTGCTGCACAAAGACGGGTAGTTTTTATGCGAATAGAAGGTGCTTTGACTAAGCCTGATCAGTTGAACATGTAGGTTTTATGTGACTTAAGCAGATTCATCTGCCTCTTAAAATCTGCCTTAGAACATTTCTCTATAAATAACTCTTTGCTCTTCACCTTGTCTCCTCAGGGATATTCTGTGTCCTGCATTCTGGCATAGCCAGGTGCCTCCCACCTGTCAATTTGTTCACTTTAATGTATGAATTATGAAGGCAGAAATTGCCACCTTGGTGGCTGACAGATTTCCATCAGAGGAGTCCTCTTATTGCTGCCGGGGAGGTGCTCATCAGTCTGTGGTGCTGCTCATCAGTCCATGCCCCAGTGGCTTTTTCCCATCTGGTTTGTGAGGCTGGTTTCCTGCTTCTTCAGCTGTCGGAAAAGGAGAGAGTATTCATCAGAGGACAGTTTGTGAGGGGGCCTGAAAGAAATTGGTAGGGCTCTGGCCTTCCCTGCAGCAGTGGGCAGCTTTTACCACAGGCTAAAGAAGTCGGAGAGGCAGGCAGAGTAAGCCAGCTGTCCGAAGCTGAGCAGTGTGAATGCCCCTTGTGAAACTATGTGGGTCTGTGAGGGGACCTGTCTGACAAAACAAGCTGTAGGAGATGGTAACTGGCAGCAGGATTTCACCTTTCCCTGCACTGGTTTAGAAGGGCAGCCCAGTGGCTGCTGGAGTTCCCCCAGGCTGACTGGTGGCCCACCTGCAGAGAGCGTGGTGGCTTCTCCTCTTTGTGGCAGGCCTCATGCCTGCTGTCTACAAAAGCAGCCACGATCTTTCTGTCCTCTTTCTGTCCATCCCCTCCTTTCTCTTGCCCTCGCCACCAGCTGGCAGGCAACCAGGTGCTCGTAGCAGTGGAATTACCTGTGCACTTCATGCAGCATTAGGACACACGCTGCTGTGGATGTGGTTTTGTTAAAATGTCAAGAGAACAAGATGGTGGTTTCTCCTGACAGGAAAATTTCTCCCTGCTGTTTATCTAGCGGCTGTTCCAGCTTTATTTTACATAGAGAAGATGTAGGATATTTCAGCTCTAAACTGAGCACTATAGATGTTTCTAAGTATTTCATATTTCACTTGAATGAAATCTAGCCAAGAATTTTGAAGGAAATGCAGCTTGTCTGTGAGGAGGTGTCTTCAGTGTGAGGGAAGGTGTGATGCATGAAGTAGGCAGCGCTGAGAAACTGCTCCTGTAGTTATTGTCATTTTGAGTGCCAGCTAGGAGTATGATGTGATGAGTCTCACAAATGTTAAATGAGACGTGTTGGTCTTAATCATTGCAGCCTCTACTCTCACACTGGCTGAGACTGTGTTGAGTGGTGGACAGTAGCTGAATGAACAAATGCCTTCTTTGTATGCCATTCATGAATGCTTTTTCATTAGATTTTTGTTAATGTCAGTAAAAGTCTGTAAGTGTTTGAGAAAAGGGGATCTGTCCCAAAGGAGTGCTGTTACCCCAGAGTTGTTTTACGTGTCCATTTTAGTGGAATATTGCTGGCAATAATTGTCTTGTGCCTGGGATAGGCATGGGGACTGTGAGGAAACCAAGGCTGGGGAATCACAGAATCACAGAATAGAAGGGGTTGTAAAGGACTTCGAAAGATCATTGGGTCCAACCCCCCTGCCAAAGCAGGTTCCTCAGAGCAGGCTGCGCAGGTAGGCATCCAGACAGGCCTTAAATATCTCCAGAGAAGGAGACTCCACAACCTCCCTGGGCAGCCTGTTCCAGTGCTCTGTCACCATCACCATGAAGAAGTTCTTTCTCATGTTGGTGTGGAACTTCCTGTGCTCCATTTTGTGGCTATTACTCCTTGTCCTGTCACTGCAAACCGCTGAAAAGAGGTTGGCCAAATCCTTCTGTCCCCCACCCCTCAGGTATTTATACACATTGATGAGACCCCCTCTCAGTCTTCTCTTCTCCAGGCTGAACAGACCCAGGTCTCTCAGCCTTTCCTCATAAGGAAGATGTTCCAAGCCCTGTATCATCTTTGTGGCCCTCTGCTGGACTCTTTCCAGGAGATCCCCGTCTTTTTTTTTTTTTTTGTACCGGGGAGCCCAGAACTGGACACAGTATTTCAGATGAGGCCTGATCAGGACAGAGTAGAGGGGGAGGATCACCTCCCTTGACCTGCTGGCCACGCTCCTTTTAATGCATGCCAGGATCCCATTGGCCCTCTTGGCCACCAGGGTACGGTGCTGGCTCATGGTCAACTTGTCATCCACCAGGTCCCTCTCCTTGGAGCTCCTCTCCAGCAGGTCATCCCCCAGCCTGTACTGATAGATGTGGTTGTTTCTTCCCAGGTGCAGGACTCTGCACTTGCTCTTACTAAACCTCATTTGGTTTCTTTTCACTCTCTGAGCTCGGCCAGTCAGCCAGTTCTCAACCCACCTTACTGTCCACTCCTCTATCCCACACTTTCTCAGCTTTACTATCAGGATGTCATGAGAGACAGTGTCAAAAGCCTTGCTAAAGTCAAGGTAGATCACATCCACTGCTCTCCCCTCATCTACCCAGCTGGTGATGCCATCATAGAAGGCAACGAGGTTGGTCGAGCACGACTTCCCCTTGGTGAATCCATGCTGACTGCTCCTCATAACCTTCTTCTCTTCCAATTGCTTGGAAATGGCATCCAAAACAAGTTCCAACACCTTTCCAGGGACAGAGGTGAGACTGGCTGGCCTGTAGTTTCCCGGATCCTCCTTCTTGCCTTTCTTGAAGACCATTGGCTATCCTCCAATCTTCAGGCACCTCTCCTTTTCTTCAGGACCTTTCAAAGATGATAGAGAGTGGTTTGACAATCACCTTTGGTAACTCCTTTAGCACGTGTGAATGCATCGCATCAGAACCCATGGATTTGTGTGCGTTGACCCCACTCAGACACTCCCAGACCACTCTCTTGTCAACAAGGGGGGAGATCTCCACTTCCCAGACTCTTTCTCCTCCCTCCAGGGTCAAGGAGTCCTGGGGGGGAGTCCTTGAAGCAAAGACTGAAGCAAAGAAAGGATTCAGTATCTCTGCCTTCTGAGCGTCTCCTATTACCAGGACATCCCCCTCATTCAGCAAGGGACCCACATTATCCCTAGTCTTCCTTTTACTGTCTACATACTTAAAAAAACCCCTTCTTATTATCTTTTATCTCTTTTGCAAGCCTCATCTCTAGGTGGGCTTTAGCCTTCCTTGTCGCGTCCCTGCAGGCCCTGACACTTCAATGCTCCTTTCGGGAGGACAGGCTCTTTTTCCACGTTTCATAAACCTTCCTCTTCCTTTTGATCTTATCGATGAGCTCCTTGCTCATCCACACAGGTTTCCTGCCCCCATTCCCCGATTTCCTACTCTTAGGGATGCACTGATCCTGATCTTGGAAGAAATGCTGTTTAAATGTAGCCCAGCTCCCACATGCACCCTTGCCTTCTAGCAACCTAGTCCATGAGATACTCCCAAGCAGGTCCTGGAAGAGGTCGAAGTTGGCTCTCCGAAAGTCCAGGGTAGCAATCCTGCTTTTAGCATTAGTTCTTCCACCAAGTTCCGTCTTGAACTCCACCATTTCATGGTCGCTGCATCCCAAGCTGCCCCCAACCTTCACATCCCTAACAAGCCCATCCCTGTTGGTAAGGACAAGGTCCAGGAGCACCCCCCCTCCTTGTTGGCTCCTCCACCAACTGCGTCAGAAAATTATCTTCAACGCATTGTAGAGGAACCATTCGGACTGCGCGTGCCTGGCCAAGTTGCTTACCCAACAGATGTCTGGAAAATTGAATTGAAAAATGTCTGGGAAAATGTCCGGAAAAATTGGAAAATGTCCGGTAGCTCACCCTTGTCCTTGTTCCATTGTGAAGCAGCAGTGCAGTCTTCCATGGCTGCTTGGTTAAACTCGGGCCATAGTTGGCCCTCAGCACAGGCAGCTCCTTACCGAGAGAACCAGATAATACTGCAGTGACAGCTCCTGGTAATCACAGGTAAAACATTTTCTAGCTAAAGAATGGTGCTTTATATTGTTGGTAAGCAAGAGGAAATATGTCTTTGTTCCTGTCTTATGTATTAAATTTAAAAACAGTTAGCAGTGGTCTGAATTACCTTTTCGCCTTCCTATAACTTCTTTTCAGTCATATTTGATTGTTTATGTAATAGAGAATCAAGAGGAAAAAATGAAGTGCAAAAACATTTACAACTTCAGGCTTTCTTTACCCTACAAAATAATGGTTCTAACTCTGTTAGCTCAACTTTGTATTTCAGACCTGCCAGACCATAGCTATTTTTCAGTGACTTGACTTCAACAAAGCTTGACAACCCCCTTTTTTCCATGCTGAATTTGACAACTGTTGAGTGGAGAGTTCACTTGCTAGATTTCCCTGTTTGCTGTTGTAGGCTTCATGAATAGCAACAGTCCAAGTATGTGTATGTATATTCTCACTAAAATTGCTCAGGGAATAGACTGGAAGGGTGATTTAAAGATACGACTAACCACACTTGACATTGCTTATGGTTTTTATGCTATTATTAGTTTAATAAAGTTAAGCAAAGTGTATTGATGCTTTGAAAAAACATTTAATCTTTGACAGAAACTGAGGGCCATAATTTGTTGAGTCGGGGCATCGTTGGATGACAGTATTTTTATGGATGTCTTAGTGTGTAGATATTAAATGTTTGCTAATTTTCTGTCTTTGTGGTACTTTTTATTTTCACAGATAAGCAACGTGTTGTTTTTTGTTTTACCACCCATATGTATGTGCTTATTCCGTCAATATGCAACCTGCTTCAACAGTGGAATATATTTAATATGGACTCTGCTAGTTGTGGTCGGTAAGTTGATTAGTTTCTGTTTGTCTGTGTGTGCACAAACTGAGAGGAAATTAGTTTTTCCTGCTTGCGCATGATTGTTGCTGCAAAACAAAGCAGTACTGACGTCTGCAGAGGAGTTTGTTTGTAATTGCTTGAAGTTAGAGCACATGTAGTTTCTGAAAGGAAAACACTTTTTGCAGTTTGAGGTTGGAGGGTTCTTTGACCTTAGTTCTGTTCCCTTCCGGTCTTTCCTTTGAACAACTTCTTTTACTTGTATCCGGGCTTACTCTAGAACAGCACTGACCCTCCATCTTCTGATGTTATTGAATACAAGATTTCTGAGTGTGCTCAGCAAAACTGGAGAGGATAAAAGATTTTGCTATGTATCGAGACATTTTAATAGTAGACCCAAAGGTTTACTCATTTTGTAGATGGGAAATTCTTAGGCCTTTTCAATCCTAAAAACACTCGGAACTTGTAAAGGGATACTCAAAGCCCTGCGGGGAAGTGAGCTAGTTTCCACCTGTAAACATGTATCACAGAGTAGTCATCACATAATCACATGCTGCTTTACACATTTGTGTTATCCTTTCTTGTGCTATTGAGAAAATTCAGAAGAAGCATTTGAATTTATTATTTTTCTTTCTTTTTTTTTTTTTTTTTTGCATTTAACTTTACTACCTTTTTTTTTTTTTTCATTTACTTTTCTAGCAGGATATGACATCTTTAGCTTCTGTTTCTGTAATGTGGTTGTTTTGTAATTAATATGAGATGCTCATGATCTGGATTGCTTTTCTAGGAAAGCTGGTGACTTTTTTTTTCCTTTTCTTGACCAAATGGTATCAACCATTTGCTATGCAGTCCTGATCATGAGCTTTCATTCTATGTAATGAAACACTATTGATTGTAATTTTTGCCTGACTTTTTCAGGAATTGGGTCTGTTTACTTTCATGCCACCCTCAGTTTCCTGGGCCAGATGCTGGATGAGCTGGCTATTCTCTGGGTGCTGATGTGTGCTCTTGCCATGTGGTTCCCTAGGAGATACCTACCAAGAGTTTTTCGGAATGACAGGTAATCGTGTGATGTGGTACACATTCCTATCTCTTGAAACATTTCACATAAACCTGTGTGTAATGATAGTGAGTGATCATCTAACATTACCACTGCTGCCTCTATCTTTCTCACTCAACTTTCCTCCAGTTGCTTACATTGCATTTTGTTCTTTGGAAGTCCTGAGTCTACAAGTCTTCATGGTGTATTTTATGCCATATAACTTCAGATTCTGGAGTTCAGTGCCTCTGGAAGTGCCTGTTCTTGTTAATTCTTGAAAGACACATTTTTATATATGCTATAATATTATATATGATATAATATATGATATATATAATGATAAAATGATATATATGTATAATATATATATATGATCTAATCATATTATATATATCTAGCCTAGAGTGTACATATGAGTAAACCTATGGAATTCAGCTTAATTTTAATCTTAAGTTTTAAGCCAGTGGTTAAAAGTAGTTTTTAAGTAAAGGCTACACGTGGTGTTTGTTTAGAAGTCTCTTGTTGCTGCAAAGGGGATTTTTCTTTATTGCAGAGTTAAAATAAAAAGCCTTATAGGCAGTTTGAAGAATCTGTTTAAGATTTGTTCCTCCCAAAAATGTACGCTGTAACCTTTGTATTTATTGCTTTTCTATGCATAAAGTAATTGAGGTAATGGAGACATTTGAATCACATCACCAATTTCCTGCTCTCTGAAAACTGCTAAGGCCTAAGGCTTATACATCTAGCATACTCATACTATTGTTGTCTTTTTCTTTTTTTTTCTTTCCCTTCTCTTTTTCCCTGACATATACTCAGTTAGAAGTTGTTGGGGTCAGGGGTCTGTAGGGAAGGGTGGTGCCTGTATTGACTATTCTTTAAAATAACTTACACTGAGAAAAGTGTATGTTGAATTACAGTGTACAGACTGTGGTCTAATGCTTCTGTCAAGTTAGTGTGAATTTAGCACTTCTGCTTATTGCTATTTTAATGGTGTACAGTGCTATTACTGGACCCCTGCAGCTTAAGAAGCAAACAGGTTTTACTGGGGTTATAAGGTAGATAAAATATCTTTTACTTCAAATACTTCAAATAAAGGACAGTTCTGTCTCTTGAATATTTTTTCAGACTGCATGTAAATTATTCCTCAAAAGCCTAAAGGAATTCTTGTATGTAATCTATCACTACCTTCTGCTAGTTTACTTAGTAGATTTGTAGAATTGCCCACAAAGTTAAGCTGTATTCTTTTTAGTAGCATTTCTGGGGTGAAATCCTGTTTCTTTTGGGCTTGGTTGTAAAACTGTAAATAATAATCTGCCAGGTTATAACAGATCCATAAAAAGACTGAGATGAGGTGAAGGATATCCCTCATCCTAAATTTCTCAGAATACTTCCTCCCTAGAGTCTGTCGGGGAGGTTACTTCTTAAGGTCTTGATTCCTTTCTGAAGTGTGCAGAGGAAGGATTTTACTGGGTGGCAAAAAAGCCTAACCCAGAACAGGTTTGATTTACACACAAGCACATATATGTGTGTTTTCCTTCTCTGCATTTCCTTCTATGATAAAATGACCCTTCTATGACAAAGTGATACTCTGGGTGGATGAGGGAAAGGCTGTGGATGTTGTCTACCTTGAGTTCAGTAAGGCCTTTGACACCGTTTCCCACAGCATTCTCCTCAAGAAACTGGCTGCTCATGGCTTGGACTGGTGCACGCTTTGCTGGGTTAAAAATTGTCTGGGTAGCCGGGCCCAAAGAGTCATGGTGAATGGAGTCAAATCCAGCTGGAGGCCAGTCACTAGTAGTGTTCCCCAGGGCTCGGTGCTGGGGCCGGTCCTCTTTAATATCTTCATCAATGATCTGGATGAGGGCATTGAGTGCACCCTCAGTAAGTTTGCAGATGACACCAAGCTATGCGCATGTGTCAATTTGCTCGAGGGTAGGAAGGCTTTGCAGGAGGATCTGGATAGGCTGCACCGATGGGCTGAGGTCAACTGCATGAAGTTCAACAAGGCCAAGTGCCGGGTCCTCCACCTGGGGCGCAATAACCCCAAGCAGAGCTACAGGCTGGGAGATGAGTGGTTGGAGAGCTGCCAGGCAGAGAAGGACCTGGGAGTGATGGTGGACGGTTGGCTGAATATGAGGCATCAGTGTGCTCAGGTGGCCAAGAAGGCCAACGGCATCCTGGCTTGTATCAGAAACAGCGTGACCAGCAGGGCTAGGGAGGTGATCGTCCCCCTGTACACAGCTCTGGTGAGGCTGCACCTCAAGTACTGTGTTCAGTTTTGGACCCCTCGCTACAAGAAGGACATCGAGGTGCTTGAGCGAGTCCAGAGAAGGGCGACGAAGCTGGTGAGGGGCCTGGAGAACAAGTCTTACGGGGAGCAACTGAGGGAGCTGGGCTTGTTCAGCCTGGAGGAGGCTCAAGGGTGACCTTATCACACTCTACAGATATCTTAAAGGAGGTAGTAGCGAGGTGGGGGTTGGTCTGTTCTCCCATGTGCCTGGTGACAGGACGAGGGGGAATGGGCTTAAGTTGCGCCAGGGGTGTTTTAGGTTGGATCTTAGGAAGATCTTCTTTACCAAGAGGGTTGTGAGGCATTGGAATGGGCTGCCCAGGGAAGTGGTGGAGTCACCATCCCTGGAGGTCTTGGAAAGACGTTTAGATGTCGAGCTCAGTGATATGGTTTAGTGGAGGACCTGGTTAGTGTTGGGTCAGGGGTTGGACTAGGTGATCTTGGAGTTCTCTTCCAATCTAGACAATTCTGTGATTCTGTGATATGTATTTTTATATGTTTTGCTTTGCCTAACATTCTTCTAGAATTATACCTGCCCTTTGTTCTCAGCTGTGGTCTTTACATTCTTCATCCTTTTCGCACTCAGATTTTGAATGTTGAAAGTGTTACCATCTACCATGACTGATTTGTGGTGTCCTCAGTCATTAAAGTACTTACACCAGATAAAAACTTCCTACTTAAGTAACTTTTTGCCTTTCAGTAAAAATAAAATCTTTAAAGCCAAATGTACATGTAACGAGCTTGGTGAACATGAGGGTGATGACACTGGTGACCAGGGAATGGTGCTGCACAAATATGCGGAGGCCCTACTTGAAACTTAGACCTAAGAAGAGAAGACCCATCCTTCAACATCAACTAGTTTTATACAGCTGTGGGACTGTAGTTCAGGGGCAGCATGATGAACCTCTATTTGCCATAGTCCTGCCACAGTCTAGAAATGAGTTGTTTTAAATTCCAAATTTGAATTTTAAACAATTAATATATGTTTAATTTCAAAGTTGTCAGGCTGTCTATACGTGGCATAACTGATTTTGTTTATATGAAGAATATACCAAACAGACTGCAACCTGGCTCTAGAAGCTGGGACATTAGTAATAATAATAATAATAAAAAACAATCCTAAAAATCAATGTTGAAAGCATGAAGAAGGATAACACAAAACTGCTTTGAGTACAGTGCTGGTACAGAAATTGTCTTGTTCTTGTCTTCTTTCGTGAGAAGGAAAATGGGAATGGGACCTTAGTATTTTGAAACTTATTATCACTCACAGTGATTAATGTGAGTTTCTGTGTGTGCATTTGTGTGTATACATATACGTGGCTGCTTCAGAAGACTAGCCTGGAAAAGATTTATCTATATCATTAACACTGTATGTACACAAGCCAGTGCAGGATCCACATGCACCGTATGCACAGTCATTGCACCTTCTGAACACACCTAAAGAAACCTAAGTTTTGTTACACTGTTAGAGTTATACTAAGATTTCTAGTTTTACTAATTAAAAGCTTGGAATTAAAAACATTTTTTCTCCCTTACCCCTACCCTCCCCCCCCAAAAAACACCAAAACTCTTCAGGAGCAGGTTTAAAGCTGCTGTGGGTGTCCTGTCTGGAGTTACTACCTGCCTTGCCTTCATTAAGCCTGCCATCAACAACATCTCACTAATGACTCTGGGTGTTCCCTGCACAGCTTTGCTCATTGCTGAGCTGAAGAGGTGAGTATTTTTCTCCTGACTAAAGTTTTGTCTTCAGAGGTCCTTAGGCTACCATATGATGATAGAGTAGATCTGGCTTCGGTGCTTATGAGAGCAGAGCACCCTCACAGAGATCTGGTATAAGCTTGCTCTGCCAGGTCAGACATTTTTGACAAGGATTTTTTTTTTTCTGTAGGTGAATATACTGGGTCAGATATTGTCTGTCTTCTTGCAGCATATCTCTTCCTGCAACCTGTTCTAACCAGAATTTATTTATTGTGGAATCATGGCAAGAGTTTTGTTTCAGTGACAGCTTTTCTGCCGTAAAGTCTGCATAGGGGTGAGATAATCACAGTCTGGGTACTGGAGGGAACAGGGTTTGAGGCTCAAGCATGCATGGAAGATGTGCCAGCTCTCAAAGCTTATTGTGAGTCTTCACTACTTTGTTTTCTAACACAGGTAATATGGTGGTATCAGGCCAACAAAGATAAACATAATCACTAGGTTGCAGACGATAGCTACCTGTCATTATGAAACCAGGATGCAAATTGAGAAGAACCTGAGATTGGTCTTAAGACCTGAGGAAATGGCATGGAGCTGGGACAGGGTAGGGTCAGGCTGGGTGTTAGGAAAAGGTTGCTCATAAAGAGGGTGGTCAGACACTTAGTCAGGCTCTCCGGGAAGGTGGCCCGGAGGAGGTCTCCAGGTGAGCCTGTTGGAGTTCATGAAGCATTTGGATGACGCTCAGACATATGGTCTGATTTTTGGGTGGTCCTGTGTAGACCAAGGAGTTGGACTTGATGGTCCTTGTGATTCCTGTAGGCCCCTTCCAACTTGGGATATTCTCTTACACAATGCATCTGTAAATGTCCATTGAAATAAACGAGTGGGACAAAATGCCCACATTCTAACTGCTTTTGTCAGAACAGGGAACTTTTCGTGTTTCCCACCTTTCCCTGTGCTGCCACTATTTCCCCGTAGAGTGGAAGCCTCTGCTAGTAATGTGTTTTTAGAACAGTTCTTTAGTCTTTTCTCATTAGATGGCCTGCTAAGCAGCAGCTATTTTTGTTGTCAGAGAAACTTGGGAAACAGCACAGAAGTTAGCTGTGGAGAAGAAAGTCAGTAGATGCTAGTGGAGGCATCTCATTTTGATGAAAGCACCAGGAAACCACTGACAGAGCAGTAGAAGATCTGATTGTGTCAGTGAGCAATCTATGTGACCTCGCTACAGTCCAGTTTTTGAGGCGTGAGCTCCTGAGTAACTCGAGAGGAGAAATGGTTAGTGTATTATAGATTTAAATGCTATTGGATCATATCTGGGAATTCATATGGCTACATGTACTTGCTTTTTGAGACTCTGTTGTTGAAACTCACTGAACTAGTGGAAGGTCATTAAAATGTGTGGAGTTTACCTTTTTTTTTTTTTTGAGAATTATGGGCACAAACAAACCTGAACTGATGATTCCAAAGGGACCTAGAGTGACATATGGCCAATTGTGTATCAAGATGATTTAATACCTATGATGTTTCTTGATGAATTTCTAAATGTAAAAGGCAAATAATTATACATTTGATTGAGAACAGCCATGCTGTTCTCTGAGAAATTTAAATGAGATAAATTCTTGTAAACCCAGAGGGATTGACTCATCTCTTTCTCAGAAGAAAAAGATAACATTAGTTATGTAAAATGCCTGTGATTCTCCTATTCTCCACTACCAGAGATGGTAGGGGGCTACATACATGAATCCTGGCACACTACAGTGGATCTTAGTCTGTGAAAGCTATTTTGGGAAAGAAGGAAAAGAACCTTCAGAGTAGTTTCTTCTGTTCATTGCTGAAGTTGGTGTTTTGGTCTAATACGTTGTTGTGGTGTTCTCTTTCTAGGCTGTTGTAAATCTGGTACAGAATTTTGGTGAATCAAAAGCACTTTGTCTTTAAATGAGAATTTTCTGCCTCTCATTCATCCTTGGTGAGGAGAGACTGCTGTAACTATGGAGCATTGTGCTCTTAAATGCAGAACTAGTAGGTTTGACACCCTGCTTGAAAGTGGTGTGGGTGTGAGATGATCAAAACAGCAAAAGGTGGTTAAATGCACACTTGCTCCTGAAAAACAAGGAAATTCTAACACTTCATTCTTATTTCTGTCCAAAAAAAATCCCTTCATGTGTTTCACAGAAAAATATTGAGCTCTCTTAGGGGATGTGATCATGGAGAAAGCAGGTGTGGATCCTGTTGTTTTCAGGTCCAAGCCAAAAACAACAGAGATTATAGTATCATCAAATTAGTATGATTTAGTGGGTCGTCATCAGGTGTGTAACTATCTCCCTCAGCAGACAGATAGTAAGGTGTTGTTGCTCAGCTGACATCTGAATCTTGAGCAGTGAAGGCTCACCCTACCTTGAAGTCTGTCTGCTCATATTTGATTCTCCTACTAGATATCTAGATGTGGAGGAACCCTACTTCATGGTCACAGCTTGCCCAAAGTTATCCTTTTCCCTTAATTAGAAGGTTAAATTAGTTAAAAGTTCAGAACATTTATTAGGGTGTAAATGGAGATACCCGTGTCAAAATCAAGCTGTTAACATCCAGAAACTGCACTGGTGTGAAGAAAAGCTGGTATGTTTTGTTGAGGATGTCATGACTTTGCAAGATAATGCTGTTGGAAGTGTGTACCAGCACAGACCCTCATATAGCAAATGCCTGGGGTACACCAGTGTTTGAAGAGGCTCCGGTATTTAAATAGTGGCTGTTTGTGTTAAAACAGAGAACACCGCGCATTGCGTAGGCAAAAGGGGCTAACGAAAATGCAGGCTTTTGTGGTCTAGCTTCTTCTAGACTGAGCTAGGGTAGGAGCATGTCACAGATCTATGCACAGCAGGATGAGCAGCAGTTTTAGACCCCTAGCTGACAGTTTCCATTTCAGTGTTTCTTTCAATGATCACTGTCAGTGTCTATATAGAAGTAAAGGAAGTGACTGGTTTGTGTCTTGCCAGTGTCCAGGTAGTGTTTGCAATGCCTCTCTTCACTGTGGTAAAAACAGTGGCAGGTATGTAGCTTTGCAGTTCTCTTGTTGGCTTAGCATGCATTTCCTCAGCACATAGGAAGTATGATTACAGCAGGAGCTGAAGACTCTATGATGGGTGATCACAGAAAACCCAGCAGTGTTGCACGGATTAACAATCTGTGCTCAGCTAATTGTGATTGACTTTTTTTTTTTTTTTTTTTTTTTTGCCTCAGAATAGTGTTTTGCAGCACACCCTGCTGGTGTTTTAAGGCTGTAAAAATAAACTGCAATTCCTGATGGTGGTACTGACCTGTCGTTACAGTCTATACCAGTTCTATACCTGATCTTGTGATAGGAAAGTTTCTTTCAATAAGCTTTCATTTTGCCTTTGCAACCTTGAACTCTTTGAACCATGCAGGGTACTTGTTCTCTCTTCTTGGTATTCAAACTACTCAGATGTTGGCAGGCATGGTCACTGACTAAAGGAGCTGTCTATTTGAGGTCAAGCCTCTTATCTTAAATGGGATGCAAGTGCGTATGTTTGTTTATATCCTTCAGACAAGTCCAGGAAAGGCTACATACACACAAAAGGCTTCTCAGTACACGTACCCTTTGCTCTGTCAGAATGCAGAATTGCCCTGAGTAGCAGTCTAGTTTTACTTTTTGAAAGGCAGGAGGATTAGTAAACCAGTATAATTTTACTTATAAAACTGTGCCAGATTGTGGGTATATTTCTTACCAGGTTGCCTCATAAGAGGAAGAATTCTTGTATCTGTGCTCTGGAACTTCATATGCAACTCAAAAATCTCCTTATCCTTTTCTTCATGCTCTTTATAGCCTTTAAAGATTAAAACTACTATTTCAGAGGAGGAAGAAAGATACCTTTTTTACAGTATGCAGCACAGGCTGTCTTGAAGCTATTGTGGGCCAGCCCTGTCTCCTCTAATGGTGTGTTTTTTGTTTGTCATATGGTTAGCAAAATTCAGTTCCAAGAAAGAAGTCACTTTGGTTTATATGCTATGTGAAATACTTTTTTTTTTTTTTTTTTTTTGTGGAAGTCATGTAGGTGTCTTTGTCATGGAAACAACTATTGTAATATCTATTTCTGGAGGAGATTAGAGTTTAGACAGTAGTTGAAGCTTTTTTTTTTTTTTTTCCTCCTAATAAATAAAGAGCTGCGATAATTTTGAATGTGTCATTATTTATAGATGGCTTAAGATGGTAATGCCAGACCTTAAAGCCAGCTTGTGTAAAGGACTCTGGAGAAAATTAGTTTGTCAACATCACTAAGTAGCAGGTAGCTTTTTTGTTATTAATCCGCTACCTAAAAAGGAGCCTCCCACTCACCCTTGGGAGTTTCTTAATCCCTAATGCCTGTTAAAACGTCAACTGAAACAGCATTTCAAGAGTGAAAAATTTCCAGTAGATTTGTGGGAGAAGCTGCATAATTTTTTTAGCTTGCAATACATCATAGCCATGTAGACTGCTGCACTGGCAGTGTATTCAGAAAAGCACTCCTGGACAGAGTACTTCGTGTGTGTTTCTGATTTATCTGAATGCCTAGCTAGACTCCGTTAGCAAAGCCATGGCAGCAGTTGCAGTTCTGCTTTTCCACCACAGAGAGGCAGGAGGCATTGTCGGTATCCTTGTTGCTGCTTGATACTAAGTAATTAAGAGAGCATCTCACACCTGAGGAAGGATGTTATGAAAAAATTTGTAAACTCTGTGAATGTATCAAACTAGAACAACAGATTTCAGACGCCAAATATTTGGTGTGGAAAAAGAAGAACCAAAGAGCATTTTGGCTTGTGCTGTGCTGTGCTATGAGAAGACTGCATTTTTCATATGTCAAGGACAGTTGCATATAAAGATGATCAGGGACTATAAATAGCATGGCAGTGCACAGAATAAAGAAGTGCTTGCGTATTCCTACCCACTGCTCCAGAGGTACACATTTTGATTGCTTCTGAGTGACACAAGGTGAGGTGTTCCTTTATAGGATCAATTTGCCAGGCTTTGCTTATCTCCCACATGAGGCAAATCAGCATGGGAGAAGAAAGGTGATTCAGTGTCAAGTCTACTGGAGTGACAGAATTGAAGTCTACAGAGCAGTGAGGAAGGATGACCGTTGATCTGCTGAAGGGGAAAAACATGGAAACATTCCCAATAACGTTTTGGAAGAGGTGTAAGAAGACAGGTGTAGATTAGAGGAGCCCCTCCTGAGGACCTTGGGACAGATGTTGGGATTGTGGGGCACTTGGCATTGACTTATTTTCCTGTTAGGATGCAGAAAAGGCATTCACCCCAAGTGAATTTTCCTTATCATTCTGCCTGGCCGATTGGCTTGACTCTTGATATATAGCTCAGACAAGTAACTTTAGACAAATTACTGTCATCCAATTAGTAGGTTTGGGAGTGCTTACTGTATACATCACTGACATGAGAAGGGCAGTTCATTGAAGCATGAGCTGTCTAGTAGCACTGGAAGGATCACAGATCCCTGGGAAAATCACTGGGAGGTTAACAATTAACTAAAACCAACCAACCAAACAAACAAAAAGCATGGGAAAAAAACCCAAAGCATAGCTTTGCTCTTGCAGAAGGTAGGGAAGCTGAGCACATAGTGCTTATCACATCCCAGTCTAGCTTTGCATTATATATCTCAGTAACAGCAGAGCTGCATCTAGTGGCACCAAGAGGCCTAACCTCAAAATAGCAAGTGTAGGTAGAGATCAGACTATTGACTTCAATAGCATTCTGGAACTGGATTATATTTATAACCTTTTTTCTTCTCCTTTGATTTTACTCTTTGAGCAAAGCTGTACATTTCTTAGGATAGTTCCAAGACATGGGAAAGAACAAAGCATCTTATCGGGGAATAAAACTGAGCTTTTGAGTAGACCTGCCACACAGATACTGCCGTGCAGGTAGCCTTGCATCTGCTTTATTCAGTGATGATCAACGGCAGGCCGTGCTGTGTGTGACCACAGCAAGTGTCTGTGCTCTTTGTCTCTGTAGTGTACCTCTGTGTGACCGGGTATGGTTTCTTGTGGAAGGAGAGCACTGCATCTTAGGCAGTGTGAGGAATTCTGTGTGAGTTGTGGGTGCTGGCACCATCTGATGAAGCATGCTTGTTTGGGTCCTCTGGGAAGAGGTTCCTATTCCATAGTTTTCTGGAACTGCTGCATAGTAGGGGGGGAAATTCAACAAACCAATTAAAAAAACACACCACCAACAAAACAAAACAACAATTCATCCAGTTCCTTTATATTGCCAATCTTTTATAGTAAAAATTCAATGGGAAACAGAATGTGAACAAATCTGAGCACTTGCTGAGTGGCTGATTGTTACCAGACAGGATGTGTAACTAATCTCTTGTTCTTTTACGTTATCTCCTTAGTATGGGAATGCTTCAGTCTTTGCCCACCACTTGCCCATCAGTATTTAAGACAACACCCAAAACACAGCTACTGATTAAAATGTTTCTTTTGTGACCTCACCAGTGCCTTGTATCAGAGTCATATTTATTGCAAATAAAGTGACTCTCTTCAGGACATTTTTAGTGGAGCCATTTAAAGGGGTGTGAGGCTTTATAAATCCCATTTCTGAAATGCATACAGCCAAACAGCATGAAGCAAACTTTGTTTTGTTTTACAACAGTTTCTTTGTGTTTTTCTCTTCAGGTGCGAAAACCTGCGTGTGTACAAACTGGGTCTGTTTTCAGGTCTTTGGTGGATGCTAGCACTTTTCTGCTGGATCAGTGACAAAGTTTTTTGTGAGATCTGGTCCTCATTTAACTTCCCCTATTTACACTGTGTATGGTAAGTGTTGCAAATAAACTCCAGTTTGATTCATACTTGACAGGTCCTCACCACTGCACCATTCTGTGCTGAGTGCGTAGGCTGCTGGTGGCTATTTCTGGTTAGCGCTAAACAGATTTACTGGTAAAATTGTAAGCCAGGAGCAAGTCTCACGCTATCCAGGGTGGCAGATTTAGGAGGCTCTTCGGCCTGATCAGATTCTACAGGCACTAAGTTGATTAATTGCAACTGAATTCCTTGCCGTATGGGTTGCTAAAAATCCCACAGCACTGCTCAGCTGGAGCAGAGACTATAAAAGCTCAAACATCCACTGTTAGCAGCTGGGTATGAAGTGGGAGCAGTGAATGGCTTTGACGCCTTTTCTCTTTTATCATCCAGCAAATTGTGGTCTCTTATCCAAAGTGCTGAATCTCAGCAGTTCTAGCCAACTCTGTAAGGTGGAAAGAGACCAAAAAGCTGCAGACGGTTTAGACTGAGGATAAGCTAGGGTTTTGTAGTTTTCCTTATTCTCTGTATTCTTTGCCTGCAGGCAAAGGGTATGCAAGAGCCCTATGGGGGATTTGGGGAAGAAGGTGAAGGACAGACTGATTTTAAAGAATAATGATGTGTTTGATAGCTTTACTGAAGTCATGTTACTGAACTTTTCTTGTTTTTCTGGGGGGGGTGTCTATTTTCAGGCACATTTTGATTTGCCTTGCGGCGTACCTCGGCTGTGTCTGTTTCGCTTATTTTGACGCTGCCTCCGAGATCCCCGAGCAGGGCCCTGTCATAAAGTTCTGGCCCAGTGAGAGATGGGCATTCATCGGCGTTCCCTACGTCACCCTCCTCTGCGCGCACAAGAAGTCAGCTGTGAAGATCACATGAAGTTAGCCACGGAATGAGATGGATTTTCAACTTACATTCCAGCACAGACAGTATCTAAATAATGATAAGTGAATAGGGTTGTATTTTATCCTCTTTCAGATATGCAGCACTTCCAGGTGTCATAGAAACACATGGCAAGTGTGTTCTTTCCCCTCTTTCTGGAGATGAGAGAGATGGCAGGAAGGTGGAGGCTCTTGAACACTAAAGTAACAACTGTCTTCTCTGGTTGACTCTATTTTGCACTTTGTTTTTAATGTAGCATTTCACTTGATGAAAATTATTTCCAAATATCAGGGTCAAGAAATTATGTTTCTGCAGTAGGTCACTTCCGGTGCTTGATTTACTGTTGTTAACTCTTGGCTCGAGGCCTTCCTTGTAAAAGAAGTCTGTCAAAGATGCCTACACGCCATCTTTGTGTCCTTCTCAGCTCTCATTTGGATGTACTTGCACATGACCACAAGAGTGTGCTCAGAGCTCATGTTCCTCCCAGCCAGGAGGGTAACACAGGGAGGCTGGGTGTGCATCAGCTTAAACACAGAGCATGTGGTTGTTTCCCCAAGTACAGCAGGAGACCTGTGCAAAGTGATTATCACTGGGCATCTGGATCAGTGCAGTTAGGCAGTGTAAAACTGGAAATAGCTGACAGAAGATTCATTCCCTAAAACTAAATAGGAATTCAGGGGGTTTTAAAGTTTCTGTATTTCCACTGATCTGTGGACATTTTTATACTGCATATTTTCTTCTTACAGGAATGTTACGGAAGTCCCTTTCTACCTCTGCAGACACATTTGGTCTTCACTTTGTCATTGAAGCTCACACAGAAGTGTGAGGATTAACTTCCATCAGAGCACAGGTCAGCAAGGACTGACAGACAGTGTGGTTAAATTATTAAGATTCCTATGTGCCTAGCTCTATGTCTAATTCGAGAGTTAACTTCTCACCAAAGTTTTGCAAAGTGACATGAACAATAGTCCAGTGCTCTGCTAGTTATGTTTAGGGAAAAGTAGATAGCGTAGTATCCTGGTTTCAGTTAGGACAGATTTAATTTCCTGAAACCAGGACATGTAGATAACTTCTTAAAAACAAAGATAAAAATTAGATTTGAATAATCGTTGAAATGTGACATTCAATCTGGCATTCTTGCAAAGGAATAGTAGATACAGGTTTTCTGTTTGTTTTCAGCTTGTTTTGTAAAGATAAGCGATGTTTAGATCCAGTTTTAAGATTGTACTTTGAGACTGAGGTTCAGGAATTGCTATGGTTCTTGCAAGCTATTAACACTAGGTCTGATAACAAAATAATGCAAATCTTTTTTAAATCTTAGGAGTTGTAGCTGTAACAGCTGCAGTCTTGGAGAACATGGGCTCTGCTTACTTTCCTCCAAATACCAGAACTGGAAGCAGGTTAAGGATTTGGATGTACATCTTTAGTAAAGTGCTATTTCTTTTTTGAGTACTAGACCAGGAAATAATATTTCCTCTGTGCTTTGCTAGTAAGTCTCATGTTATACTTACTTTTTCTCAGTGTGAAAACATACTGTATACAGTATCATCTTTAGGAAAATGGCTTTTAAAAGAACTTTGGGGTTAATTAGCCTTTCAAGCGTTGTGAAAACTTTCAGATAATTTTTGTATTCAAATTTATGCACAGAAAACAAGAGCTGAGGTGTATGCTATTACACTTAAAGCCAAGTTGTTAGTAAGAGATAACTTCTTGAGAACTTCAAAGCGGGTAAGTAGCCTACTCTTAGATTGATTAATGGATCACAAAAGCAGTCAAATCTGTTTACTTCACTGGAACAATGACCATTTATACCACTTGCTAGTAGATTTGTCTGGGAGAAATGTGTTTTTTGAACACTTTTTGTATGAAACAAACTTTGTAACAATTCACACAGTAATGGTTGCTACTCATTGAAAGACAGCTGCTTTTTTCCTTTTTTCTTCCTCTCTCCATAAATATGAAATGCTCAGTTTCAAACACTTCTCAGGTATTAATCTTATGATGAGAACCTTATACAGATAGGCTTACTGGCTGGAACCTAGTTAAGGTTGCCTGACATGGCCCTACTTTGAGTAAGATTTCTGCAATATTGTTTATTAAATTATTATGTTACAATAAATAAGTTATTTTCAGTATTGTTTGGGGAATTAGTAACTGCAGATGTATGTACTGTTCAAAATGACTGGAGCCTTCCTACTTAATATTTTATCTGAAGGAAAACTGACTTAAAGGGTTCTAATCCACCTCCTAACAACTGCTGTTTTCTGCCCTTTAGAGTCTTACTGCTCACAAATAAGTGATTTTATAACTTAAAAAATGGCAGCAGTGCATTCAGCTACTGCAGAAGTGAATGTATGCAGGTACAGTCCAAGAATCATCTCCTGCATATTTACTGACTGATCTCTAACCTTCATATTGTTCAGAGAGATTCTGTTAACAAACATCTCTATCTGTTATGCAGAACTCCACTGTAGAACTGATTGGGAGTTTTTCTTTTGTAACAGCAGCATTTTTAGATACAGTTATTGCACTTTACCTTAAGTTAATATTAACTTAAATGTTCTGGCAAAAGCCACCTTTATTTCCAAAAAGAAAAAAAACAAGCAGTTTTTACCAGATTCACAGCTTTACAGATTATATTTTGGACTAAGGCTCCAATTCAGGATAACATCAGTACCCAAAGAAGTATGTGATTGGCACACTAAGGGTTTGTGCACTGCCCTGATCATACAGATGAATAGAGAAGCGCACAAGTAGCCATATTATACTGGAGTATGAAGTGATGTATCTGCACCCTCAGCTTTTAAAATCCTGGAATGCTTTCTTCCATTGCTGGCGGGAAGCGATTGGGTTCCTGGATGATAGGTTCAATTAGTATTTTAGTTTAACTAGTGGGATGCAGTAATGTGTTGGGCATAATGTAGGTTCTTTATATTGGTGTGTGATATCCATCATTCCTTGAATGTTAAGCTTTAACAGTATTTAAGTAAGGATGTTTAGCTCTCAAGCAATGGGAAACACTTGCCCAATTCACAGTTACTAAAAATACAGTAAATAGTATATATAAGGGGTTGTTTTATTTTGTTTTGTTTTCCATCTCAGTTGAAGTCTATATACTGAATATTTGTGGAAAGCATGTAATACTTTGCAACATTAAATCGTATTCAGAACAAATGTTGTTTGCCTTTTCATGTATCACGTTTGTGGAGAGGAATGCAGCTGCCAATATAATACTTCAAAGCAGGACGGTTGATAGTGAGGGTAACTTCTCCTTCACAAAAGTAAGAACGGTTTAGAGGAGGAGAAACTCTGCATTAGATGGAAGACCTCTAATGGCAAAATAAATAAAAAAAAAAAAATCAGTTTGCCAAGCAAAGTAATCACTGAGTAGAACAAGTACTTGATTCACTTGCAAGCACTTGCAACTGGGATGAGTAGCAGGAAACATCTAAAAATGAGTGGACCGTATCAACACAAATCTGGAAAAGTGTGCCTGAATGAGTACGTCTGAGAGAACAAAGTGCAAATCTCCAGCATTCATTACCGAAGATAGTGCTCTCAACTTAGGGAAACAATGCTCCTTCCACCTACTTCTCCCTTCTTGCTTCCCTGTTACCAAAGTTCATCCAGCTCCACAGAAAAACCTTCATAAAAAATCCCCATAAGCCACTGTTGAGTTTGAAACTGTTGTGAAAGTGTATCTGTAATTCCAGAACATTACGCACTCGGTTGATGTTTGTAGTTGACAAGATGTCACAAACACCTGGTGGGTTGGCTCATACATTGTTCTGCCACTCAGCCTGCTCTGTCTGGAAACTATTGATGTTGCTTCTTGTGGAAAGAAGGGGAACACTGCATTTATCTGACGAATTCAGAGCTCCTGGCATATTTTGACCAAATCTGACACAGAGAAGAGCTGTAGAGATAATTTCCTATTGGCTGTGTAAAAAAATAGGTAGAGAAGCCAGGCCTGTGAGACAAGCTGCCCCATGAACCTTGTTATTAAAAAACAGAAACCGACCAGGGAGGAAACCAGACTGATGTTCAGGTTCTGGATGGGCTTTAATTGCAGCTCATACCAGTTTACAGCATCTCTAACTGGTTACACATGGGAAAGAGCTGTAGGAAGGAGTTTCACAGGCTTGTGTTCCAGAGATGGCAGAACTACTTCTTTGTAACATTCAGGAACCTGCTGTTTTCCCCTATCTTAAGAGGATCTTAAAGCATCTTCAGATGCTTCCCAAAAAGGGACAGTCGAAAGTCTTAGATCACCATATACCCTTCTGGCTTTCAGTTAAACACAGTGCCAGCTGAGCAAGACAGAAATATAAAGGCCTTCTGTGCCTGCAAACTCAGGAACAATGAAAAAAAAAAATGTTTGCAAACTCCCAGCATATAGCAAGGAGGTGAGTAGGAGTTTGTCAAGAGCAAATTGTGTCTGCCTAATTTAGTTTTCTTCTGCAAAAGGGTATTTGCAGTCCCTGTGACTATGGAAGAAAGTGGTATTACGTTAGATTTTTGACACTGATAAGATTTCTAGCATTGTTTGACAGGATGTTATTATAAAAGTGCTAGAAAACCTGGGTTTGATGAAAATTCTGTGGATTAGTGTGAAATTGTTTTGATAGCTGCTTCTGGGCTGTTCTCAGCGGTCTATTATCAAGCCTGAAAAAGGTGTCAAGTGACATTCAGCAGGATCTTTTGGTCAGCTTGCCTTTAGTCGTTCAGTAATAGCCACATGGAAGGTATTGGTAAACAGAAGTCTGGGAAGATCCACGAGCACCATCAAAAATAGGTCTGTAATCCAAATGCAGCTTGCTGAATTGTAGAAAATAAATCAAAATTGAGTAATAGTGAAGGATTATATACAGGCATCATCAACAATGCTGGTTGCAGAAAAACTAGGGAAGGAACAGTTCTTGCAAGAAACTGAAGGATTAGTAGTAGAAGGATCAGAAGCCAAATATAATGCAATGTGACATCACTGCATTAATAAGGAAAAAAATACAACATCACTGGGAGAAAATCAGACCTGTAAATCAGTCAGAAATCCTTTCCCTCTGCCTGGTGTTAGTTTTTTACAATGTGACTGGGGAGCTGGACTACTCACGGACACCAAACTTCAAAAGGAAGCAGGAAATGGCTGAAGAGTGTCTGGAAAAGGATAGCAATGAGAATTAGTTGGAGGAACCTGGCCTATATGGAGAACTAGGCTCAGTCAGCCTTAAAAGACAGCGTGAGGTGGGCCTTTACGGGTTGTAAGTCTGCAGAAGGGAGCTTGCAAAGGTACAGACTGGGCCTTAGGAGAAATGAGGTGAAGAAGGCACTGGGATAGAGTGACTGGAGGCTCAGAGCTTCTCTCTCTTGATGGAGATAGATGTTTAAGGAGCAGTTGGAGAAATGGTCTTGTAGGTCATAGGCATACCTGCTGATCCTGCCCTGGGACAAGAAGTGTCCCAGGGGTGGTTGGTGGCAGCCCAGTGAGTCAGACAACTAAATGTTTTCCCACTCATTTCTATGCTTATGCATGTGGGCTGGACACAAAATGAGCTGTGGACAGAGATGTAGATGAGGACTTAGTCTCTGCCAGGGCAATCAGGCTTACCAACTGTAAATAAGAGCATCTGTGTTCTCCAGAGAGACTGAGCTTTGTAAATTGTCTGTGCTTCTGCCCGTTTCCTATAAGCACAGCCATGGATACTAGACCTCTGTGTGCCTGAATTCTCCTAACTTAGTCCACATACTTTCCCATACTGCAGGAGACCTAATGCACTCCTCCATTTACTGTGTTCAGTTTTGGGCCCCTCGCTACAAGAAGGACATCGAGGTGCTTGAGCGGGTCCAGAGAAGGGCGACGAAGCTGGTGAGGGGCCTGGAGAACAAGTCCTACGAGGAGCGGCTGAGGGAGCTGGGCTTGTTCAGCCTGGAGAAATGGAGGCTCAGGGGAAACCTTATTGCTCTCTACAGATACCTTAGAGGAGGCTGTAGAGAGGTGTGGGTTGGTCTGTTCTCCCACGTGCCTGGTGACAGGATGAGGGGGAATGGGCTTAAGTTGCGCCAGGGGAGGTTTAGGTTGGATGTTAGGGAGAACTTCTTTACCGAAAGGGTTGTTAGACACTGGAACAGGCTGCCCAGGGAGGTGGTGGAGTCACCATCCCTGGGGGTCTTTAAAAGACATTTCGATATTGAGCTTGGGGATATGGTTTAGTGGGGACTCTTAGCGTTAGGTCAGAGGTTGGACTCGATGATCTTGAGGTCTCTTCCAACCTAGAAATTCTGTGATTCATCATTGTAATTATTTTAGGGGTCTCAAATGTTCCCCCCTGGATCACAATTTAATTTGGAAGGGGTGCCCCAACTGACTAAGTGAGAGAAAACATGCTGTATGGCATAACTTCTTGCTGACCATGACACACTTGACTGCCAACTTTGAAACTAGATTGTATCTGTCACATTATCACATATGTTAATTGGTTCAGTCTGTGACACAACAGCATTTGTCTTTCTGAAGTACTCAGTGTCAGCTTTTAAAGTGTCAAAAAACAGACTCCTTTTTAAAGTACACAACCTACTTCTCTGGATTGTCTTTAGAATTCTAAAAGGAGCTCTGAAATCTGCAATTTTCCTACATAACTTAGTAGCTAACCATGTCTCTTGTGTATATGTTTGACTAGAATTCTTTGAGTTCATTAATTTTTATGCCTACTTCTACCAGAGTCTGAAAATTTCTACTTAAATAATCTCAATTATCTTTGAAAAGTTGCCAGAGGCGTTACTCTGAGTCCTCTCCGTAGCATCTCACAAAATATTGAGAAGTACTATGGTTCTGTCTCTCTTCACATTATCCCAAATATATTTGTTTATGTCAGGATTCCTCCCTCAATGCCAAAGTAAGTATAGTCCCCTTATTATTATTATTATTATTATTTTTTTTTCATGGATTTTGTTAATTCAGTTAATCCTGCAAAATGAATTCTTTGTTTATCACATAAATTATATGATACATATTCTTATGCTTACAAAGTAACCAGCTTAATACATGCTAAAAAAAAAAGGAAGGAAAATATGCGCAACTCACAAGAGCAAGAATAAAATTCTAAAAATGTTGTTTTAGTGCTCATGTTCTGTATAACCTTCATATGAGCAGGAAACCTGGAGAATTCAAGGAATCCAAAGAGTCTAGAAGTGCTTTTTGAATTACTTGAAAAGGACTGGATAAAACATAAAACATTTTGGTCGAGAATAAAACAATGCAATGCAGACAGGGCATGGCAAATTCTTGTGATAAAAGATACGTTATCAGTAAATGTTTTAAGTACAAAATGAAAACAAATGTGTGAAAAAAAAATAGACTGACATAAAAAGATAAAAGCAGATAGGGAGACAGTATTTTCTGTCTGAATAGGTTATAAAAAAAGATGAACCTCACAGAGCAGACTTGAGAGATTTGGAAAGCACAAGTTCTAGGCTGGAGGAATGCCATCTGTGCAAAAACTGTTTTATTACTTCAATGACTATTAATAAAGATATCTTGATCTGTGTAAGACAATTGGATAGGGTAATACCCAATAAGGTAATTAAACATAAGGTTTAAAGCTTAGTCTCATAGCATCTCACAGGTTTTTCAGACATTGTCCTATCTTCCCTACCTTGTGTCTCTGGCATTACCCAGTATCTGATTGGCCTGATTATTACTGAACTGTAAAAAAAATAAAAGGCCTGCCTGTATGGTTTTGCTGAACTAACAATTGAATTCCCATTCTGTTATGCCTCCAGTTGTTATTTAATTTCATGTCCTGTATCATCCTCTGCTAGATGCTGCAATTGCCCTCTGATCCTAGATCTCCATTATTTCTAGCAAGGGTATGGAAAGAGGTCATTTCCACCTGGTTTGTTCAAGTTGTGAACAAACTGTGTGCAGAAAACAAAGGCACCAGTCTGAAGGAGTGGACACAAGCAGGAGAGACCCAGAGGCATGGGCAGCCAGCTTGAGTGCAGCCCGGTTCTGGGTTCTGGCACAATGTCTTCTTATTTTATGGGAGAGCCTTTGGAGACACTCTGCATGTTAACTGCTGATTTTCTTCTTCACTAAGCTCCCAAATGCTGATGTCCCAAATGGCTGGTAGCATAAGCTGTGGTGGGATGAGCTCTGGCTGTCTCAGAACTTCCCGGATGCTGCCCAGGCAAGAAGAAACTTCACAGCCTCTTTTGCAGGGTGCCAGAAGGAGCCTCCCTAGCCCTTAAAGAGCCCATAAGGAGCTGAAAGACATCCCTGTGACTTTTTAAAAAATATAAATTTATTTAAATACATTTCTGTTTCAATTATTATTATTATTTTAATAAAAAGAGAGGGCTGTGGAGGAAATGACTGTGAGCTCAGGGAATTGTTCCACTGACAATAAGAAACTAAGCTGCTTATGAGAGAAATGGGAAGCAAGCCATGAATGGCAGCCTTACTGGTAGGTAAAAGGGAAAAAGTCGTAAGCAGACAGCTGCTTAGAGACAGACGGCAAAGGGAAAAACCTCAAAGGAGAAGTGGGAATTGTAAGGACTGCGGGGAAGGAACATGACCTATTTTATTGAAGAAACCCATCCAGCACTGCGCTGTGATTCTCCACATGAGTGTGTTGGGGTGATGTGCTCATTATGCTTCTGTCTACAGGGACGCGGTCGGCTTACCTGACAGCACACTGAGCAGCGATCACAGAGTGCTGAGCAAACAGATAACCAGATTCAGTGTCACACTGTCCCAGCTGCACACAGTGTCTCTGCAGAGGAGTGGTGTAGTCTCTCTTGCTGACTGGGGTGCCTGGGCTATCTCTGCTAATTGCTTTGCTAAGTCTTTGCTGATCTTGCTTGCTAAAATGGTCATGGTTGACTGAGACAGCAAGGTATGAAGTCTGCTTTCAAGAAGTTATAGGAAAATAGGTCCGGGAGGGTTCTTCATAAGTCACCTAAACCACCAGCAGCTCAAAAGCAGAGTCAGCCCTTCAAAGTATCCCAGGAAAACACCTGTCTAGCTTGTTCCTCAAAACTTGCTGTGTTACAAGTACCCACATCTGCTCTTGGTTCCAATCAGAACAGAAGGACCACTGGACAAGCAGGCTGCAAGTGTCTCACTATCAGCACATTTATATTGTACAAATAAGAAGGCTGCAGTGGGGGAAGGCCTCTCTGCTGGTCCTGCACTCACATTTCTGGCTGTGACAGAGCTTTAAGAGCGCTGAAGCACCCTGGTTAATGTGCCAGCTAATTTTCCACCTGTGCAAACTATAGTAAAAGGCATGAGTCTGGCAAAGTCTGGGGAGATTCCAGCTTAGGTTTGTCTTCTAAATTAAAACATAAAAAATAATAATAGAGGAAAGAAAAAGGAAATAAAACATCACCAAAGGTACTCACTAAATTATGTGATGCCTATTATGTCATCCTGTAGAAACAAATAGGTGCAGGGATAATATGAGTTTAACTAAATCCACTTCTGCTGTCCAAATAAAACCTGACCCAGAAAAAGGAGCATGCAATGGCAGCTATCTCTGAAGTCTCATTATAGTATTTGGAAAAAGTCAACGCAAGAGGTAGCAATGCAAACAATAGGTTATTTCAACACCTGGGCGGAAGCAATCTGTTTCTGGAACATGCCCTTTCCAGTTTTACAAAATAGGATGTTTTATCTTGGTTTCTGTAAACACTTGGCAGACATCAGGGGCATTGGAAGAATGAAATGTTAAACCCATGAACAAGACCATAACCTGTCCTAGCCTACTCGCCTACTCCTTGCCCCTCAGTATATGCTCTTTAATACTTCTGAGTTTTGTCAGAAGTCTTCAGTTTTGTAATTTGCAATGCTAGTACAATGCATCCCGAGCTCTCCATCTCTAAATGCCATAACTTTTGGTTTTCCTGGCATTCATGGAGCTGCTGATTTTTTTTTTTTTTTTTTTTTTGGTGTGGCTATGTTGAGTTACAGGCCCACTTTTGAAAGGTGGCATGAAGCAGAGGCTTCCAGTGCCTTAAAAAACAAATGACCAATGGGACTGGACTGGTGTATCATATTCGTGTGATAGTTGTATGGATCCAGATCCCACAATCCATACACAGAACTCAGACAGATCATCAGGGAGTGTGAGTGTCCCTCCACTCATTCAGAATTAAGTCCTTTCCATCTCTTGTCTCCTGGTTCTAAATTACAGCATGATATCAATTCCCAGAGAGTGCATGCTTCTTTTAGAGCTGCAGGAATGTGCCCTTCTCAAAATGAGGTACATACATCAGAGGTTTAGAGATAAGGAAACCTGCACCAGGTTTCCACCATAGGGTGTCTTTACTCAGCTGAGTTCATGAGCAGCAGACTGGGAAAGCAGCAGTCGCCTCCACAGGCACAAGTGAGAGGAACAGAGATAATGACAGGGAGCGATGCCTTACAGGGCATGAAGCAAGGCACCCAGGAAAGGGGCAGCTACATCTGTTACATCTGTCAAACAAATGCTCAGTGCTTACTTCACGCTCCGTGTTCATTTCATGTCATTTCCCAAATTGTGATGGACAGCACTATGTATTTTCACTGAGGGAAAGGGATAATTAGTCTGGGGAGTGGAAGAGCCCAGCACGCCAGAGAAGAATGGTTATGTTTTTTAGCTTGTCTGCACAAAGGGAGAAAAGCAGTACAGAGGAAAACATACAGGAAGCTAAAAAGAAGACAGCATTGTAATTGATGTTGGTGAGAGTGTGCATTGTGATTTACAGAGGCTGTGGGACCCAGCAGCTTTGTCCTTTGGACTCAGTCTTCAGTGTTTTTTCCTCCAATCTTGCCATTCTGTTTTGCTTGTTACCCTGATATGTGGTTGTCCAATCCAACATTTCTTTGAACTTCTCTTTTCCAATCTCTCTTTCTCTCTGCACAAATAAAATGGCTATGGCCTGGCTTCTAAGGCAGTATCTGTGGCAGCAGCTATTCAGTCTTCAATTCGTTGCCTGTCTAGTGGCTGCTTTACAGTGACTGTGGAACTGAAAACTAATACAGACAGGATACACATGATACTTTCTAACCTGCTGTTACTGGTGGCAGTTCGTAGCTGTAGTGCCTGGAGGCCTGGTAATACCTACATAGCCTAATAACCAGTTGTGATTGCAGAGGAGCTGGGGCTGTGCCTGACAGGGCACTGCAATTAGCAGTAAGGCACAGAGGTGCTGCAGAGCCCAGGGAAATGAGACCCAGCGCAGGGTGAGGCACACGCTGGCTATTCCTGAGCCTTGCACAGAGTGTACAAAGCACTAGAAATTATATTGTAAGCTGTAATGCAAAAACCTCTCAACAAGGAATGATCACCCTGGACCGAAAGAGAAAGGTGCTCCCCACCCCCAACCCCCACCCCCCTTTTTTTTGGGTGCTAAATCTTTTGATTTTTATATGGGGGGGGGAGGGGAGGGAGAAGGGAATCAGTAATAAGTCTAAATATGTCTGTCCTCAGACCCTATGAAATGTTGCTTTATAGCTGATAATTACCAACAATAAAGGAGAGTAATTAACATAATTTTTAAATGTGTATTTTAGCTGGTCAGTAATTAGATGCAAGGACTAGGTTTTAGTATGGTGTTCAATTACTTTTTTTCTAATAAAACTGAGCATTTAGATAAACAAATAATTCTTACAATTTTAATTAACCACTGCTTGTTTCTTGCTTATATAGCACTAGAGATGTGTACTATCTGTTGATTTCTTTCTGTAAGCTTAGGTATGGTGTTTGCAATGCAATTCATTGTCTGTGTAACTCACTGGTAACCACAGTAATCTAAGCTATAGCATAGGCAGCAATGACAAATGTAACAGAGTGGAGGACAGACTGGGCAAAATCACAGAAGCCCTTCCACCCAGCATCTCTGACTGGCATTTATGGCAGTTCAAATTTGTGTATCACAGAAAAGGCCCCACATGATGCATTAGCTATGTTATTTATTGGACCCACACATGCTTCAGAAGTATTTGCAACCTTGGGAATTTCAGCCCATTTAATGCCTTAGCTGGATTAAAAAATGGAGGGGATAGAAGTGCAGCAAGAACTGTCACTTTTTGTTATCATTTACCTTGAATTGGTGGGTTATAGCATCATGATACTGTGAAAAATAATACTGAAAAAATCCCTGGACTGTGGAAGTAGCTCTGAAATTAACCACCATGCCAGGTAAAGTATTCAGTGGGAGCCTGCATCAGGCTCTCCCTGTGCAGAGCTGTCTCTGTGTTCTTTTTATTTTAGGCAGAAGTGGCATAACGGAATACATGATTGATGCTTAAGCTGTACCTAGCAATAACCACTTTATCTGGAAAGGACTGACATCTTAATTGTAAAATCTGAAACAATCTGCAAGTTTTACTCTGTTACCATTGCTCCTCCCTTCCTTGACTCCAAATGTTATAGGAGTAGGATGACTCACACAGCAGAAAACTGTGGTGAATGTAGGCATGTATGGAATTATTTGTCATGGTACAAATGGGCTTCTTAAAAGGTTGACCTTGTTTTAAAAACAGAAAGATCTAATAGGTTTTACAAGTTCAAAGCAGAAATGAATGGATGAGACATTGCTTTCTAGATTTACCACAGTACAAAGGATGCATGATAGCTGATAGAAAAGATGAAACAGCTGCATATATTATGTAGCATAGATACTTTGTTTCTTATGGCACAGGATTGTGTCTTTTTTCAGAACTGGAAGATGTTCCACTCCAGTTAAATATGGAAATGTTATAGTTTTGTTGCTTCTCATCGCTCATCTAGTGAAAGCAACCATGATACGCAGACATTCAAATTTGTTTTTCTCAAATCTCACCTTATGGAGTCTATAGGAAGTGTGGGTATTGTTCATTTTGTTTAGCTTTGTGGCAAGGAAAAGGGGGGAAAAGGGGGCTAATCATAGCTGCTAACTACTGTTGGGTCTGGGCACCTCACAAACAGCTCAGCCACTCCATGTGACCTTCCAAAAACGTTGGTGTGATCTGTGTGATCCCCCTAGCACAGCTCCAGGGGAAGTGAGTTGCTCTCTGAGGCTGTGATTTTGCAGGTGTTGCTCCCACACCATGAAATGTCACTGTAGGGAATGGACAAACATGGGAACTTGACCTTTCACGTGATTAATAAAACAAGTTATGGGGGCTGTAATGGTTTTTGTTCCTGGCTAAATAAATGACCAGTGGAGGGTTAAATCCAAGCAGCAAAATATTCACCGTTTGCTTTTGCCTTTACCTTAGCACCACCTGTAAGTTTACCTGCACTAGATTTATCATCAATCATATGACTGACTTCTGGCTGCTGCTGTTCTTCAGATAGCAAGAAGGATGATGGATGATGCAAAGCCTGACAGACATTTTAGTTCCATCCAAGTCATACAAATATTCTGTCATTTGAGTCTCTGTTGTCTTCACATGAAACTTATCAGCACCAAATAGGACCTGCAATAACAACCTTTTCTCTTTATTCCTCCATTGGAAAGGCATTTTAAAATGAAGCAGTAGTTGACAACAATTATTTTTCTTTCATGGTCTGTTTGGTACAGTTTGCAAATGACTCAAATGTATTTGTCATTCAGGACAGAGTCTGACATTTTTATTTCCTGAAAACCATAAATAGACCTAGCAGTATGAATATCTCTACAGGGTAATTGTAGTAACTGGCTGTAAGGGGTACTTCAGAAAGATCTCATTGGGCTTGCTTCTAGATAAAGAATGGTAAACTACAAAGATACAGTCTGTGAGGTTAGTTGGGTCTAGCAATAACTTTCTGAGCACTACTGAGAGCATTTTGTTCTTTTAGGTGGTGGTAATTTTCATTTGTTGAGGATGTCTGGTTTTAAGTGTTAGCAGTGCTCTTTTCTTTATCACTGGGATGTACCCATGGCATCAAATCTGCAATTAGAAGAGTCATGGGGAAGCATCTGGCAATTCTCATAGGCTCTTCAAGGGCAAGATAGGAAATAGAAGTCTGTTTATTGGAGCTAAATTTGGTGTGCTGCCACTGTTGTCAAAATGAGTTTGTTGAAAACATACAGGACTGCTTCTAATCTGTGAGCTAGATTATTCATTCCTCACTGCAAGAGGTGCTGGGCTTTAAGATAAAATAAAAACTCAGTTGGTGAGGGTTTATGATGCAAACGCATGAAGCCATTACTGTGTGACTGGCGGGGGAAGACTTGCTGCAAGGATCCTCCTACATTCAATCAGCCTCAGGCTGTGATAAACATCTATTGAGTCTAATCCTTTTCCCACTAGATACCCATAAGAAAACCAATGAGACTGGCAGATAACCATACATTTCCATGGAAGTTAATCACTAGGGAGAGAGCTCATCTTTTTTCTCCCTCAAAATATGCTTGGCTCTACTTTAATCACAAGGCTGGCAATTAATCCAGTAGGCAACCTTCCAAAATGGATGACTTTACAAATATGTCATCATCCATCCAATTCAGATACAAAGGTCATCTTTCTGCTTTTTTTATTTCAGATATCTTCAATAAGAGAAATCAAGTGTTAAATTTCCTTCATAACATAATCCCTATGGTCTTTTAAATAAAAAGTTAGGGAATGCTTCCTAACATATAGGAAGTTTCTCCATCTACTTTAGCTGAAGAAACCTGTTAAGCAAATAAAGGTCTCTGACAACCAATAGCCTTTGATGGTACTTTAAAAACCCACATGTTCATGTATGTTCACCCACACTTTTGTGGGTTCACCCACCCACGTTCATACCACATCTCAGATGTATGTGGTATAGCACCAGCAGAGGGGTGGGCCAAAAGTTACCCATTACACTGGAGCATGATATGCAAACTGTTTTTTTTTTTTTTTCCCTTGTTGAGGAGTTCTCACATTTCTTCCTGTTGGGAGGCTAATTTTATTCCCAGCACTGCCAAGTCACCTGGGATAACTATCAATCCTCCTTCCCATGCTACCTGCCCATGGCTGGTGCACCTCTGGGGTGGTGCCTGCCCCAGCTGCCAGCCTGAGATTTGGGCAGGAACTTGTAGCAGACATCCCATATGTTCAAACCCATAGCCTCTGATGCTTCACAGTGTCCCTTGCCCCATATATTACTTGCAGGACTGCTGTTACAGGAGAGGCTTTAGTCACTGTACAAGCCAGCCAGACAAACAAGGAAAGCAAATGGAGCTCCGTGAACTGATAAGGTCAGATGTTCTGTAGTTCTGTGTCTTACACACAAAATGAGAGACTTTGTGTTGATAAGGTATTTATAAGGTCTCTGATTCTCCCTTCCATGGCTTCTCCGTGTCTCATAGTGCAGAAGGTGTTTCACCTCATTTTAAGAAGAGGCATGTGATAGCAACCGTTTCATTTGCCCTCAGGTGACTGCTTCCATGAAGCTCATGGGAACTGCATTATCTTCAACACCTTCACCATTCTGTCAAATCTGAATGAAACTAGCCAATGAGTAAAATAGTAGAAAAAAATCCTGATGGTAAGAGGCTCAGAGACAGGTATCCCACCTTGTTTCCTTAAGAAATCATTGAACTTTTGAAAAGGAAACAGAGAAGACTGAGAGACCTGAGTAATGTATTTCCTATTGATCCCCCAGTATTTTGACTGAAGTGGACTTCATACTGTCAGGATATTTCTTCATTACACCTTGCAAGGATGAAATGATTGTATAAAATGAGCAATATCATAATATCATACCACAGGATGATTTTTTCCCTACAGCAAAGTAATGAATTTGAACTCTATGTACTATCTCCCTAGTTTTTTGGTACATTAAGAAGCACTGCACAGACAAATTGTACTCATCTGTGGATGTTTTTAATCTTTTGTCTTCACTAATGGATTAATCTTGTTTTCAGCTCTTCTGTAGGAACAAAAATGTTTTTGCATCAAGATTGGTAACATAAGCACAGGAAGTGCCAGACATGCTGCTTCCTGGGATTGCACAATGTATGGAGGGAAACAAGTACTAGATTGATATTCAAAGGAAAAGCACTGACTGGGTGTATGTGACCAAAAGGCTGAAAAGCCATTAAAAACAGTAAGAAAGTTGCAAAAGATAAGAAAAACAAAGGGAAGTATTAAAGGTTGATAATATTTGTATGAAACTAGTGACCAGCATCAGATGGTGTGTAAATGTGTAGTACCCAGACACTGGGGAACCTGGGAAGAGAGTGAGCATTGGGAAACGGGGCATAGAAGGTGTGAAAATTGCATATACAAGCACTCTCCTGTTTGCAAGATGCCCGCCATTGCAATCACAAATAAAATGTTACTTCACCAAGATCCTTTCCTGAGCCTGTGTTGTTGGCTAGCGAGTGTTTGTCACACGTGGTACAACCTCTGAAAGCAGCAGTCCAACAAGAGGTGGACTCTCCCCCTCCTCCCCCCTTTACCTTCTCCGTCTTGCATCTCTCTCCCTGCTATGTTGTTCTCCCCCTGACCCCTTCTGTCTGTGACCATGGGGTGATCATCTCCCAGGTGGCAGAGTTGTGCTCTCTGAAGCTTTAAGCTATCTCTGAGTTCTCTTTTCTGAACGTTCCCCATTGTTGTTTGGCCAAAAACACTGAAGGTAAAGTGGATAGATGGTTCTCCAGAGATACTCAAGGGGCATTATGCTCCCCCACTTCTCTCCCTGTGCTGTGAATCCCAGGATTCCCAGTATTGCCCCTGACCCAGATAGCATCCCACAGTCAGGGTAACACAAAGCCCTTTTCCAGCCTTAAGGTCAGAACATTCTTTATCTCCAAAGCAGAAAGACCTTCCTTCGGACATAGTAATGTAAAAAGAAGTACTTACGGAAATGCACAATGTGTTTCTTTGGATAAATGTCTCAGGGACAAGAGATAATAATTTGTCATAGGTTTTCACCAGCTGCCATTAAAAGGAAGATGAAATGCACAAGAGTGTATGGTATCAGGTTAAAGAGACACAGGTAGCAGGAATGCTATATTTGAGAGATGCCATCTACCTCAAACCTGTTTTAGCAGAGGGTGTCCTATCATTTAGAGTATGTTGCACTGGTTTCCTGCAGTACCTGATTTTTAAAGTGTGAAACTATCTCAGCCTAATAAAGCAGATGGAAAATACATGTGTTTGGTCTGTTACGTTTTCATCCTGCATTAGCTTTTACATTTCAGTTAACAGGGTAGAAAGATGATAATGGCCAATGCAAAGGAACCAAGATTTCCTGTCCCATTGGCTTATGTGTCCCTTCTTGCTGTAGTTCAGAGAAAGGTGCTGTCTTATGCCAGAGGAGGCTCTTGCACTAAAGTAAAAATGCTCACAACTCACAAATATGAGCAACTCTGCAGGAGGCTTTAGTACAAAAAAAGCAAGTGTTCAAACATTTAAATGGCTTCTTTCATTGAAATGAAATGAAATGAAATGAAATGAAATGAAATGAAAAATGACTTCTTCATTTAAATGGCTGCATAAATGCAGATGAGAGGAGCTGTGATGTCAAGAACTCACTGTGCTACAACTCATGGGCTAAAAAATATAGGTAGGCAAGACAGTTATACCAGAAAATACTTAGACCTTCAGCAGTCCGATGGACATAATACACAGGAAGCAACATATAGACACTGAATGCCTGAAAATTCCAGCTTGATATAGGAACAGCAGTGTATGTGAAACAAGTTGCCAGAAATTTCTTTCACTTACATCACTTACACCACTTACATGGGGTGAGTGTCTGTGAATTAACAAGACACTGGGATTCAGTGAATCTGAGGGTGAGGTTTACTCCACCTAAAGGGAATTAAATACAATAAAGCACAGAAATATTTTAATACTTATTTTGTAGTGCTAGTGGAAGCAAACATGCACTTGCACTACTTAAAATATCCCAAATGGCTGATATTCTATGCACAGCTTGGGTTTGCAATTTTAGTATCACAAAGTGGATTGCATTTATCTTATCCCACAGCAAATACCTCCACATCAGCATGTAGAATACCTTTCTAGCAATATATTCACATGCCCAGATGGTGACTCCTAATTCTGTGAAATTTCAGTTCAAAAATTCTCATGCGATTTCTGCTATTCCTGGTTAGACAGACTTTTCTGGAGCCAGATAAAGGTATTTGCTCTTCAGAGTAATAAATTCATATTAAAACACAACTCGAACCTAGGGAAAAGAGATTCACTGAGGCCTTTACTGTTTCAAGTTCTGTGTAGGGTCCAAAGGATGACACAGTTCCCTGTCCTTTCTTCTCAAAGACAGCAAAGCCGTTTTGACCCTGCTGCTGACTCACTGGAGGTCCATGGGGAAAAATCAGCATGGCCTGCACCTCCAGACACAACTGGCTCAGACAAATCACTCCGTGCTTCCTGCTGGCACATTGTGGGTTGCATTTTGAGAGTTCATGCATCTCTGCATGATGTGTGTGTTTTCACCTCGGGTCCTCCTGCAGGTGTATAGTGACTTTCACTGTGTGACTAAGGAAGTGATGGAATATGCTGAGTTATGTGACATGCATTCAGGGAAACTGTGGTCAGGAGAAGAAAGTCACTGTAGAAGGAAAACACCAACCACAGACCTTCACAGGTGTGTGTTAGGGCTGAGGTTTGCTCTCTGCAATGGAAACCCGGAGGAACCCAGAACTTTGATTAGGCACCTGCACTTTGCTAGCGGGTGTAGTCAGCATTAAATAGTCTATCAGTTCTCTCTATCATTGTCCTTACTCCACAATATTCAGAACTGAAACAGCCCAGAGCCCAGATGATGTTTTGGTTTCAAGGAAGGCCAGCAGGGATTTTGGCTGGGGAGGAGAACAGCTGCTATAACACTAAAGTATGTGTATATTTGGAACAAGGACACACAGACGTGTACTATCCTGCTTACTGTGTTTGCCTTAGCTTCACTTTGCTCTCTCCTGAGTTAGAGGTTTTATTATTATCTCTGTCAGTAGGGATGATTGTCTGAAAGTGTCCTCAAACACACCTGCTGCAGGACACATTGGTGTCAATGTAATTCCAAGAAAATGAGCAGCCATGCTGGTACCAGTTATTAATCCAGATAAGCCAGTTGCGTATACAGAGGACATGACCTGCTTGTGCTACAATCCACCTACCTGCCTTGGCACTTCCTAAGACTAGTGCCTCTCTGTGAGATCAACATATCAGCCTCTTCCTGCTGTAGTTTGTGGTAGAGATGGTGGGTAGATTTTTGTTCGTTTTTGTTTGCCCCTTCTTAGAATCTTCTGCTTACAAGGTGTGTATCCTGGGCTCTGTGACTGCAGCAGCCAAACTAGAGCAAATGCCAGAGCACCATTACACCAAGGCATTTTTTCTGTTTCTCTTCTATAAGCCAGGAGTGGTACTGTTCACCAGAGAAGGTAAAACAGTGAGTGAATGTAAGTAGTGTCACCTTTCTATTGGTATCCAGACTTTGGCACAAACCCACTGTGAAATGAATGAGCACACCAAGAGAGCAATACTTGTGCCAGTTTTCCTACCATGTTTTCCTACCATGATGGCTGGTGGTGTTTACAGACCTTACCTCTGTACTTAGAGCCATGAAGAGGTACCAAAGACAGCTAACAGTATCATCATTTATGCTGCTAGCTGGGGCAAACTGGCCTTGCTCTGGAGGACAGCAGTGCCTGCAATGCACCTGAAGGAGTATTGTGTTGGCATCAATCCCTTACTTTGCTCTTTCCTGTAAGCAAAACTGCACTTCTCCCAGAAGTCTGATAGATTACAAAAGCACAGGTGTCCTGAGATGCTAATTAAGCTGAAAAAGTCTGAAACTTCCAGTTTAAAATAAAACAAAACTTCAAGCTCAGAATCTGAATTACACTAAGAGTTTTTCATGCCCAATTGGCCAGGGCTGTGGGTTTAATTTTCTAGGTGAGGGCACTTCCCACTGCTTGAGCCTTAAAATAGGCAAACGAGACCTAAGCCCTTCATGCTCTGAGCATTGCCTGCCTTCATCTGTGGGACTCCCCCATGCAACAGCATTTATATCATGCTGGGCAGTGTGGGGAGCTGAGATGACAGTGGTGTGGAGGGGCCTAGGGCAGTACAAATGGGGCTGAGGACAGAGCAGGTTTGGCTTCATTGTGTTTGTTCCTGCCATGGCTATAAAATATAATGGAAAAATGTATTTATTGACCCTTCTGACAGAGCCACAAATGATGAAACATACAACATATTAGCCTAAAAATGAGCCAATATTTCCCATACCAAAACTAATTCCTCTGAGGAGTCCTGCGTGTTGTAAGGTCCTTAAGTCAAGTTCTTTAGAGTTAGCTTTGGCTAGCATTGTCTGCTAGCTACAAAGGATCATGCTACAACCCCTAAGTAAAGAAAATGCAGATACCAAATTAGAGAGATTTGGTCATTGCCATGGGGGGCAAGTTCCTACCAGCAGCATGGCATGGTAGCAAGTCAGAGCAAGTAGGCCATAAATGATGACAAGAGTTGATCTAGATGTTCAAAGACAGTTAGAAAATTCTGGGATTAGTTTTCCTTTTCCTTCAACCTAGTTAAAAAAAATAATAATAATAGGAAATAAGCATGTAGGGTCAGTGTTTTTGCTGTCATCAAATTGAAAACCAAACTGCATGTTACAATACAATTAAACCAGGCTGCAGGGAGACAGGACAGAATGCAGTCTATGAAGTGGGATTTTTGAAATAAATTATAACTGGTAATCTTCTTATCAGTTTTCTTCATATTTACCCTCCTGCACCCTGCTCTATTCTTGCAACACAGCGTGAAACTGAAAGTCCAGTGAGGTGGCCTGGCAACACAGTGTACAGGGAGAAAACCTCACACCCACCTCCCCTGCCTCAGACCGCAGACCAGACCCCCTCCTAGGCCCTGACCTAGTTCCTCTGCAGGTACCCATCCATTGCAGAGGAACAAGCATGCCTGATTTCATGTGTTTATGGTAGCGGCTTGGGGGGAGCTGTAAGGGGGAGCTGTTACTGATCATTGCCTGTGGACAAGTGAAACATGGCTGCAGGTACCCTGAAGACCCAAAGCTCTGGGGATGCCTCTGGCTCACCAAGACACCAAAATTGAGGTTTGTTGCTTAAGCGCCTGACTTGGTGCTGTTCAAATGGGAACTTCTCTGCCTGCAACCCTTGTGTTTAGCGTTCAAGAAGTTTGGTTTGAGTTTGAGGCCTCAGAGGAAAAAATGTAAATTTATGGCCCGATCACAGGCATCTCATCATCTGGCTCCAAAAAAAAACCCTTGCCCACAACAAAGGAATATTATACAAACTGTGATAAGGAAATTTGTATAAAAGGGAGATGACAGAATGATTAAAACATCTCTTTAGGGCAATAATCTACAGCCTCTATTCTCTACAAGAGTTTGGCACAACATTTTTTTCTGAGAGAGGTGTTGACAGGAAGGGAATTCCCTGTTTTAAAGAGAAGCTCTGAAGTCTTTCCAGAGTGGAGATCAAGCAGTTAGTTTTACAACATACATCACTTTTCTCTTTGTCAAAGAAAAGTCCTTCTAAATGAAAAAGCAACTGTGAACGAACAGAGTTTTTTGTTGTTTTGTTTTGTTTTCAGACATGACAGACAAAGCAGTGAAGTACTTGCTTGCAGAAGAGGAAACACAAGGCAAGGACATTCTCTGTCCTTCCCCTGGGAGGGACTGAGGAGGTGAATTAAAATATTTTTCTCCCTCCCCTGCTCCCACCAGCCCTATGTCATCAAGGCCTGCTGTGGTAATGAAGGAGTTCAAACCCTTTGTCTCCTTCCAGAAGCGGCTACAGCTGAAGCAGCATCAAACGTTAACAAGCAGCGGGGTGCAGCAGCAAAGGCACACAGCCCTATGGTGGCCAGTGCACATGTACACACATCAGTGCACACACCTTTGGGCACCTGTTTGGGCACACTTCTTTGTGCAGATAAAACCTAGCATGGCTTTTCCCTTAAACTCTGCCCCTCCAAGCTAAATTTCAAAACATCTCACACATGCCTCTGTGACTTGCAGCACACTGCAGCTTAGATTTCTGTAGGATGTGTTTGACCTTGTTTGTTTTTGTTTGTTTGTTTGTTTTTTCTTCCCAGTTGGCAGGCATAAATGTCTCTAGATAACCACCATTCTCAACTCAGTCTTTTAGTAAACCTCTTGTGTTTTTACAATAAAAAATCTTCAGTCTTTGATGGAAGATGAATTAAATACCTCTGTCATGAGCTTCACACCTTTAAGGGTTGCACAGTGCTTTATTAAAAATATCTTGATTCACTGTGTCAAAAGATTTTCTGGGCTACTACAAGAGAGAAAGCAATAATGCCTATTTGATCAAATTCAGTTGCTGAGTGCAACTCTGTATTACTTGTGACATCTTCGTTGTTGGAAATGTGGATTATGGGAAATGTTTAATGTTACTGATTTTCTCATTAAGAAGGTTCTTTTGTTTAAAAGCATCATTCATCCAGTCACAGACTCAAAAATAGGCAAATATCCTAGCTTGCAAGGATGTCAGACTGAAAAGTAAACAACAAGGTGTTGAAATGAAGAATTGCTTTCAAAACAATCTGCAAGCAAATGTACCAGTACAGAAATATAGGGAAACTTAGCCCAAAGGGGGCAATATACTCCAGGGAAGATATCTGGTGGATTCACATCAGGTCATAGACAAAAAATTCCTCATTTAACTAGATTTTAAGCTCACTGTAACACAGATATTCTCTTCACTATGTGTACACATACAAGAGAGGACACTGACATGGAAAGAGTAGTGATTGTTGCTTTAACGCTAATGATTAAGAGTAGCCATGTAGACCCTTGTTCACCTCAGAGCATGCAGTTAGAGACTATTTTCAGAGCCATAGCAAGCCCACAACAATTAAGACAAAATACTGAACAAAATAAGACTGTCAAGTCTTTTTATTATTGTTTATTATTATTGTTTATTGTTGTTGTTGTTATCCACACTTAGACAACTTAATTACTTAGAGTGACTTATATGAAGAACTCTGTATCAGTATTATAAGGTTCATACATTTATGTGAAAAAGTGTACACAACACAGTGAAACATTCTGTAGATAGAGAGAAGTAGGACCTTTGATAGAAGGGATTATTTCCGAGAGCCTATGTACAAATAAATATAACCTCCATACTATGTACAAACTTATACGCACAGAGAATACACCAATTTAGAGATAAGAGAGTTTCATATAGTGAGTGATGATCCATAAGCATAAACACATGAGAAAAACTGGAATTTTCTGGGGGTCACTTGGACCAGCTTCCACAGTAATAGATTTATTTATTTATTTATTTATTTATTTTAAGTTTGAAATTAATAAGATGGGGGACTTCACATTTTTCTCTCAATAAGTTGAAAATGAGAGATGGAAGAGTATGAAAACTACAAAGTGAAACAATCAAGCTAAGAAAACTTCATTACAAAAATAGCATCTGATTGTCAGTTATAACATGCTTCTATTACTTTCACAAGACAATACAGAGGCTTGATCTTGCCACCTTTATGACAGAAATAATTTTCACTCACATGAGTCAATTCCCCAGAGTCAGAACTGCAAAATTAGGACTGTGTAACAGAGATCTTGGTAATGGAAATGAACACAAAACCAAGCAAAATCCCTTTGACATTACTTGATTTTTACAGGGGATTAAAAGAAGTGCCTGATTAGTATCATATAGCCTGACCCTAAAATACTTAATTTCTTTGTAAAAAAGATGTGACAGAAATTATACAACTTTTGTAAACTCACTAATATACAAGGGATTTCCTTTACAGTGATCTCAGTGGGAGAAAGTATTAGAGTGACAGGAAGATTTAATTCTGTCATTGGGCCTGACTCTGTGACCACTGTATTCCCTCTTCTGGGGTGAACAAGGATGGCAGGACTGAGCTCCTGCTGCAAAGGCAGTGTGCAGCATTTTGTACAGTCTCACAGGGAATCTCAAGAGTATAAGCAAACTCCCTCTGATTTACTCACAGCTTCACTAAGGCAAAACCAGATCCTGCTTTACTGTACATTGTTTGATAGTATTTTACATCATACCTTAAACAGAGATGTGAAATGGATGCTTCACCTTAAAATTAATTATCCCCTTATTTAGAAACCCAAAGCTAGTCTTCTGGGTTTTTATGGCTTCTTTTTGCATTAAGACAACTATGTGACATAAAATAAAAGTAAAAAAAGTAGTAAAGTGCAAGATCTTTAAAAACGCATACAAATTTCATAGTTTAGATTGATTTTGCATTTGATGAGGGGTGAATTCACAATAAGTCTACATGAATGTAAAGTTCATTTGCCATTTTCAACTCACATCATTTCTTACTCAGTCTTGTCCTGGGCTGCTAATGGCTCATTTGGGACCGATGTGGCCAGCTGTGCATTTGGTCTACCCAAGTTGTTACATGGCTTCTAGGCTGGGGCTGACTTAGATCTGGCTGGCTGGGAGCACAGCTCAGCGCCACGCTCAGGTGGTTACATGGCTTCTGGAGAAGAGATGGCTTATGTCCAGCCATGCTGGAGTTCGAGCAAGGAGGGCGTGCAAGCTGCCTGCACCCACCCAGGCAGACAAGTCCTGAGATGCCGTACACTGTCAATTAGCAACACACAGCAGGTCCACATGATTTGTCTGGACTACAGGGCTGTGATTCATATATGACTTCGGTATCTGATGGTGCAAGAAATTGTATAACTTCAGTCTGGAAGTTACACTCCCCAGTCCCAAAGGAAATGACTGGTATCTCAGCAATGGTAACTGATAGCAACATAAGTTGCTACCATAACTGATAGCAACAGCTCCAAGAAGGAACATTTGTAACATCAGCCAGGAGCCCTGTTGGAGAGCTGCAGCAGGACTCTGCACCATTCACTGCACACTATCCCATTTGCTTATCTGGCAATCACCTTCTGCAGATATGTCTTCACCTACAAGTTCTCACATTAAACTTCTCAGGAACAGCCGGAAAACAAGACTCGCCTGCTCAGAGGAGCTAACCATGCCTCTTTCTCAGTTAGCTGTGTCATTGTTATTTACAAGAGGTAAAATGGTTTCAAAGAATACAAGTGAATGCAATTTTTCTCCTTGAACATAGCTCCTAGGACAATTCTGCGTGTTACATGGGAGCATTTATTTTTTATCCTAGGATAAAAATCTGTATCTTGTCCAAGTAAATGGCAGAAAGCTTCTGGATGTCAGTGGGCCAGTTGTTGGAGAAGGGATTATTTCTTTGTTATAAATTAAATAAATCTATTTGATCCAGACTCATATTTGATTTAGAACCCAAGATGGGACACAAGATGCTACCTTAAGGAATTACTGCTGAAAGGAGAAGCATTAAAAAAATGTTTTTCCCTATTTCTCTAATTATGTAATGAAATAAAAGACAACCAGAGAAATAATCCCTTAAAAAACGCCCAAACATTAAAAATATTTCTAAGCATCTATTTCTTATAGTATAGATTAACCACATGTTTAATCTACCTACCTCTTTATGGACCTTCATATCCACACACAACAGTACCATGAGTGACAGTTACCATAAACTACTTCAGAGTAGCATATATGGAAAATACATAGCAAGTTCATTGCCAGTACAAACATCAAATGACATTTAGATAAGTTTCTTTGTCTCCCACTGTGCTTTATGGTTCATGAGGATTATGCAGACATCAACATCTATTGAATAAATAAGCATAGGCATATCGGCACAGAAAGCCTGTCTGCACTACACAAAAGCACTAACTCTCAGTAGAATAGATAATTTTAAAATGCCCAGAAATTTGCTGAAAAATTTTCCCATGTCTACATGTAGTTCTTGAAGAAACCATCTTCATATTACACTTCTATAGCATCTACCCTACAAGATTCCACCATGGTGGCTTATGCAAGAGGAAGTGGGCTTTTGTTTGGTCTGCTTTGCTGTGGTTGTGTGTAAAACAGTAAATTCTTGCAGGACTTCAATGGTGTTTTGCAGGTGAAGCCCATTTTCTTCTTTAATTCCAATGAAGACAGTGCCAAAAATGTTTACAACAGGTTATAATCTGATCCATAATCATACTAGAATGTTACTGGAAATCCATTCCAAAACCCATATCCAACACTAGCTCTGTTCAGGTGTGGTGCTATGGAGAGGCGTCTACTTAAACTGAAGTCTTATCCTGTACTCTTACCTTACTACAGGTGTTGCCAACATGGGGTTGGCCAGAAAATATTAAGCAATAACAGGATTTTTACTGTAACACCAATTTCTATTTTATATGTATATGCTTCATGAGTATTATGCAGACATCAACTGAATAAATAGGAGTAGGCATACAGGTGCATGAGAAGACTTCTATGCTGATTAGTGCACAGCAGAACTCAGGCAGATTGCAGGACCAGTTTTCTAATGAAGTCATTCAAAACTTTGCCTGACTAAAACAGAAATTTAATTTTGATTTACAGATGTACAGTTCTGAGAAATGTTGACAGATCCAACAGTGAAACAGCTATGAACAATGGGAAACACCTTTTACTGGAAAAACAGTCAGTGAATTCGAAGGGAGAATACTGAAGTGATACTACTGTTAAAGCATAGCAATTCAACCATTGCTAAATTTGCTATCAGTGTGAAATAAGAGTGTCCCAGCAAGTGGTGTGCCTTCTGGTGGTGCTGAGCTGGGACAGACTATGAGCATCCAGTCACTGGTTTGTAGCAGCTGCCAGCTGTCCTTCCAGCTTTCCAGCTCATGACTTTCAAATTCCTCCTGCATGGGATAAGAGGTTTACCTTCTCTCATTCCTCTCTTTCCTCTATCAGCACAGCTATTGTCTTTTAACCAAAGAACACACACTTTTGCAAGGATCCTGAAACAGCTTACTCCAGCAGTTATGCAAACGACTGTCTTCCTTGTGCAGCATAACCAGCTTTCACAAACAGCCTCCTCCAGATGCATTACAGACCTTAAATCTCCCCCATTACCTCTGGAGCTGAGCTACCACCAATAGCAGAGTTATTCAGCCCTTTGAATAATGATCTGCCCAGCAGAGGCGAGGCAGTGGGAAACGTGAGCTGTCTAATTCCTCAGGGGTAGAAAATTACTTCTAATACCTTCCAGGATGAATACATTGATGGGAGCAAGCAGGCACAGCCAACATCCTCCGGGAAAGAAATGAATCAGATATTTTAAGATAGTGTATGAATGCCATTACGGGATACCAGCCTTAGCCCTGTGCACAAAAGTCTTTCTTCAAGCTGTTCAGGCCACCTTTGGACTGAAATACTCACAATGTGTAAGGCTTTCAGTCACCTACTCCTTACTCCCTACCTGCCCTCAGTAGTCTCTGCTGTTGCTGCCCATGCCTTACTGTACACACCAGTGTGCTCTTACAACTCCCTAGGTCATGTAGGGCTTTTTTCTTTTCATTACAGGAATTACAATGCAGTGTTTATGAAGCCAGAAGAAAAAAAGCAGGAATAATGCACTGAACAGAGATCAGGCTCTTGTCCTTCCTTGGTTTTTCGATTTGAAAGGTAGACCAGTGAGTTTGAGCATCTTTGATTATTCTAAGTGACACAGACTTACTGCAACCCTGCACATGGTCTTTTAGATCACACTGCCTTCTTCTGCTCACCTGCAAAAGAATCACTTGGGTCATGCTGACAGCCTGTTCTGAGCACTGTCATCAGCAACAGAAAGCATTTGGTGAATCTTCTGAGATTACACTGTAGAGTCAGCTCTGTATTTTGGGACACCTGCTTCATTTGAGCTCACAATGTGGGTCACAGATTATCCTTCGCAGGATTGCTGTTCTTTTCAGCAGAGGGCACTGTATGTATGTACATCTTACCTTTGAGTGCACCCATAGAAACAAATGTTAAGAGACTGGAAGCACTATAGTTAATACAAGTAAGGATTCTGGAGCAATGAAGGATCTTAAATACATCACTGACAATTTTGTGCTCCCAATGAGAGAAATGTGTGAAGGAGCAAGGGCTATTTTAATTGTATGGTTAAGATCAAATACTCGTTCTGAATGTAATTCTTTACATAGGACATAATACTTTAGGATAAGACATGAGCAGAAGACATTGTAACTCCTAGTTTTCTTGCTTTTTACTCAGTAGTATCTTGCATTTTAAATAATATCTCACAACCTTAATATTTCAATATTTTTTAATATGTATTTCTTATGTTTTTCTCTACTGTTGTTTTCTGTCAAGTCCTAGTAGCTGGCTACTGTTATATATACAAACACAGATAATAGGAATACAGTAAACCACAAAGGGGATGAGTGAAAAGCAAACAGCATGGAACACAGGCAGGAAAGCACGGTGACAGCATCAGAAAAACAGACAAGACAAAATGTGCTGAGCTTTCTGTTGCACAGCTGTGAGCATTGCATTGCCATTGTGAGCACAATACAAATACAGAACAATGCTGAAACAGGTCATAGATATATGCTGAAATTTCATGAACTCTAACTGCAAAGAAAGACTTGAAGAAACAAACACCAATTATCTGAAATAATTTCTTAACACCTGTTCCAGTTCTCCCATTTTTTAAAATCATACACACTACAGGAAATATGAGCATTGCCTTTCCTTCACTCTTTCTTTCTCTCTCTCTCTTTTGTTCGCAGTTTGTACCTCCTCATCCTCTCAGGATTTCAGTAAGATATTGCATTATCACTCTTTCCTAGACTTCTTTAGACATTCACTCTTCCAGCAATAATGAAAAATTTTCATGTAGGTTTCCTGCAGCTCCACTATATTTAAGCTGTTAGTTTCTTCTACCTAGTCTCAAGATTTATATAAGCGATAAGAACTGCCTCAGCTTTGTATACCAGCTGGATATTTTTTCCAATAATGTCTATATGTAGCTGTGAAGGTCCTTACACTTCAAGTAATGGACAAAGATAGCTTGTAAAATATATATCCACTTCAGCATTTAGGCTGCCACTTGACAACTACCTCTATTGTCTGTATGAAATACTATGCATAAGCAAATAAGCCTTTTTCTTCTGGCATCAAAAGGCAAACTTATAATGGTAACAGCATCTGAAAGCCATTGGTACTGTTGTTAGTATTGCTGCATTAGAAAAAAATGTTGTGTTCACATAGTAGTTGTATCATCTCTTTGCATGCTGCATTGGTATTAAAGTAAAGAGCAAATCCCCAGACAGGCTTTGCCTGTGAATAGAGTGAAAATCTGCATCAGTCACAAAATGGCCATCCAACATTGTCCCTTCAGTGCTAGAGCTGGAATTTCAGCAGTCTGAAGCATTTTGCAAGATGTAGTAAATCATCAGTAACATCCTGCCAATGGCCTTTATAGCACTGTGATGCAGAGGATCATACACTGGTAACTCCCTAGCTCTGCTGAAATCACATCATGTAAGTCCACCCAAATGAAGAGACGTGCAAGATCTTCCTTGTCTGTGACTCATGCACTCAGTGATTGCTTTCCATTCAGCAGCATCAGCAGATCATCAGATAAATCCCATGTCGAGGTGTGTGTGGGAGGGTGGTCCCTCCCCAAGTCAATATTAGCATTCCCCTTTAGAAGATTATAGCTTCAAGAAATGAATACTCTGTGTGTCTGTGTATACTACTACAGAGAAAAAGTAGTCTGTGGATATGTACCGTAGGCATAGAAGAAAGAATAGCTTTCACTGTCTCAGTGCGTGTGCAGCATCCCCAGTACTGAGGGGCGAGGTTGTTCTGCAGCAAACAAAGAAAACGTTGGCGCAGCTGGCCTCAGCCCTTCGTACGCATCCGCACTGTCCAGCAGCAATCAGTCTTCACTCCGAGTTCCTCTCTTTGTATCTTTTTCTTTCTCTTTTATAGCCGAGGAATAGGAGATTTACAAATCTTTAAATTGTTTTTGTTTGCTTGCTTTGTTTTTGTTTTGTTTTTGTTGTTTCATTTCGATATATAGATATATTTTGAATAAATAAACATTTTTTTTTTTTTTTTCCCTTAGGAAACAGCACTTTCCACTAGATGGAGACAGGGCACTGGATCACTTTGTCCTCCAGGAGGACGCTGACAATCAGGAATACAAAATAAAGCCCAAACATGAGAAAGCCCAGAATTTTATTCATCCTCCACTTGCACAAAGCGATGGAGAGGATGACAAAGAGCAGCATGATGAAGAGGAGGACAATCGCACAGAACAGACCATTGCTGCTGACTGTCACTGGGGCAAAGTTGTTAATCATAGCATACAGGAGCCATGGAAGAGGTAGGCTGTTGAAAAAAAAGGAAGAAAAAAAAAGAAAGAAAAAAAAAAAGAGAGAAATTGGAAATACATCAGAGATCCAGAAAGGAACACTAGAAAATATCTGGAGGCACTTCAAAATGCAACCAGAAGCTTCCTGTATAAAATGAAGCAAGAAAATCTACTATGTGCATAAACCTAATTTATCAATGTGCTTGTGGTACTAGGAGAAAACACATGGTATTTAGGGTCCCAGTTTATCTTCCACCAGTTACATTGGTGGAACGTATCCCCCCCTTAGCTGACAGAAATCACCAGTCATCCTGTCCTGTCAGTGAGCAGGGAGGACCCTCTCATTTGTTTCTGCATTGCACACCGTATGCAGACAAACCTTCTTCCAACCCTCCCCCAAAAGCCTGCCAGGCAGGAGGGGGGGGGTCACCTAATGACATGCCCTTCCCCATCCATCCCATCCATTCCCATGTCCATCCCCATGATGAACCAAGGCACTGCCCCCCAACATTCAGTCCTTAAAAGTCTTGATCCCCATTTACTTTATAAACCTGTGTTAAAATGTGAACTTCAGCTGAACCTTAGATTAATTTCTATTTCTGTATTTGCTTGCTGTCATTACTTTTCTCATCTCTGATGCTACAGAATGAGGCAACATCCCTCAGGAAGATGTCAAGCTGAAATAAATATTTAAGCTACTGATTGGCGCTTAGCAGGCTTAGGATACATGAAGAGAGCTGTCAGAAGCTCACAACATTCAAGCTTTGAATAAGCAGCTCAAGAAAGAATAATTCACTATAGCTTCAGTACTAACTAAACCAAACTACAGTGAAACAGTGCCATTTCTGTTGTAAATATGCTAAGCCCAGCAGTCTGTGTTACAGGACAACAGCATTTCCATTGGCAGGAAGACTAAAAACGTGTTAGAAAAATTAAATACTGCAAAAGAAAAAAGTTTTGTAATGAACCTTACATGCTTGAGGTTGAAACACTTTATAATGAATAATGCTTTCATATGTTTTGTGGGTTTTATATTACGTATTATGGATTTTATTTCAAACACTTCTGGGTTAATAGAAAGCTTCTGGGTTAATAGAAAAAAAGGTGGCCCAGTTTTTCTGCAGTGTCTGAAGGTACTGCCATTAGCTAAGAGATGGAGCCATTTATTATCCACTGTAACTTTGGGATCCAATTTTGTACCAGTGCAGTTGGTGGTGTATTTTCAGCAGCTAACACTAAAATCTGTTCTACAGATGTTTCTGACTGGACTATGACTATGATGAGAATTCTTCTGCACATGTGACAGCAAGAAACAATGAAAAATGGAGAAACAAAGAGTGGGGATAAAGACAGAGCTTGCTTGTACACTTGCTGCACATTTTTGAAATACTGAGGCATAGATTACAGCATTCCTGGATCAGGTCTAGCTTGATCTCATTGGGTCCAATAGGAACTTGTGTTCCAACTGCTTGCCACTTATCCTTACCCTAGAACTGCTGTGAAGCAGTAAAGTGTAAATAGCACACTGCTTCACATAGTGCTTTACAAAAGACTTTTGTGTTAATAGAGAATTGGTTTGTAATTTGGAATTTGTGAGCTATATAAAAAAAAATAATGTCAACAACTATATAAAAAGGTCATGTCAACAACGTACTATGAGAGCTACATAAGACATTGACATATGTTTGTTTCTAGCAACAAACACACTGAATGATTCAGGGGCAATGAATTATTCCTTGATTAGTGGTTGTAAAGAACGTCCTGGCATAAGCCCAGTAAGTAGTAACGTAAGTGAAAAACAGAAACCTAACAAAAGCATAAAAGCTTCAAAAACTCCTACTTGGAACATTTTTTTTTTTTTTAGTGTGATTTACTTGCCTGGGCAGCTCTTCAATGTATGACACAGAGAATTAGGTAATGATTTTGTAACTAGCCTGTCATAAAAATGTCTATAAACTTCTGAACATTTGAAATGTTAACATTCATTGTATATTTACATTACTGTCTTTTTCAAACATCAATGTCAGAAAATTGGGGTAGGCAACACCTTGACAAAACCAAGCCAACAATGCCAAGAACAAAGCACTTGTTAAAACAGACACAGTTTTCTTGCTGTAGGACTTACCCCACTGTGATGTCAAATATGTTGCTTCCAACAGAACTGGATACAGCCATGTCCCCCAGACCTTTGCGTGCTACAATAACACTGGTAATAAGGTCAGGAATGGATGTGCCAGCAGCTAAAATAGTCAATCCCATGATTTCTTCACTAATACCAATGGTTTCTCCAACCTAAAAGGATTTGAACAAAGACAGGAAAAAAAAAAAAAAAGAGTTGCATTCATTTGGTGGAGGAATGCTTTCTGCTTTAAACCTGCTTAACCAAGAATATTATACTGGAGCTTCCTGACCATCTTTGAGAATACAGTCAAGATTGGAGAATTACTGTTTTCACAGACCTCCACATTTCAGGAGAAATATAAGATTGTCACAGAGAACCATGTAGGCATCGACAAGCAGCTACTGATGTCTCAGATGTTACCAGAGTGATTATATCCTGTGGTCAGGGCAACCACAGCTCTCTGAACTACTTTCCATTTACTGAGTAGTGATTTACTTCATCTATCATTGCAGCTCCTGAATAGAGTGCTACTCAGCATGAGGATATGATGGACTCTGATTCTAAATGGTTTCTCACAGTGCAAAACATGAGGCAGGGCTTGCATTTCATACCAGCATCACCTTCTTACCTGGTGTGCCCACCAGACCATTAAGTAAGAAAAAAATGCAATCCAACTGATTGAGCCAAAAAATGTGATAGGGAAAAATTTTCTTGACCTCTGAAAAAGAAACAAAGAGAAGCAGTGAGCACCTATGTTGAAGTCTGCTTTGTTCTATTCTATTCATACTTTAAGTGACCTCTCGCTTCTTCTGATCAACTCTTCTGACCACCATATGACCAAGACAAAAGTCAGGAGTGCTAAAAGACTGGCTTTCCACACTGGTATATGCTTAGCTGGGCCTCATTCTTGCATTGGCTTTGGTTGCAAATGGATCTATGACAAGATTCATCCCCCTAACAACAGCTTTCATTATGAATGGCAGGTTTTCTGTTGTTTATTTGTATCATATGCTGTTATGTTGCAGTTTGCATATGCAAAATATGAATAAATTCATGCCTGATCAGAAGGAATATTTTCAAATTGTTACATTTTATTCACATATTGATAACTTTCTACAACATCATTCACAGTCACCATAACAGGCTATCACAGGATAGACTGTAAAAAAAATGCATATTCAGAATATATTAGATCATGGGCTTTTCTTGGGAAAATGACTAATTTTTTTCAATTAGAAGAGAATAAACATTAAGAATATATTTGCAGTGCTTTGTTTTGTAGAGAAGTTTGTTCTAAAGGAAAAAAAAAAAAGTTAAAACACCCTAAGGCCCTTCATTGAATTCCAAAATTTGTATCACAGTAGGGTAACCTCATTTTCATTTTCCGTATCTCCTTTACTAACGCCAAGCTTTGAATAGATGGTATTATTGCAGCCAATGAATGGGTTACATTCAGAGTAATGATTTATATACTTACATGTGAGCATGACTGTATATATATATATATACATATTTGGTTTTGTTTCTTTCCAGTCTTTTGCATCATTCATATTTCCTATTGGCTTGCTACATGTATGTAACAAAAAGTGATTGTTAACAACTAAAGGAAGGAAACATGACTGCAGTACAGTACTGAGTAAACACTGTCTTAATCAAATTACTGTTTAAAAAGAATGAATGCTATCAATCCTGAATGAAACCAGTTCCTTATGGGCATCTACCTGCTGAAGAAAATCCTCACCCTTAATGGAAAAAAGGTAAAGTCAGCAATGGTAATTGTACGCACTCATCTACAGGAAGAAACAATTTAAACGTCCATATCAGCCTCAGCAATGGGTGTGCTTATGGGTTGTGTTGCAGGACACATGGGCACTTTGCATAACACTAAATTTTGTCCTACAAACTGGGCTTGCAAACATTGACTAGCACGACCTACACAACCCTGTAATTGAATATTCATAACAGTACACATTAAAGATGGAACAGATTTAACAGTGCTCCCAAACCCCATGTAGAAATACTCATATATAAATAACTAGCTGAACTTCTTGGAGCAAGAAAATCATTCCAGTAAGATGTTTTAAATGAATTATTTTTAAATATAGGGATAGTCACAATGGCATCTGAAAATTATTTTTTTTCTTTAAGTTCCACTCCTGTCACAAGCACTGTTTCTAGAACTGCCTAAGCAACTTCAGTTGATCTGCTTCTTAACTTTATGGAGCAAGCAGCGAGTTTTCAAAACAGAGTTCTGAACATTTATTAATTTAGAAAATCTAGCAATGAACTTCTGATGCCTAAACTTATTCAGAAATCAGATGCACCTTTTATTTTAAAATCACAACTTTAAATGTACTGGGGGACATACTGAAAGACTAGCACTTCTTTTCGAGCATTGTTAACAGTCACATATTTCAACTTTCAACATTTTTTGCCTTCTGCATAAAAAGGATTTTTTTTGCAACACATATGGTGAATGAGATGATGAAGTAATAAACTTGTCACAGCTGGTCAGAAAATACAAACAAGAGCTCATCATTGCAGTGAAACTTGAATAATCAATATACAACACTCAAGAAATAAGCATACATTGGCTTACACAAATCCAATACAGCAATAACTGTACTGGCCAGTAATAGCTGTCTGACTAATGAAAATACAGGATTATATATACTGAACAGTTCTTGTAAAATAACTGGGCTTTGTTTATCTGAGTCAGATAGATAGAACATGGAGAATTGGATGGTTAAGCGACTATCAGTCAGAAACTTTGCAATGTGTCTGTTCCCAGACTGTCTTAGCCAATCCCCCTCCAGAAAAACTGATAGGCAGCCATTTGAGATTACGGGCACTTTAATAGACTTAATAGTTTAATTACCAATTTTAAAACGAGGAACACTTAAACTCAAAAAGGGCAAAATTCAAAGCTTGTGCAGATTACAGGTGATGAAATCAAGAAGGGACTCCATAGATGCTGCTGTATAATTTGCATATAGATTAAATTTTTAAAATGGAACAGTGATGGCACTGTTTTTTGTTGCTGTTGTTTTTCCTTATGCTGGATTTTATTTCCAGAGTAAAATAATAATCATGCCTATTTTGTAACCGTTGGCAGCATTCTTTTGAGATTTCTCTCTTTGTAGCTCGTTACCTCTTGGGAATATACAGAGCTGCTAATTCCAAGTATTCTCCTAAAAGAATTAGTCAGAAACAACAGAGAGCAATTCTCTCCACCTTTTCTGGTAGCTGTTGTGATGGTTGCCTTACAAAGAGAGAGAGCCCAGTTGATTACCAATTGGTTCTGTTGTGGTCATGGTAACAGACAAAGGAGAAAAGCCATGGTTCATTCAGTTTGTATGCTATTTTCTTTTAACAAAAGAGAAAGAATTTCGTAGCTTTGCCGTACATTGGTTGGTTTGGTACTTTTCCTGTCTATCAGTAACCTTAAGGACATTTTTCTTGGTACATTTCTGTATTGAATTCATGTCAGCGTCTGAAAAACAGGACTTGAAAACAAGTAGCAAGAATGATCAAAGTATGTTGAAAAGTGAAGATTTTTCTTCTAAGAGTCTGATCCTGAAAGATAGTGAGTACCTAATGATTTGTAAGGTACCTGTCTTAATTTTAGCTGCTTTTATTACTGATATCTTTTTTTTTTTTTTCCCTTTAACCTGAATGAATCATATGTTTGTCTCATGCATAAATTTATCTGTATTGCAAGCTTTGATTTTCCTTCCATACTTGACAGTGCTTAAATCTGATTACTCAGAACCTGTTCCTGTAACTGGATCTGTGAAGGAACATCTTGTCCTTGTCCCCTTGGTAACAATGTATCTCTGTGTGGCAAGGAGAGTTCATGTAAGTTCTTGCTGGTAATGGGAATTTTCAGAGATGCAATGAACTGCCCCATATGGGTCCAGTCGTAACAGGATTGGACTGCAGATAGCCATTTTTCTGGCCTGTAATACAAAGGGATGGACGTTGCAGTACGACTATAACAAATGAGATGGTGTTCAATGTCTGCCACGGGCCCCTGGGTCACCTTAGTCATGTTGTTTTCCCTTCAACGTTTCAGTATCCCTAACTGTAAAAAGTAGATGGTTGTGCTTATAACCTTCGTAGTATCACTGGGAAAATGTTCTCTATTAGTATAGGAAAAAAATATATTTATATTGTTCAAAACACCTGAACAAAAAGTCAGATTCCGAAGGGGTGCACCTGCTTCTGCTGTACTGCCAGTAACATTGTTGATGTTACGGTAAGGATTTTCATGTACGCTTGTTTTATGTGAGCAGGTATAGTTAAGGCAATCAACACACATTAAAATATGTCAGCTATTGAATCAGCTGAGGAGTTAATTGACCTACTCTGTAATCCACTGTAGGTATATATAAATCTGCATATCTATGCACCAGAGCATAACAAGGCAGCAAGGATTTTGCAAATTTCATAACTGGAGTCCTTGTATATGAAGTAATTTTGCTAGAGTTTCTGGAGCTCAAGGAGCAAGATATAGCTTGGTCTAGTACGAGTAAATGCAGTCAAACCTTCTCCATTAAGTGGAGGTAAAATATATTTTAGAAAACAAACTCTAGGAGGGAAGAAGAACTCATTTTTGAAAAGTGGATACCCACAGAGGATGTCAAAGCTCCATATGGCCTCTCAAATCAGTATTTAGCACACTAGTGTTCATTTTATATACCCACATGCTAATCTGAGCATCCTGATGGAGAATTTGGGTTTCTAACTAAAATTACCACACTTGCAAATCGAGCCCCTGACAGTAGGCCTACCTACAAAATCTATTTAAATATTGTTTTAGTGTTTTAACTTTTGCCTCACAGATTTCATGGAAACTTGTTTTCTGATGCACATGCTGAGCTGTGAAATTGTGTTTTCTTTTTGTTAGGAAAGGAAGAGGATGGCACACAGGCATAAGTGAGAATATTTTGGAGACAAACACTCTAATGAAGTGTCCTTGAAAAGTTAGACAGCTGGGCACAGAGAGTTGATGCAACCATCTGGTTAATTCTTTGACAGTAATGTTCAAAGTAAGCAGCTTGTCATACTGATACAGCCTGTTACCTCTGATGTTATTATTATATATAATTATAAACTGCATTGTTTTTGCTTTTGT